>NC_060184.1:46057132-46657132 GCF_021184085.1 Oncorhynchus gorbuscha | reverse complement strand
AGAAAAAAATCATCTTCTATCGATTTATGCGATTGGGGGTCATTCCGAAGAAAAAGCCTAGAAAGACTCACGTCTTTATTTGTTGTGTTTCGTAAGATCAGTTAGTCATTCATTTCGATAAGATAAGATATTTATGACTAAATGTGTGCTTTTTTTTTACAATCCGGTAGCTACTGTACAGTACCTCGCTAAAATCACTTAAGTGAATTGGATCACTGTGATAGTTGTCCTTAATACCAATATAAAAATATGGTTATCACTCGGAAGAACCTGTTCACTTTTATTAGGATCGGCATGTATTTCATTTCATACCAACATTCTCTACAACTATCTCCTACTTCTTCCTTATCCCCTCGTTCCCTTCAACTTCCCTTTCCACCCCTCTGCATACACAGACACACACGGCTGGAGGCATCCCTCCACACTCACCATTTTCTTTCTGTAAATCAGCTTAGTGAACAGGGTGAGTGAGTGGAGCTGTTTGGCTGCTTGCTAATGCAAAGAGGCCTGTAATGTTCTGATGCGCCGGGGTTAAGTAATAAAGTGGTAGAGGCAAGTGTGGAAATGGGACCGGCTCAGTAACAGTAAATAAGACCTAAGGATAAAGAAGGCCGAGAGCTGGGGAGGACTACGAGTCTTTCTCCCCAGGAGGTGGATCTCATTAATGAGGATTTCAGATGTCTGTGCCGCAAACTTGAAAAGCGGCTTAATGCGTGCCCTATAGAGCAGGTGTAATACATTCGCTAATGCGCCCAGAGCGACCGTCTGCTATCCTTGCCATCGTCACCATCACAGCTCAGATAGCATTGAGGAACAAGGAGGTGCTCTTTCTGAGATTGACAGGCAGAGGTCATCTGTTTTACAAATAGACACCCCGGTCATGTAGATTACATTCCTGGTGACACTGAGTACGTCAAAGTGACTGACATTATAATCCGTCCAATATATTGTGCATATACTGTAGAAATTAATTGTTAACCTTATTGTGGAGTAAATTACATTAAGGGCACATTTGCCAGTGGTAGAGGACATTTAATGAATATTAAAATGCACTTCATTCTGCTCTCTGCATGCTCAGTCTTTTTGAGATGAATATAACAATTTTCAAAGAAAAATGTATTTCATAGTCTCCATAAACAAGATCAACCAACTCTTCATGTCGGACTAACAAAGAAACGTCGCAACTCGTTGGCGTTGACATGGTCGGTGTTGTAGGGATGTAATTGAAGCTGGGAAAGGGGTCACGTTTTCAGGAATTGAAATTACAACGCTGTCTTTCACTTGTGAGGCGTGAACCGGAGATGTATCCATCCTACAGTCCGCGTGTCCTTCACAACCCTTTATTATTTATAGCTCTCCCTCTTTGAGCAATGACCAGTACTAATGCATAACCTTCTGTCCTTCCGGCAGATTCGTTTCCTTTGAAACCAAAGATTGAAGGAAGAGAAAAGGGTGTGTGGAGATCCAGGCTAGCGAGAAGTTATTCGTTTTTTCTCTCTCCCCCCCTTCGCATCTGAGGATGTGGAATAACATTGTGACGCTTCTTTTCTTGGGGAATGGAGTTACGGGCTTCAAAGCAATAGTCGATCCTGTACACTCCCCTCCCTCCGCAGCGTGACGGCACTATGAGGATGTTGGGAGCTGCTGGGGAAATTCTGTTAGAGAGCATGGAGGGCCGGTTCTCAGTTCCGAACACCCCCCCCCCCCCCCCCCTCCGGGAAGTGGGACAGAGAGGCAGCAGTAGTGTTAGTGTTGGATAGCCTTAGGGCGGGTGAGGGGGGTGATGTGTCAAGTGTGACATGTGGGTGTCTAGTAACCCCCCCGCACCGGCCCCTGTTCCCTGTCCCCGTCCCCACCCACAGACGCCACTGGCTGCCGCTCTTTGGACGCATTGCATTCTCCGTACATACTATGTGCTGTCTATGTTCTGCCTATAGTAATTCTAGGATTGTGAATATTTCACATAGCTATAACGGTTTCTTTCCTTGATACTTTTGGAATGAATAGCGTATAATTGTTAGTCACTTATTTGCCATTTTGAACATGAAGCCGCGCTATTCCACACGTTTCCTTTGTTTGAGACAGAGGTAAAGGAAGATACATTAAAACCAGTGCTGTGAAGAAAACGCGTTGGACGGAGATGCAGACAGAGGGCCATGGCTGAAAAGAGACCTTCGTGCAGGACAGGGATGAAGGGGGCACCAGATCAGGCGGAATCCTATTTACCACAAATATAATTTAAGTCATTTAAAAAGAGTTGCCCATCAATAGAGAGGGAGGCACCTCAGTATTCTCCTCATCTCCTAACAGGCTTAGAGCCCTCTCAGGCAGGCCCTGATTTCACCATCCACGCTGCGCTGATGGACATAAAAGGATGAGGAATAATGTAGGATTGTTATTTGTCTCTTTCAACCCTGAGGTAATCAGGTTGACATTGCTAGGGGAATGAGGAGAAGAGGCCGCAACAGATGTGCTCATGTGCAAAGTGTTCTACTCCCCTGAGAGCTTGCCTGCGCAAATGCCCTCTCCCTTTCTCTCTAACTCTCCCCCTCTTCCTCCTTTCCACCCCCCCCCCAACCCGTCTCTCTCTCTCTTCATCACACCCTCTCTTTCTCGACCTTTGAGATGAACATTCCCCCTCCTCTCCAATTCACCTCATCCTGTCCCTCTTGTGCTCTCCAGCCTCCTCAGCTCCGGGTCCCCTTCACTGCAGAGGGAGAGGCAGGTATGAGCAGGCCTTCCCTGTCTCAGAGAGCCTGTTGGAGGGAAACCCATGGCCATGGGAGAGAGGATAGCTACGGGAGGATGCTACTTCCTTGTTATCAGATACATTGACATACTGACAATGACCAGTAGCTATCCATTGAGCAGCAACAGTGGAGTCAACACTTCAAAAACGTAGTTTTTACCCTGTAAAAACTGGGAAGACAGAGACATTAGTCCGTCTCTGTACCTCCATCTCTCTCTCTTACTCTCTCTCTCTCGCTGCCACTCTCTCCCTGTCTCTTTCTCTCCCCCCCCATGTTTTCCAATGTGGTATTGTAATTACTCCAGTAGTGGCTGAGGAATTGCTGTGGTAAAAAAAACAATCCACGCTTCCCTGTGCTTTGCTTTGAGAACCGACCCCTTGACTACACAAGTCCACTTATTGGTGGAATAATTAATGAATAAGATATTTTTGCCTGTAAACTCTGGAGCCCCTTGCAACTCCAGCAAATCAAACTTCAATGTAAAGAGCCCAGAGAGACTGGCACGGCCCCTGACCACCAAGCCCCTACGCCGGGTCCTTAATTAAGGAAATGACAGCTCTCCAGGCTCCAGCGGGCTATAATGTAGCTAATGGTATTACAGGCAGCCAACCACTCAACAGTCAGTCTCTGGTGTGTTCCGACTCCAAAAACGCTATTGACCTGTAACCAGCCAGCCTCTCCTCTCGCTCGGGGTCTCTAAACAGCGTATTACTTTCCTGCTCATCCTCAGGGAGCCTAACAAAGAGGACCCGGGGTTATTGGCAGCACATTATACTCAGGGTTATTGTTGAGGGCTTTAGTGTGCTCAATGAAAGACAGAAGAATGACATGAAAAACACTTTGTAAGTCTGGAGTCTAACACAAGTTGCTATCACATAGGGATACAGGTAGAACATTCTTTAGCACGTAATGTTCTGCCACTCAAATTTAACTATAGCCTACTGTAGTGCACTATCCAGTACTGTAAATGCTCTGGCCCTTCTCTTGCATGGGATTTTTGAAGTATTATACAGTATGAGTAGGAACTAGGGAATCTGACATTTTCTCTCTCTCTCTCTCTCTCTCTCTCTCTCTCTCTCTCTCTCTCTCTCTCTCTCTCTCTCTCTCTCTCTCTCTCTCTCTCTCTCTCTTTCTCTCTCTCTCGTTCTCTCTCTCTCTCTCTCTCTCTCTCTCTCTCTCTCTCTCTCTCTCTCTCTCTCTCTCTCTCTCTCTCTCTCTCTCGTGTGTGAATACTTGTCCGTGTGCCAATCCCATAAAAGCTATGCCGTGTCAGCCATTTCAGCAGCATTAGTGAAATCAATGGCCAAACAATCCAGCACAATTGGTCTGGTATTGACAGAATTAAACCTTGTGTATGATGTGACTTGTCATTTTTCCGGGCCTCAGTATGATGCCCTGATCCTCATCATCAGTGAATCTCCATTGATTGGTGCAGCCTGAGTGTTCACCCTCATTTGTTTAGCACTAAACAATGACAAGGAACAACAACACATATTTTTGTCATGAATATACTACATGTCATGTGAGACCAGCTCCATAAAGAAATAACATGCACTCAGCCCAGCTTTTTAAAAAGAGCCTTTACTAAAAATGGGGGGGGGGGTGGTTGGGGCGTTGATGGCCTGGTTGGTCTTGAAAAGCGTGAACCAATACCGCAGCTCTCTCTCCCACATTTGACAACTTATATAATGAATCGCCACTAAAACAGCTTAAATGTGAACGTTTCTTTTATGGACACAAACTAGATTCAGTAATGCACTGGGGCAAAAGCTAACTCGGGACACAAAGCCTTTAATAGCACCCATTTCATTGAGATGGTCAATGGGTAAAACAGTTGTTGCATTAGAGTAGGTGGCAAACTGATTGCTTTATGAAATGGCGGACTTATTGTTTTGTGCTATGTTGTCCTCGGGGAAGCCCTCTGTATTGAGGAGAGCGACGGATGATGGCAAATAAATGCAGCTCTTTTGCACCCCGTACGAAGCCTTCTGCCATTTGAAAGTGTCTCTCCAGTCGCCACTTAGGTGATCAATGCAAGATCATTTGTGTAGTGTCCAATATTGGGAATATTTCCGCACCATAAGCCACCTCAGAGCCCCCGCCAACACTAAAATAGGAATCATTCTTGTTGTAAAGTGTAGAACAAATGACAGTGGTTAGACTAAAGTGGGAGATAGTTTTGGGTTAAGTTTTAAAAAAACAGCACAAATAGGTTACAAAATGGGATTTTATATTAACAAGCAATAAGCTCCTTACGGTCAAGGCAAAGTCTATGTGACAGAGAGAGGTAGTTATTCAAAATAATATAGTGAACACATTCATCAATTTCAGTGCTAGATTTTTGTGCACACAATAGTTAAGGAATTCCTTTAGTCTATGTTTAAAATCTTCAGTCTAAACTTAGTCTATGTATAACATTTTCATCAAACATTCCTATCAGCAAACATTTTATCATTCCATGTGCCAGTATTGGAATCCACTTAAGAAACCTTCACATTATATAAACGGGTTAAAATAACTTCAAAGAACAAAGAACCTCGTAATAAAAGGGAATTGAAGATGGCCTCCCTGGATATTTCTCCTGTCAGCTTTAAAATTTGGTTAAAGAAATCACACCCAAACACCTTAGGGAAAAGTGCACGTGCATTTATTTATTATCGATTCCTTTCCCCAAGCTAAACGTGTTAACGTCACAGATATTTGCAAGGGGATCAAGCTTTCTCTCAGCATCCCGCTAAGTTATTGTGAGATGACGCAATGAAAGGCATACAGCAGTTATTGAATAAGCCATAGCCCCCCCTTGCGCTGCTTATCAAACGGAATACATTATTCACTGCATCCACTGCATTTATGAGCCATATGTTCATTACTTATTGATGGTTTTGTCGTGCATTCTGTAAACTCTGATTCGCTCATCAATAATAGAGCAGAGTGATCCCTCTGATTAGCGGGGGATGCCAGAGTCAAGCCGTTGTTATTTCATCTCTGATATTGAGATGGAATTGGATATCTGCTCATTAGAGGAACTGCTGCTGCCTTTGTTCAAATCCACTGTCAAGGTTGTCGTTCTCTGATGTGACACTTGACGATGCGCAGGCTTGTAGGCCCTGTTGTCTAAATGAATTAGCAGCTAGTTATGTCATTGGATAATGTCGAATATGTTCATGAATATGAATGAGTATGAATGAGATCCTTCCGCCTTTCATTCCGTGAAGAAACTTGTCTTCAAAGACATAACATTTAGTCAGTAGTAAGGGGTGAATTGATGCCATATAGAATACTTGTGAGAAATAAGAGACACCCTTAACCAGGCTCATCATCATGCACTTATTTGAACCTCTTTTGAATGTTTGAGTTAGGATGAGACGAGGGTTCCGCTGTTCAAAGCCAAAGACATAGTGTCTTCCAATATGTTTTTTTCCTTCTCTACAAAGATTAAAGGCATTGGGTCGGGTTATGTTTGACTCTTTATGGGTGAAATTGGTAAGAGACTGTACCATCTAATGTTAAGTGACTGCAGGGTTGACAAGCTTGGGTTTATGTGAACCAATACCTAGATGCAGGCCCAGTGAGTCAGATGTAGAAACCAGCTCGAAATGCGGACTTGTCCCCAGGGCAATTAAATCAAGCCTCAAATGCTTAAGGTTTATTTGATGGGTCATGCCATTCACCAATTATTTGGATTTTATGTATAGATAAGATGATGTTGTGTGGCGGAGTGGAGTTTTGGATGTAATGTGCACATTTGTTCAGTCCCAGTCCCACACATCCAACCGGCAATGAGATCTTGGAACTCTCAAACGCAGTGTGCACGTTTTCACGCCTATGTCCAGTTAAGTTTAGAGCTTTTTTAAACCGTTATTTTTGACGTTGTGTCTGTCAAATGTTCTAATTTTAGTCTTTTGAAGTTTGTAATTCAATTTCGAAGGTCAAACAATGATTTTTCTTCAATAGTCCTCTTGTAAATTGCCCAAATTGAAAAGAGATACGCAAGTGTATTCATTTTCTTTGGCTTTCTCTGGCACTCTCCCACTCACATTCCTACTTTCCTTGATTTGTGTACTTCTTTTACAAACTTGAATTGAAGTTTTTGAGGGAAGTGAGTTAGAATGTGTTGTGGTACAATGCATTGGATTTGTTGTGTGGTAGCCTACCATTGATGTATGACTGCATTTAGAGAAAGATCAATTTGACGAGATCTTTGTATTGATTACTTCTATTGACTTGTGATATTTGAGGCTTTATGTTCTTTGGTCAATGAACTGGACTTTTGTAAAGCATGGACGTTAGGAAAGTTATCCAAGCCCATGTGGTACGAAAGCAAATAGTTTATCATTGAACTATCTGATTGAAGATACTTTTACAAAGTTGAATGTCTAATCTGCAGTGTACAAGATGCAATAGCTAAACAGAAGGGACCTATAAAGAATGTACTATGGTGGCAATGCACTTTTCTGGTAAAATGTTATCACACAAAACCCTTGGGATTAATCACCCAGAAACTGAGCATGAGCTATTGAGAGATGCTGAGAGAGTCAAACCCACAGGGCAAAAAATGGTTGACTCAACATGTCATTTCAAACAAAATAATTTCATGTTTTTTCACCCAACTTGTGAACCTAAATCCAATGACATGGTGAAATGTTTTGTTGATTTCATGTTGAATTCACATTCGTTGAGAACTCAACCAATTGTAAATCAAAACCAGACGTTGAACTGACGTCTATCCCCAGTGGGAATGGTCAGTATCTGTGGCTCAAATAGTACCCTACGGGCCCTCGTCAAAAGTAGCGCACTACATAGGGAATAGGGTGTCATTTGAGACACAGACAGTGTCTCACCACCCACCCTGAGTGGCTTTGTTTTCCCTCCAGCCATCACATCACACAGCAGGCAAGGCTTATTATCATGTCTATGTCTGATGTGCGCCTCCGTACTCCGCTGTGGCTTCGTAGCATACAGGTCTAATGGTGTCTCATAGCCGCAAGGGGGGGGGGGGGTTAGATGGGCGATGATGCTCAGCGATGCAAATGGATGAATAATGCGGAGCCGGGCCCCACAGTTTATGCAGCGCCATGGCCATCCATCCCTCATCCCTCCGCTGTAATCGGAGCGCCGTCTCCCCGTCAATGAGCCTCTCAGCTGACGTGTCATTTATTCAGGGCTGATTGTGAACGGCGGCAGTACGTTTATTGATAAAACACTTAAACACAAAATCCTCTCCCCTTCGTACTTGAGGCTGTGTGATCACAGCTGGCTCTGTCTGTGTGTGCATGCGTTTTTTTTGTGCATGTTTTACGATTGTTTTGATGTTACAGGGGATTCAATTCTCTCTCTAACTCCCCCTCTCTCCCCATCTCTCTTTCGCTCCCCCAGGAGCCCGTGACGGCTCTGTCCAGTCTGATGCCAGCAACAGCCCGTCAGAACAGTGTCATCTGGGTCAGTCTCACCCAGCCTACCCAGTAGGACCACAGGTGAGTGGTTCTCCATGTCACCTCCTCCTGACCTGCGCCTAAACACACACGCCCAGCACCACACACACAATCACACTAGGTACACAACAAAACATGAAAATGATCTGAGAGGGATTTCAAATCCTCTGCAAAGGTAATCAGTTGACATGTGACCTTAATGAACATATTTTTTTGAATAAATGGTGAGTTGTTTACATTTCCTCTGCCCCCTTCAATGCCAACACAAGCACCGTCTGCCCCCAGGCATCCCAATAAATAGCTCAATACGACAGTCAGCCTATGTGATTGGATTTATTGGCCTGGTGGCTCAGCCCTGTTTAATGAATATCTATCTCATTAGTCCTGTCTCACTGTCACCTCCCTGAACCCAGTAGTGTGAACAGCTAGCCAGCCAGGCAGACATAGGGCTTCCCTCCCTCCCTTTCCCTAACGAGGCCACTCTCCCAGCACTCAGTGGCTGCGTGCTAAATTACACCCTATTCCCTGTATAGCGCAGTACTTTTGTCCTGAGCCCTATGGGCCCTGGTCAAAAGTAGTGCTTGATAAAGGAAATAGGCTGCTATTTGGGACACATCACTCAGTGTTACTCATTAAGGGCTCCGCTACTGAATCAATCCTCATCAGGGTAAACAAAAGAGGATACGTGAGAGACTAATTCACTGAGTTCCCTGCTGAATTACCTCACTCAGCTCAACAGAATGAAATACAGAGAACCAGACTGATTAAAGCCACTCTGATAATGAGAGACATGATAGCTGTTTCATCCATGAATGGTAAACAAGGTTATCAGACAAAATAGAAATGCCTTAGTGCAGCTAGTTGCGCCAGTCCCTATAAGCTTCAGAAGGTCGTTCCCCCAACAGTCTGTCTAATATATTAATGCTGTCAGTACAGTCTCGGTGAAGCTAACAGTTTTCAGAAAAAGGGTGCTCCCTATGCCATAACCAATTCTCCTATTTTGGGATCAATATGTTTTGATAGATTCTCACTTCGGAGCCGGATATTGTGCGAACCGGCATTATCCGAAGGTAGTTTACCCAACATGAATCCGCTTTTCCCCCTGTTTCCCACTCACAGGATAACAAACTCTGTGATTATGGGCAATTGCTATGGGCTTCCGGTCAGATGGAAGAGCATGCTGGCCCCTATTGGGCAGAGCGGCAGCGTATCTCATCCAGGTCTAAAGCTCTTCCCAGACCCATCCAGACCCCATCCAACTCCACCCAGAACACATGCAGAGAGGCAGGGTACCTTATTTAGGTTTGGACCAGAACATGTGCCTGTTCCCTGGGCGACCCCACTCCTCAACACTCAGCTGTCAGCCATGCCTAAGGCAGTACCACACCATCCCCACTAGACCTGCTTTGGAGAGACAGGCAAGACAAACACGGAGAAAGGAAAATAATGCAGAACTATTCACACTGACACCCAAAGGAAGCAGACAGGGCTGTTTACAGTAATGGTCTGGTATTTTAAAAGGACAGTTTTGTTTTCATGTTCTGGAAATTGAAGCTCACTTTGTGGTGGCGGTCAGGGGCTAGCTTTTCCGATTCAATTAGTACGCACACTTTGCACGTTTTACAGAAGCAAGTTAGGGAAACATGGAATATATTTCGGAACTATCCTTCTCTTCCCATCACAAAAGCCACGAGTCGCACAGCAACAAACACAGCCGAAAGACAAATAGCAAGGGGTCTTATTTACTTGAAGTGCTCTGAAGCTGGCAGACACGTGCCTGTAATAATAAATCAGAAGTACATTTGATGTATTTAGAATTGTGTTTTTTTTTTTTTTAAATCATTCCCTTCCATGTATCACTCTTCAGTGTCAGGGGAAGGGATCTCATTTCATTTCAAGATCAAAATATTCAAGATCAAATGTTCAAAGACTTGTCTTTGATTATATGCCACCACAATTCGACGTGAAATGTGCGTTAAAAAGCGAGATTAAACATATGTGACTTGTCTTGACGAAAGGGCCCCCTTTGTTAATGTCCTGATGGTTCTGCGTTCAAAGCAGTCAACCCGTGTCTCTCGTTTCTGTTATCATTTGTTATAGTGTTTCAAAGCAAACTATAATTGTTGTGAATTTTGAAAACGTTCAGCATTTTAAACCTACGGTAATGAGTATTATATAAAACATAAAACATTCACATGACACAGTTGCTGGAATGAAAGGTCTCTCCATGCCAGTGACTATTCATTTCAAGCTTCGTCCCTGGTCTCCTTTGATCAAAGCTGTGGGACAAACAAATCCACGATCCAATTCGATTTGTAACTTTTTTTAATGCTAGTGTTTACCTTCCAATCTCACCCAGCCACTTGGCTTTAAACCCATGCAACATCACATTCCTAAAACTGGGATTATGTCGAAACTGGTGATCGCTCTCCGCACGGCGCCGGGTTATCTTAGTGACACCGCTGTCACCCAGCAGCACCAAGCCTGGGAGGATGGTGCCATGTTCACACCAGTCGACCTCTCCATGCCGCCTTCCGCTCCTTCACCACAGGCGCCCCATGCAAAACAGAAGCAGATAGCTGGCAAGTGCCGTTAAAGGTTCGTGGGCTCAGGTTAGTGTGGAGGTGTCAAGCGGAGAAGGATCAGCACCGAGGCCACAGGGCAGCCAGGCATACTACAGGCATACTACAGGCATACTACAGGCATACTACAGGCATACTACAGGCATACTACAGGCATACAGGGGCTGAGACGTTCAAGAGCATTTAGGCTGGGCTCTGACACAAAGGAGCCATCCATTCCTCCATGTCCATGCCCTGTATGTAGAGACACTAACAGCTATTTTTGGGAATGTCGTTTTACGTGATGCAGAACGCTTGTTTCCCCCCTGATGACACTATGAGAATCAAGTCTGTATCTGACAAACTGGTGAACTAATAGATGATATATCAAATGTAATACATATCTGGGTGTCCTAACTCTGCTCTGTATTCCGGTGCTACAACCATTTCCACATCTGGTGTCAAGACCATTCATTAAACCCGGGATCAGAGCACTGTGCTACAAAATGTGTTTGTGGCTGTATATTTGCAGAGCTGCTCGCTGTGAAAATACATTTGAACGGCTCCTCGACTGTGCCAAATGTCTTCTAGCGATACTTCAGATAACATATCGTAGCGTCTGTGTCTATGACTGCACCGATTCTACTCTGACTAATATTAGTGAATGCTGACATGAAGTCAGTGATGTACTGTATCTCCCACCAAACGGGGAAAGTGCTGATATTTATGAAAGCTTGGGGGAACAATTCAACGGCTGATTCTAGGGTACCAGAAGTGTGTTCATTGTGATGAAATATAAACCACTCTGCATCCGTCTGAAAGGAAAATGCACGGCTCTTTTTCAAAGGTTGGAGTTGGATTCCTTTTCCCCACACGCCAGCAAGCAGCACTGCGTTCCGACTGTCACTCTGGCTGTGGCATGTTTCAAAGCACAGATGTCAGCAGAAAAAAAACAACAGCATTCAACACGTTGATTTATAGAGCACCTCTGTCACTTGAGTGAAATGGTGGTTGCATGTGTGATGGCCGTTGATTCCTCTCGGATGAATCTGATGGGAATATCTTCATGTATTTTTATGAATGGTTCACTCCATTATCCCGAGGCCCTCATAAACATATGGGTGAAATGTGATGCGAACGTAACCTCTCTCTACTATGCATGCTAATATGTGAATCACCGTTTACTCTGCGTTTTTACTATGCATACTAATGTCAACATATTTTTGTAACCCAGTGTCTTTCTCTTCAGTCTTTGCTGGTGGCCCAGCAGCTGGCCGGGGGGTCGCCAGGCCTGAACCAGCCCATCCTCATCCCCTTCAACACGGGCGGCCACCTGGGAGGCCAGCAGGGTCTTGTGCTTTCCCTGCCCACCGCCAATATCCAGGGCCTGGTGGCTGCAGCAGCCGCACAGGGCATCATGACGCTTCCCCTACAGAACCTGCAAGGTAAGAGGGCTGCCTCAGCAGATAACCTATAGAGGACAGGGTGGGAGACTACATTTACAGTCATTTTGACAATGCATGTATTTGGTGTAATAATTATTTCCGTAAGAGTGCATTGTACTCTCCCCTATCTTCTTTTCTCTCTATAACAGTGCACTGTACTCTCCCCTCTCCTTTTTCTCTCCATAAGAGTGCACTGTACTCTCCCTCTCCTCTTTTCTCTCTATAACAGTGCACTGTACTCTCCCCTCTCCTCTTTTCTCTCTATAACAGTGCACTGTACTCTCCCTCTCCTCTTTTCTCTCTATAACAGTGCACTGTACTCTCCCCTCTCCTCTTTTCTCTCTATAACAGTGCACTGTACTCTCCCCTCTCCTCTTTTCTCTCTATAACAGTGCACTGTACTCTCCCCTCTCCTCTTTTCTCTCTATAACAGTGCACTGTACTCTCCCCTCTCCTCTTTTCTCTCTATAACAGTGCACTGTACTCTCCCCTCTCCTCTTTTCTCTCTATAACAGTACACTGTACACTCCCCTCTCCTCTTTTCTCTCTATAAGAGTGCACTGTGCTCTTCCCTCTCCTCTTTTCTCTCTATAACAGTGCACTGTACTCTCCCCTCTCCTCTTTTCTCTCTATAAGAGTGCACTGTAGTCTTCCCTCTCCTCTTTTCTCTCCATAAGAGTGCACTGTACTCTCCCCTCTTCTATTTCCTCTCTTTTTCACCTCATCCATAGCTGTTCTTATCCTTGCCTTTTAAACTTTAGTGCGCAAGTGTTTTCTTTTGATCATAGTTGTAAATGGTTTCCATTTTCATGTTTAAAACATTGTTTCTTTTATACCATTAGATTGAGGGATGGATGGGGAAACCATCAGTCATGAATGTTGCATGGAGAGGGGCCTCGCTAATGTAAAAAGATGCCAGGCTGCATGTAAAGTAGTGTGTTTTTAGTAGAGATTACAATAATGCCCGGGCAGCACAAAGTGCAGAGAAAGGAGTCCTCCCTTTCCCCTCATGTGAGGAAATGGATGGACCGATGGATTGAGTGAGGAAATGTGACGGAAGATAGAAGCCCTAATGGACACAAGCATGCATAAATAACAACGTGCATCATCGCTACGGGGCGAGCTTTTAATAAATCCCACATCTATCTAGCCACTGAGGCCCCTCCAATGTATCCTGGAGCAAGGGGCGATAAGGGGCCCAAAAGGCTGTCTGTCTGTCTGTCTCACATTTCAACAACTTCTCACACTGTATGTGGGACAAGCCAGAGGAAGAATAACCGACTGACAAACGCCTTGTCATAATGTTGAAGGCACAAAACCAACACCTCTCAATCATCCTTTTATAACAGATGGTTCGGTCCTCAATCACTTGCTATACTTCATCATCCGGTGGTTACAAAGTTAAACAATGAAATGCCTCCATGGCAGTTGAATTTGAAGCGTACAGAAGCACTGACAGACTGGCTGTTCCCACATCCTCCACCCAACCTATCTGAGGGGGACGCGGTGAAGGGACCTCCGTGAAGAGAAAGTGACACGAGTCAGGAGTGAAGCTAAATGTCTTGACTGTGTCCGGGGCCCTCTGGCCACGTGCCGCTCCTCCACTCTCCCCTGTCGGAGTGCATCAGGGCCCGGCTAAATGAGGCCTGCTGGCACAGCACCTCTGTAAGGCGGCCCCAGCCTGCCCCTGCCCTCGCTACTCGCCCTTTCTCCTCGCTACTCACGCCAGTCCCCATCAACACTGATTAATCACACGTTTAATGCAGTCATTGCCCCTTTTGAGCTCAGAGCCAGCAGCCAGCTCATTTCACGACCTCAGGAGCAAGTGTGTTTTACAGCCCTGCTGTACTGTACAGTGTAACACTGCTCTGCTGGTTAATTAGCATCAGATCAGACACATACAGCTGTTAGCCCACAGTTGACATGGCTAATGATCAGCTAATAGCTGTTTGTCTTTGGGAAGGTGAGGGATTCAGGATGGATTCCACTTTTGGAGTCCACCTTTTCATAGGCTTTAACAGAAGCCCAAATATAGTGCTAAAAAGTATGCATTTTCTATCAACACTGGCTATTTAATCCGATTGTTCGCCCCTATCTGCTTTAGTTTTATGCAAGGTGCAAAACATTCTTACAAATGAGACAAGCAGGGAAATGTGAGAACCAAGAGATTCCCGCTAAGCACCTCTTGTTAAACACCCCTGGCTTTTACCTTGTCTAAGATCCTTCTAAAGCAGAGATGGGCAACTGTTGGCCCGCGGCCCCCCATTTTTAGGCCCACGGACCAATTTCATTCGCATCCCCCCAAATGTCTTGACAGTGTCCGGGGCCCTTACAAACTGACTTCGGGGTCGGGGTCTCAACTTACTGTTGAGAGTTAGAATAATAGAATAAACAAGGTGCAATTATAGAGAGAGTTATCATGTTAAAAACTGCAAACATTTGTAAAGCTGTAACTGCAAAAAATAAATATCTGCCCCATGGCAAAATGAGAAGAATTGCATTAAATTAGTTATAACATTTCTAAATATTCTCTCTGTCCCCAGAATTGCAGGAAAATATCTTTCACACATAATTGTTTTATCTCCGCTATCCACTAAAATGTTTTGCTTGCAAGGTGTTTGCATGATCAGTTCTGTTATTTTGTGGCCCCCACTCCATCAAAGTTGCCCATCAGAGAGAGAGAGAGAGAGAGAGAGAGAGAGAGAGAGAGAGAGAGAGAGAGAGAGAGAGAGAGAGAGAGAGAGAGAGAGAGAGAGAGAGAGAGAGAGAGAGAGAGAAAGAGGTGTTTGTACAGGCTGGAGAGTTGTGAGAGTGAGGCAGGGTGATGAATAACCATCATTGTAATGGGGTTGTGCAGTAAGGTTGGAACTGTTGCTTAAATAAAACGGAGCAGCAGCATCTTGTCACGGAAACGGTAAACACAGCAGCACCCAGTGTAACTTGTTACTTGTCAGAATGATTTATGCCAGGAAGCATTCTGTACAAACAAATTCCCATTGAAACTAAACGAGGGAGAAAGTATATTTTTTGATAGAGTGGACACTATTTTAGCTGCAAACTAGGTTACGGTCATGCTGTTGTATACTGTAAGTCATTACATATGTAAATAAAACAAAACACAGTTGCACAAAAAGTAACTAAATATAAGATTCTAGGAAAGATAGATTACTCACATTAATACTCTGGCAATATTTATATTGGATTTTCAATATAGCTTTATTGCACAGAGGTGCCTACAGTAACTGGCCATGCAAGATATCCTTCCTTGTATTGTAAGTTATACAGTATCAATGAAGCAGAAATGTAATGCTCAGCGGTGGGAAATGAATGAAACATCATTTGTCTGCGCATTTTCTCTAGGACTCACTCGACAGTAATTCCAGACTCAATTCCACTGAACAAACCCCTTTCTTATAAGTGTATCCCGTTCATATTTGCTCTTAGCCCAAACTCCATGGTGCACATGACACCAGAGACCCTAGTTCTAACGGTGAGGTGATAGCATTGTTCCCCTGCATTCGTCCAGAGGAAACACGGAAACATCACTCAGGGATCCAGATAGATAAACCCTGTGTGTCTCACTCACCTAGCGCTAGCCTCATGAGAAGCCGTGTCAGTAGCAATCAAAGACATGTCTCCTCCCTGGTTTGATGAAAATGCTCAAACGCAATCGGTGGCGTTCTCATGTTGTGAGTGGGTGTTAACACGATACAAATTATGGAAATTACTCCTCTCATCACAGCGCCAAAGGGTGGACTCCTGGGGGTACATTCGCTAGTCAATGTCAGACTCCATCTTTTCCGACTCTGCTGACGGTTTGGGTGTACGCCACCGCTCCTTTAAGAGGTTAGCTCGCCACAGCGCCACAGCTCCCAGAAACACTGGGATTTAAAGGAAATACCTGTCTATGCCCTTCCTTACTCCATTCCACCATTGGCACAGTTGGTGCATTTCAAACATGTCGTTCAGCTTCATTTGTACAGTGCGTCATACAGTGTGTGTGCGTGCGTGTGTGCGTGTGTGCGTGTGTGTGTGTGTGTGTGTGTGTGTGTGTGTGTGTGTGTGTGTGTGTGTGTGTGTGTGTGTGTGTGTGTGTGTGTGTGTGTGTGTGTGTGTGTGTGTGTGTGTGTGTGCGTGTGTGCGTGCGTGCGTGCGTGCACTTTGCGTCAAGTAAAAATTTGAATACTTACAATGACTACAACAGATTGGTGTTGGTAAAAAAAAATCCTAGCGATGAGCACGTCAAGATGGAGTATTTTTATGTCAGAGAGACTTCTGAGGCTTTATTACTCCCATAATTCCCCTAGATCAACACCCCTATCTATTCCGTTCTCAATACAATAGAACCTATCCCAGCCCCTCTCCCTTCTCCTGTTGATTTTGAAGTGTTTCCCACCAGTATGTAATCCACGTCGTTCCTTTAATGATTCAACTTTGCCGTTGTTGTAAGATGACTTGCAAGGGAGAGAGTTGACATTAAATAAATAACCGTGATAAAATGTAGACCTCATACATTTCAAAGCTAATGCAACTAGCAATGCCATAGGAGCAGCTGCACACACTGTCCTGGAGCGATAATTTGATTGATTTGTTGTGACAGCAGCCAAATAATTGAGAGCGAGAGGTGCTGTTGGCGATAAAGAGCAGGCTGAGGCAGGTTTATCCCAGGCAATCCCAGCAGACATGGCGCCGTGGCTCTCATCTCTGCCATTGATATCAGCTACCATTGGGTTTATTGTTTTGTCTTCAATAAGCAGCTTGGGTACGTAAAGGAGCGAACTGCTTATTTGACAGTTCGGGAAAAGAAAATAACTCACCAATCATAATGTACCACAGCAGCGTACAAAAGATTTGAATCAAACCCCCCTCCTATTCACTTCAGCAGGCACACACCTATCCCTTGACACGTACTGCCTAAACCTAGGTGTTCTTTTTTGGAAGCAAAGGTGTAATTCGATTTCACCTCCGAATTTGACGTCATCTTAAAGCGTTTGTTATCAATTTTCGGTGGAATTGTAACACAGCGAGTGAGATCAAATAAGAACGGAGAAACAAGCATGAACAAAACTCACTTTTTGAGATATGTCACACATCTAGAACACCCTTCATCCCTCGCTCTGTATTCACGTGGCCTGTTATGTGTTATGAAATTGCCATGACCTGGCATGTTCTCCTATGTTTACTGGTCATAAACATTGGCCTGCTAAATCCCAGCTCCTCCACCCGCTCTTATTTGTTTTGGAGATGGTGGCATTGTCACTCTGGTTAAACGGCTGTAGCCTTTGCTCTCAGCCCAAACTCCACGGTGCGCATGGCACCAGAGACCCCAGTTCTAACGGTCAGGTGATAGCATTGTTCCCCTGCATTCGTCCAGGAGGAAACACGGAAACATCCCTCAGGGATCCAGATAGATAAACCCAGTGTGTCTCACTCACCTAGCGCGAGCCTCATGAGAAGCAGTGTCAGTAGCAATCAAAGACATGTCTCTGTTGGGAAATGATCCCAATAGAGAAAAAATGTCCTCGTTTGCTACCTATATCCCCCCCAATAGAATCCCCATACTTTAACGATGACAGCTTATCCATCCTAGAGGGGGAGATCAACAGGCCCGGGGACCTAAATGCCAGAACTGGACAAGAACCTGACACCCTCAGCATGCATGCGAACAAACGCCTACCTGGAGGTGACATTCCCTCCCCCATATGCCTCCCTAGAAACAACTACGACAACATAACCAACAAAAACGGGTCACAACTCCTGCTGCTCTGTCGCACGCTGGGTATGTACATAGTCAATGGTACGCTTCAAGGGAACTCCTACGGTAGGTACACCAATAGCTGTAACGGCGTCCTTTGTTTGTAGAATGAGAGTCGGACCGAAATGCAGCGTAGTGGTTACTCATGTCTTTAATAAACAAAGATCGTGATACATGAAATAACTTATACATATACAAAAACAACAAACGGAACGTGAAACCTATTACAGCCTATCTGGTGAAACTACACAAAGAGAGGAACAATCACCCACAAAATCCAAAGCGAAACCCAGGCTACCTAAATACGGTTCCCAATCAGAGACAACGAGAATCACCTGACTCTGATTGAGAACCGCCTCAGGCAGCCAAGCCTATACAACACCCCCAATCAGCCGCGATCCCAAATACTACCCAAATACTACAAATACTACTACTACTACAAACCCCAATACGAACACAATATAACATAAACCCATGGCACACCCTGGCCTGATCAAATAATTAAAGAAAACACAAAATACTAAGACCAAGGCGTGACAATAGCTCATCTCTTGGCAGTAGTACTGTAGACTACTTTATCACTGACCTCAACCCAGAGTCTCTTAGAGCGTTCACAGTCAGTCTACTGACACCCCTATCAGATCACAGCAAAATACACTCTACTTGGAACAGAGCTATACTCAATCATGAGGCATCAAAGCCAAAATAACTGAATAATATTAAGAAATGCTATAGATAGAAGGAAAATAGTGTGGAAATCTACCAAAAAACAATTAGGCAACAACAAATTCAATCCCTTCTAGACAATTTCCCAGACAAAATGTTTCACTGTAATAGTGAAGGTGTAAACTTGGCAGTAGAAAACCTAAGCAGTATATTTGACCTCTCAGCTTCCCTATCAAATCTAAACATGTCAAGCAGACAACCTAAGAAAATTAACAATGACAAATGGTTTCATGAAGAATACAAAAACCTAAGAAAGAAATTGAGAAACTTGTCCAACTAAAAACATAGAGACCCAGAAAACCTGAACCTACACCTTCACTATGGTGAATCACTAAAACAATACAGAAATACACCACAGAAAAAGAAGGAACAGCACTTCAGAAATCAGCTCAATGTAATTGAAGAATCTATAAACTCTAACAATTTCTGGGTAAGTTGGAAAACGCTAAACAAACAACAACACGAAGTGTTATCTATCCAAAACGGAGATGTGTGGATAATCCACTTCTCCAATCAGTTTTTCATAATTCCTGACATTTAATCCGAGTAAAAATGCCCTTTCATAGGTCAGTTAGGATCACCACTTTATTTTAAGAATGTGAAATGTCAGAATAATAGTAGAGAGAATTATTTATTTCAGCTTTTATTTCTTTCATCACATTCCCAGTGGGACAGAAGTGTACATACACTCAATTAGTATTTGGTAGCGTTGCCTTTAAATTGTTTAACTTGGGTCAAACTTTCCAGGTAGCCATCCACAAGCTTCCCACAATAAGTTGGGTGAATTTTGGCCCATTCCTCCTGACAGAGCTGGTGTAACTGAGTCAGGATTGTAATGCCTCCTTGCTCGCACACACTTTTTCAGTTCTGCCTACAAATGTTCTATAGGATTAAGGTCAGGGCTTTGTGATGGCCACTCCAATACCTTGACTTTGTTGTCCTTAAGCCATTTTGCCACATATTTGGAAGTATGCTGGGGATCCATTTGGAAGACCCATTTGTGACCAAGCTTTAACTTCCTGACTGATGTCTTGAGATGTTGCTTCAATATATTCACTATTTTCCTTTCCTCATCATGCCATCTATTTTGTGAAGTGCACCAGTCTCTCCTGCAGCAAAGCACCCCCACAACCTGATGCTGCCACCCCCGTGCTTCACGGTTGGGATGGTGTTCTTCGTCTTGCAAGCATCCCCCTTTCTCCTCCAAACATTACGATGGTCATTATGGCCAAACAGTTCTATTTTTGTTTCATCAGACCAGAGGACATTTCTCCAAAAAGTACGATCTTTGTCCCCTTGTGCAGTTGCAAACCGCAGTCTGGCTTTTTTATGGCGGTTTTGGAGCAGTGGCTTCTGCCTTGCTGAGCTGCCTTTCAGGTTATGTCGATATAGGACTCCTTTTACTGTGGATATAGATACTTTTGTTTCCTCCAGCATCTTCACAAGGTCCTTTGATGTTGTTCTGGGATTGAATTGTACTTTGGTGTACGTTCATCTCTATGAGACAGAACGCGTCTCCTTCCTGAGTGGTGTGACGGCTGCGTGGTCCCATGGTGTTTATACTTGCGTACTATTGTTTGTGGTTCTTTCAGGTGTTTCAGGTGTTTGGAAATTGCTCCCAAGGATGAACCAGACTTGTGGTGGTCTACAATTTTCTTTCTGAGGTCTTGGCTGATTTCTTTTGATTTTCCCATGATATCAAGCGAAGAGGCACTGAGTTTGAAGGTAGGCCTTGAAATACTTCCACAGGTACACTTCCATTTGACTCAAATTAATTAGCCTATCAGAAGCTTCTAAAGCCATGACATAATTTTATGGAATTTTCCAAGCTGTTTAAGGTCACAGTCAACATAGTGTATGTAAACTTCTGACCCACTGGAATTGTGATACAGTGAATTATAAGTGAAATAATCTGTCTGTAAACAATTGTTGGACAAATTACTTGTGTCATGCACAAGTAGATGTCCTAACCAACTTGCCAAAACTGTAGTTTGTTAACAAGAAATTTGTGGAGTGGTTGAAAAATGAGTTTTAATGACTCCAACCTAAGTGTACTTGAACTTTCTAAACAGATTCTGTCAGACCTGGGCTCTGACAGTAAACCTCTGTAAGACAAAAAATAGTGGTGTTCCAAAAAAGGTCCAGTTACCAGGACCACGAATACAAATTCCATCTAGACACCGTTGCCCGAGAGCACACACAAACTGAACATACCTCGGCACCACAGGTAACTTCCACAAAGCTGTGAACAATCTGAGAGACAAGTCAAGAAGGGCCTTCTATGCCATCAAAAATAACATAAAATGTGACATACCAATTAGGATGTGGCAAAAAATACTTGAATCAGTTATAGATCCCATTGCCCTTTTTGGTTGTGAGGTCTGGGGTCCGCTCACCAACCAAGAATTCACAAAATGGGACAAATACCAAACTGAGACTCTGCATGGAGAAATCTACAACAATATCCTTTGTGTACAACGTAAAACACCAAATAAAGCATGTAGAGCAGAATTAGGTCGATACCCGCTAATGATCAAAATCCAGAAATTAGCCGTTAAATTCTACAACCACCTTAAAGGAAGCAATTCCCAAACCTTCTATAACAAAGCCATCACCTACAGAGATGTGCACCTGAAGAAGAGCCCCCTAAGCAAGCTGGTTCTGGGCTCTCAAACACCAACAGACCCCACAGAGCCCCAGGACAGTACCACAATTAGACCCAACCAAATCATGAGAAAACAAAAATATATTTATTTGACACATTGGGAAGAATTTACAAAAAAACTGAGCAAACTAGAATTATATTTGGCCCTAAACAGAGAGTACACAGAGGCAGAATATATGACCACTGTGACTGACACAAAATTAAGGAAATCTTTGACTATGTACAGACTCAGTGAGCATAGCCTTGCTATTGAGAAAGGCTATCAAAGGCAGACCTGGCTATCAAGAGAAGGCATGCTAGTCTATGTGCACACTGCCCACAAAATGAGGTGGCAACTGAGCTGCACTTCCTAACCTCCTGCCAGATGTATGACCATATTAGAGACACATATTTCCCTCAGATTACACAGATTCACAAAGAATTAGAAAACAAATCCTATTTTTGCGGTGAAATACCACAGCAGCATGATTTGTGACTTGTTTCCACAAGAAAAGTGAAACCAGTGAAGAACAAACACCATTGTAAATATAAACCTATATTTATGTTTATTTATTCTTATTTTTTCTATTTGCACATCATTACAACACTGTATATAGACATAATATTACATTTGAAATGTCTTTGTCCTTCAGGGCTCCTGAGTGGCGCTGCGGTCTAAAGCACTGCATCTCAGTGAAAGAGGTGACACTACAGTCCCTGGTTCAAGTCCAGGTTGAATCACATCTGGCTGTGATTGGGAGTCCCAACTGGCCCAGCATCGTCTGGGTTTGGCTGGGGTAGGCCAAATAAGAAATTGGTCTTAACTTCCTTGCCTAATTAAATACACTACTGTTCAAAAGTTTAGGGTCACTTAGAAATCTCCTTGTTTTTGAATGAAAAGCAACAGTTCCTCTGTCTGTGTTCTTTAGCCCATCTTGATCTTTTATTTGTATTTAACAGTCTGAGATATGGCTTTTTTTCAGCAACTCTGCCTAGAAGGCCAGCATCCCTGTCACCTCTTCACTCTTGACGTTGAGACTGGTGTTTTGTGGGTACTATTTAATGAAGCTGCCATTTGAGAAATTGTGAGGTGTCTGTTTCTCAAACTAGACACTCTAATGTACTTGCCCTCTTGCTCAGTTGTGCACCGGGGCCTCCCACTCCTCTTTCTATTCTGGTTAGGGCCAGTTTGCGCTGTCCTGTGAAGGGAGTAGTACATACCGTGGTACGAGATCTTTCCTGGCAATTTCTTACATGGTATAACCTTCATTTCTCATAACAAGAATAGACTGATTAGTTTCAGAAGAAAGTTATTTGTTTCTAGCCATTTTGAGCCTGTAAACGAACCCACAAATGCTGATGCTCCAGATACTCAACCAGTCTAAAGAAGGCCCGTTTTATTGCTTATTTAATCAGAATAACAGTTTTCAACTGTGCTAACATAATTGCAAAAGGGCTTTCTAATGATCAATTAGCCTTTTAAAATGATAAACTTGGATTAGCTTGGACAACGTGCTATTGGAACACAGGAGTGATGGTTGCTGATAATGGGCGCTTATGTAGATATTACATTAAACATCTACCGTTTCCAGCTACAATAGACATTCATTTTTTATTTCACCTTTGTTTTACAACTATTTCACTTGCTTTAGCAAAGTACAAATGTTTCCCATGCCGAGAGAGAGAGAGAGAGAGAGAGAGAGAGAGAGAGAGAGAGAGAGAGAGAGAGAGACTCTTTGATGCCAGTGTGGTAAAGGACAATGCTAATCAGACATGGTTGTGGGTGCTTCACTACAGCAGGCTCTGGATCTGCCCTAACTGTGGCAGAGAGAGCACTGCGGGAGACAGTCTGCTAACATCATGTCATAAACATAGACTCAAGACATGCACTTGAGGTGCTTGTACTGTGTAGGGCGTGATGTTTATTTCTGCACATGCTTTGTACGATATAGTAACCGTGTTTGTCGCCCAGTAATTTGTGCTGACAATAAAGGCATGTGTGGGGAGAATACAGTGCTCTATTCTGACAGAGAAGTGGTGCACGGAGGCCTGAAATGACTTGAGCTTTGCCAACCGGCATTAAAAATGAAATGACAAAGTTGGAACACATTCCTTTTACCCCAGCCAGCTGTCATTCGATCAACTACTGGACTATAACAATACATTACATTATCAGTCTGACTCACTGTCGTCCCATGCTCAGTCAAATATGGAATGAAAAATGGGATGGTATTAAAGGAACATTTTTTTACTTGTTCGATACTGAATGTGCATTTTAAACCTTAAGGTAATTATCATTATTATTATAGTCAAAATAATAGATACAAATTCAAACATTTGACATTTCCACACTTCCAATGTTTCCAGCAAGTTACTTCAGTGCCTAGGCAGTCAAGAAGACGGCTGGAAGCATAATGCAGAATTAGCCCTTTACTTATTTTACCTCCAGAAGGTTTCCAAAAGGCTTGCTGCCCTCACTAATTAAAGGTCTGCCAGAGATTGCCAAGGCACAATTCCTAAGCTTTCAGGAACAATCTGTAGTCAAGCATTTTAAATGAAAATTGATTTGTGATTTAAATGGTCAGTGAGGGGAAAATGAACTTACGAAATGTTGAAAATGAAATATTAGGCAAGGTGCAGTGGGAGAGAGCAGACCGAGATGGTAATTTTGTGGAACTGAAAATCCCGCCTTGGCAGAATTGGGTGACATTTTACATTTATCTGTGTTCTGCATGGCTTGTAATGTTAATGGTAATTTTATGGGACTGAACTTGGAATGAAAATGGCGTTCTCTCAGATTGCCTCCAATGTAGAAGTGTGTAAGGGAGCGCGGTTGTATCCTTTATTCCCCATTTTCCAGTAATGTGACTTATTGCATGATCTGTCCTCTGTTTTTGAATGTATGAATTCAGACCATTTTTTTATCAGGCAGTTCTACTCATAACAGCAATTGCAAACACACACATTTACTGAAGCAAAGGCTATACAGAGACACTGTAGTATTTTACCACTGGGTTGTTTGAACATTCATCTTTGTTGGTGAGAGATTTAGAAATGTGGAGTAAAAAGTACTTGCTGAATGGCTTCTGACACTTTTATTTCTACCAAGCTATTCAAACTGAATTTTCCTCAAGGGATACTTAAAAATCGAGTTTACTGACATTGTTAACATTCGTGTCAGGGTTTTCCACCTCCTTAGTGTCCCTTGAATGGCGACCCTCGCCGCTAACCTTGGCCTAGGAAACCTAACAATGGGCCCCACTGGACTGAGGTAGCTCAGGACCGAGGGGAAGCTCGGACCGAGGGGAAGCTCGGGACCGAGGGGAAGCTCTGGACCGAGGGGAAGCTCGGGACCGAGGGAAGCTCGGGACCGAGGGGAAGCTCGGGAGTGGCTGACTGGTGGATCCTGGCAGACTGGCGGATCCTGGCTGAATGGCGGATCTAACTGATCCTGGCTGACTGGCAGATCCTGGCCGACTGGCGGATCCTGGCCGACTGGCGGATCCTGGCCGACTGGCGGATCCTGGTGGATCCTGGCCGACTGGCAGATCCTGGCCGACTGGCAGTTCTGGCAGATCCTGGCAGACTGGCGGATCCTGGCTGACTGGCAGTTCTGGCGGATCCTGGCTGACTGGTAGTTCTGGCAGATCCTGGCTGACTGGTAGTTCTGGCAGATCCTGGCTGACTGGTAGTTCTGGCAGATCCTGGCTGACTGGCGGATCCTGGCAGATCCTGGATGACTGGCAGATCCTGGCAGACTGGCGGATCCTGGCAGACTGGCGGATCCTGGCAGACTGGCAGTTCTGGCAGATCCTGGCTGACTGGTAGTTCTGGCAGATCCTGGCTGACTGGCGGATCCTGGCAGACTGGCGGATCCTGGCACACTGGCGGATCCTGGCAGACTGGCGGATCCTGGCAGACTGGCGGATCCTGGCAGACTGGCATATCCTGGCAGACTGGCATATCCTGGCCGACTGGCATATCCTGGCCGACTGGCAGATCCTGGCCGACTGGCAGATCCTGGCCGACTGGCAGATCCTGGCTGACTGGCAGATCCTGGCCGACTGGCATATCGGGCAGATCCTGGCAGACTGGCGGATCCTGGCAGACTGGCGGATCCTGGCAGACTGGCGGATCCTGGCAGACTGGCGGATCCTGGCAGACTGGCGGATCTAACTTATCCTGGCCGACTGGCAGATCCTGGCCGACTGGCAGATCCTGGCCGACTGGCAGATCCTGGCCGACTGGCAGATCTGGCTGGTCCTGGCTGACTGGCGGATCCTGGCAGATCCTGGCCGACTGGCAGATCCTGGCAGATCCTGGCCGACTGGCAGATCCTGGCCGACTGGCAGATCCTGGCGGATCCTGGCGGATCCTGGCTGACTGGCGGATCCTGGCTGCCTGGCGGATCCTGGCTGACTGGCAGTTCTGGCGGATCCTGGCTGACTGGCAGTTCTGGCGGATCCTGGCTGACTGGCGGCACTTGCGGCGCTGGGCAGACTGGCGGCTCTGGGCAGACTGGTAGCTCAGACGGCACTGGGCAGACTGGCGTAGCTCTGGGCAGACTGGGAGCTGGCACTGGGCAGACTGGCGGCGCTGGACAGACTGGTAGCTCAGACGGCGCAGGGCAGACGGGTAGCTCAGACGGCGCTGGGCAGACTGGCGGCACTGGCGGCGCTGGGCAGACTGGCGGCACTGGCGGCGCTGGGCAGACTGGCGGCACTGGCGGCGCTGGGCAGACTGGCGGCACTGGCGGCGCTGGGCAGACTGGCGGCACTGGCGGCGCTGGGCAGACTGGCGGCACTGGCAGCGCTGGGCAGACTGGTAGCTCAGACGGCGCTGGGCAGACTGGAGAAAAAGGCTCTGGTAGCGCTGGACTGAGGAGCACTGGTGCCTCTGGAATGAGGGGCTCTGGCGCCTCTGGCATGAGGGGCGGTAGCTCTGACAGCGCCGGACAGGCGGGAGACTCTGGCTGTGCTGGAGAGGAGGAAGGCTCCGGCAGCGCTGGACAGGCGGGACGCACTGTAGGCCTGATGCGTGGTGCTGGCACTGGTATGCCGTGCATACTATGCCAAACCAACAGCTTTCTTTCTACTCTGTCCAATACATCCTCCACACTCTCAGACTCAGCACTCTGCTTCGCCGACAGCTCCAATTCCATCCATGGCTCTGCCCAGGGTCCTTTTCCGTCAAGGATCTCCTCCCAAGTCCATTTATCCAAATAGTGCAGCATCTCCCACTGCTGCTGCTGCTGCTCCTGTTGCTGCTGCCTCTGTTCCTTCTCCTTCTCCTGCTGCTGCTTTTGCCGTTGCCCGTTACCACGCTTGGCCGCTTGGTTCTTGGTTGGTGGGTGATTCTGTCCGCGTTTTCCGGTGGTGAAGTAGAGGAGGACCAAAACACAGCGTGATTATATTGACTCATGTTTAATAAAAACAGATAAACATGAACACTACAAAACAATAAACGTGGAAAACCAAAAACAGCCCTATCTGGTGGAAAACACAGAGACAGGAACAATCACCCACAAAACCCAACACAAAACAGGCTACCTAAATATGGTTCCCAATCAGAGACAATGACTAACACCTGCCTCTGATTGAGAACCATATCAGGCCAAACATAGAAATAGACAAACCAGACACACAACATAGAATGCCCACCCAGCTCACGTCCTGACCAACACTAAAACAAGGAAAACACATACGAACGATGGACAGAACGTGACAATTCGGCTGAAGTATGTAGTCTTCAGAAACAGCGCTGAATACTTTCCAAAGGAATGTATATTTATTTCATAATGGACGAGTAGCTATTATTGGAATACAATATTTGTTCAATACAAAAACATTGTTATCAATACACCTTTCCGGTAAAAATCTTTCCGGGACATTTGTGTACTTTTTAGCCAGTAGTTCTGAAAGTAGCGCTCAAGGGCCAAAACGGGTCCCCGAAAATTCTGTACTATGTCATTATGTGCAGATGTAGTATTTCATTGCTCTCTCTCTCTCTCTCTCTCTCTCTCTCTCTGCTATGCCACTGAGCCATTGGGCCCGCCCGGCAACCTCATTGTAAAATACTGGGCAGGCCTGGGCCAGCCTTCTTCTTTCACTGTGAAACTTGTCAATGTGCATCTTGCTAGCTGTCACTGAAATGGCGGGGGGCTAAAACTCATTGTCTGGAGCTCTAATTCCTAGGGGGCTGGCCCACATGGGCCAAGCTGGCAGTGCTCAAATTGGTGCTGTAGGAACAACACATCCTGCCCAAAAGAGGGAGGTTTAGAAAAGACATTACATAGTCGCCAAAGTTATGGAACGTCTCTTTAATAATAACACAAAATCAATAAAGACGTATCTACTAATCAATAATGCTTACACTCAACCCACATTTACACCTTTTTATCAATAGTCTGTGCACTTAACATGTCCTTTCCCTACAGAGGTCAGACAGGCATACACTAAACACAGGCATTTCAAAAGTAACAGAAACATCTCAACAGAACAAAGTGCTACTCCAATAAGGGCTCAGGGGGTCACAACACCAGCGAGCCCAGCCATATCACACTAAGGTCACTATTAAACATGGCTCTCCAATTCCATGTCTGTGAAACCAGAGAGCTTGTGGTGATATTTGTCAGCATATGGTGTTGAAACAAACCCCACGGCCATTAGGAGAAGCCTGGACCACTAGGCTGCTAAAAGCTATCTGTGGTTACTAATTGCTGGCCGGGGCCTAATTGCCTTAATTAATAGGCTTGGTGTCTCAGGCCTGAGACAGGGACAGGGGGGGGCTTATATCAGTGTCAGATGATTTCTGGGGAGTGGTGTTGGGGTCCCTGGGGCGCCATCTCTGGGCTCACCGCAGACACATCACAGATGGAGATCCATTACTCACTGATCATAAGAGAGCATCACTAACTAGATCTGAGCGTAGAGAGAAAAACAACGGTTTCTGACTTTGTTCAAACACATCGCCCACCCCTCTCCTCTTGTACTCTCCTCCTCTCCACCCTCTTTCTCTCTTCCTAGCCTTATGGAATTACATAACTGTAATTCACAGTGACAAAGTAGGCTAGCACATTTTGCCCTGACCATGGAGGTTTGTTCAATGAGCTCTCACTGTGAAATTAGCCCTGGTACTCTCATTTTGCAGTTGTAGGGACATGGTTAAAAGACACATCATATGAAATTAGAAATGATTCAACCAATCTGCTGCTTTCCCCTCTGCCTGCTCCTCCTCCCACCCCCTCTTCCCCCTGCCCAATCCTCCTCCCAACCCCCTCTTCCCCCTGCCTGCTCCTCCCACCCCCCTCTTCCCCCTGCCCAATCCTCCTCCCAACCCCCTCTTCCCCTCTGCCTGCTCCTCCTCCCAACCCCCTCTTCCTCCCTGCCTGCTCCTCCTCCCAACCCCTCTTCCCCTCTGCCTGCTCCTCCTCCCAACCCCTCTTCCCCTCTGCCTGCTCCTCCTACCAACCCCTCTTCCCCTCTGCCTGCTCCTCCTCCCAACCCCCTCTTCTCCTCTGCCTGCTCCTCCTCCAAACCCCATCTTCTCCTCTGCCTGCTCCTCCTCCCAACCCCCTCTTATCCTCTGCCTGCTCCTCCTCCCAACCCCATCTTCTCCTCTGCCTGCTCCTCCTCCAAACCCCATCTTCTCCTCTGCCTGCTCCTCCTCCCAACCCCCTCTTCCCCTCTGTCTGCTCCTCCTCCCAACCCCCTCTTCCCCCTGCCTGCTCCTCCTCCCAACCTCATCTTCCCCTCTGCCTAATCCTCCTCCCAACCCCATCTTCTCCTCTGCCTGCTCCTCCTCCAAACCCCATCTTCTCCTCTGCCTGCTCCTCCTCCAAACCCCATCTTCTCCTCTGCCTGCTCCTCCTCCAAACCCCATCTTCTCCTCTGCCTGCTCCTCCTCCAAACCCCATCTTCCCCTCTGCCTGCTCCTCCTCCAAACCCCCTCTTCCCCCTGCCTGCTCCTCCTCCCAACCTCATCTTCCCCTCTGCCTAATCCTCCTCCCAACCCCATCTTCTCCTCTGACTGCTCCTCCTCCCAACCCCATCTTCTCCTCTGCCTGCTCCTCCTCCCAACCCCCTCTTCCCCTCTGCCTAATCCTCCTCCCAACCCCATCTTCTCCTCTGATTGCTCCTCCTCCCAACCCCATCTTCTCCTCTGCCTGCTCCTCCTCCCAACCCCCTCTTCCCCTCCTCCTCCCATCCCCCTCTTCTCCTCTGCCCTCTCCACTACCCCTTTGCCCTCTCCACTACCCCTTTGCCCTCTCCACTACCCCTCTGCCCTCTCCACTACCCCTTTGCCCTCTCCACTACCCGTCTGCCCTCTCCACTACCCCTTTGCCCTCTCCACTACCCCTCTGCCCTCTCCACTACCCCTTTGCCCTCTCCCCTACCCCTTTGCCCTCTCCACTACCCCTCTGCCCTCTCCACTACCCCTCTACCCTCTCCACTACCCCTTTGCCCTCTCCACTACCCCTCTCCACTACCCCTTTGCCCTCTCCACTACCCCTTTGCCCTCTCCACTACCCCTCTGCCCTCTCCACTACCCCTCTACCCTCTCCACTACCCCTTTGCCCTCTCCACTACCCCTCTGCCCTCTCCACTACCCCTTTGCCCTCTCCACTACCCCTCTGCCCTCTCCACTACCCCTTTGCCCTCTCCACTACCCCTCTCCACTACCCCTTTGCCCTCTCCACTACCCCTCTGCCCTCTCCACTACCCCTCTGCCCTCTCCACTACCCCTCTGCCCTCTCCACTACCCCTCTGCCCTCTCCACTACCCCTTTGCCCTCTCCACTACCCATTTTCCCTCTCCACTACCCCTCTGCCCTCTCCACTACCCCTTTGCCCTCTCCACTACCCCTTTTCCCTCTCCACTACCCCTCTGCCCTCTCCACTACCCCTCTGCCCTCTCCACTACCCCTTTTCCCTCTCCACTACCCCTCTGCCCTCTCCACTACCCCTCTGCCCTCTCCACTACCCCTCTGCCCTCTCCACTACCCCTCTGCCCTCTCCACTACCCCTTTGCCCTCTCCACTACCCCTCTGCCCTCTCCACTACGCCTCTGCCCTCTCCACTACCCCTTTGCCCTCTCCACTACCCCTCTGCCCTCTCCACTACCCCTTTGCCCTCTCCACTACCCCTTTGCCCTCTCCACTACCCCTCTCCACTACCCCTTTGCCCTCTCCACTACCCCTCTGCCCTCTCCACTACCCCTCTGCCCTCTCCACTACCCCTCTGCCCTCTCCACTACCCCTTTGCCCTCTCCAATACCCCTTTTCCCTCTCCACTACCCCTCTGCCCTCTCCACTACCCCTTTGCCCTCTCCACTACCCCTTTTCCCTCTCCACTACCCCTCTGCCCTCTCCACTACCCCTCTGCCCTCTCCACTACCCCTCTGCCCTCTCCACTACCCCTTTTCCCTCTCCACTACCCCTCTGCCCTCTCCACTACCCCTCTGCCCTCTCCACTACCCCTCTGCCCTCTCCACTACCCCTCTGCCCTCTCCACTACCCCTTTGCCCTCTCCACTACCCCTCTGCCCTCTCCACTACCCCTTTGCCCTCTCCACTACCCCTTTGCCCTCTCCACTACCCCTCTCCACTACCCCTTTGCCCTCTCCACTACCCCTCTGCCCTCTCCACTACCCCTCTGCCCTCTCCACTACCCCTCTGCCCTCTCCACTACCCCTTTGCCCTCTCCAATACCCCTTTTCCCTCTCCACTACCCCTCTGCCCTCTCCACTACCCCTTTGCCCTCTCCACTACCCCTTTTCCCTCTCCACTACCCCTCTGCCCTCTCCACTACCCCTCTGCCCTCTCCACTACCCCTCTGCCCTCTCCACTACCCCTCTGCCCTCTCCACTACCCCTTTGCCCTCTCCACTACCCCTCTGCCCTCTTCACTACCCCTCTGCCCTCTCCACTACCCCTCTGCCCTCTCCACTACCCCTTTGCCCTCTCCACTACCCGTTCCTCTTCCCCCTTCAAGCACCATGTAGCATGCAGACATTTCTTCTGATGATATATTGTCCCGGTAGGGAATTTCACTTACTGCTGCTGCCTTTTGCTGAACCTGTTGCTAGTCAGTGAGCACGATAGGTGTATAAGTGGCAAGGGTCTTCATTCATCATACATCGTTCTTGGACCACAAATATCTCATATGCGATTCAGGAGGAAACTACTAAAACGGCACAAAGAATCCCTGTAGGAAGCAGCTGAGGTTATATCAAATGCTGTGCAATAAATAATGTACGGATTGTTTGCGTGTGTAATGGAACATACATTTTTGATGTTTGCATTTTGCCATCATTTCGGTTTATGTGGTATGAAACTCACAATTAGTGGTGCTCGTGACTGACATTATACATCCCTCGTACATTTCTGACACTGTCTTTGCCTATGAATTTTGAAATCAGTTCCCCCCCCCAAATCATATTCGCTGCTGTGTTGTGTTGTATTAAAGAGCATTACTAATCACAAGAGGCTCTGTGTTACTCAGAAGTCTCCACATCACTGGGGCTGACAATGTTGTGCTGGTGGGCATGTTGTGCTGTGCAAAAGTGCTTACGCGCTCCCACAGACAACCAAAGGGAATAATTAAAGACGGAAGATGTCGGCAGAAGAATGGAGAGCGAATCCCATTGTTTGGGTTTATTTCATCCCACCGAATTCTTTCTCTCCTTCTATTCTCGCATTTCTCTCTCCAAATTCACTATGGGTCTATATGGCACACTTTCAAACACATATGTAAGCGAAAGCAGTGTACAACAAAGGGGGCTATGATGTCCTACTCATCCCTACATTGTCTTTTCATTCTTTCAGAATCATTTGATATCTGGGGGAGTGGGTGAGTGAAGAGGCGAGTGAGGCAACGCTTAATAACCCCATAATGAAGCTGCCTGGAAGCTGAGAATGAAATATGTTTTTTAAAGGACAAGCTGTGCGCTCTCATTTTTCCCTCCCTCCTCTTTTGTTTTCTAATGGCATCATTTTTTAACCCCCCCCCCCCACAATCCAAACTGTTATCAAAATAATCCCCAATGAAATTCTAATTTAAGTTGAGCAGACTATTAGAGGAGCTCGCCTACACTCCATTTTGGGAGCAGTAAATGTAGCCCCTCAATCTCTCCCAGCTTTTACTGTCAGTCAGAGAGCACTCAGTCATCTCTGTGCATCAGGTCCACAATATTGATTTTACCACCCACCGAAACAGCCGCATGAACATACATTTTGCATGAGGCTTTTACGTGCGGCCTCCTCCTCGGTCTGACAACACGTGACGGGACCATGGACAGGCTGTGATAACCCTGGCCTGCCAAGGCTAACAGGCTTGACCGGGGCTCCAGACTCCACTGGAGTACATACCACTGAAGGACAAAAGGCAGAGCTAGAGGGCCAATCATGTCTGTTGTGTTCAGTGACACACATTCTGTATCACCTCCACATCTGTCTGAACCTCCCTTCTGGACGGACTTTGAAGAGCGAGAGAAGCCTGCTATGTTCATAGGGAGTTTTCCTACTTGAGTGGGCTAAGCAGCCATGCCTGGCATTACATCTTTATTGACCATAGTACTGTAGTGATTGATGTATGATGTTGACATTTCGCATGGACAGATACAGAGTTAAATAGAGTAGGGAAAAATGAGAAATAATGATGAAAATCAACTATAGCAATTAAATATCTACAGTGAGTCAAAACTAAAGTTGTCCCCTCTCCTAATATTACAGTCTCAACTTTTTGTATTCTAATATCTCCATGGAGAGGACTCAATACTTTAAAATGCTTCCCCTGGGGTGAGAATTCCACCACGCAGCTTGGGATTGCATTGCATCACAAAGAGATGTGTGGATCCCAACAAGCAGTGCGTTTTACTTAGTAAAACCCCATGGCCCACTCAACTCAGGCTCAACTGCTTCCATTTTTGTATTGTCTAAACACCTCCAAAGCGGTATTGAAACACTGACTGCTGGGTAATATTTTTACACTGTTGGATATTTGATCCCGGTTTTATTTCCCTGTGATTATTACAACCATGGCCAAGGAGCAGGAATCTATTTTGATGCTGACATTTTAAACCCTTCTCTACACAGGACTGTGATGATGAAATATTTTCAATTTCAGTTCATCTATAAAAAAAAGGTGAAGGGAAGTATATCATTGTGCTGAATTATTATGCTTGAGCCGCCATATTGCAAATACCAATAACATGAACTATTTCTTGGGAGACAGCAATCCTCCTAAAATGATTTACCACTGTGATAAAAGTGGCAACAAATGTTTTCATCCAGTTTATCAGTCCAAGTTTACTCTTTAATCCTAGGGGTAAAAATGTCCTTCCTCCGTCATAATTACCAAGAGCCTCGCCGACCGGCCCATCTCTCTCCAGTGTAGTAATTACCTGTGTGGCTCATTGAGCAACCAATTGAGACGGTGCTTGATGTGCTCCCACTGAGAACAGTGAGGCAGAGAAATAATAGGGATGTTGTTCCTCTCCTCTCCCTTGACTTGTTCAAGAACCACAGCACAGTTTAGAAGACCCCTAAAATACAGGATGAGTCAGAAGAGAAATGTTTATTTACGTCACGAATGCACCTCTTCAGACCCCTGACAAGGTTTTCAGGGGGTAGTGCGTACAGCCCAGTACATCACTGGGGCCAAGTTTCCTGCCATCCAGGACCTCTATACCAGGCAGTGTCAGAGGAAGGCCCTAAAAATAGTCCGACTCCAGCCACCCTAGTCATAGACTGTTCTCTCTGCTACCGAACGACAAGCTGTACCGGAGCACCAAGTCTAGGTCCAGGAGGCTTCTAAACAGCTTCTAACCCCAAGCCATGAGACTCCTGGACATCTAATCAAATTGCTACCCAGACTACTTGCACTGCCCCCCCCCCTTTCTTTACGCTGCTGCTACTCTCTGTTATTATCTATGCATAGTCACTTTAATAACTCTACCAACATGTACATAATCACCTCAATTACCTCGACTAACCAGCACATTGACTCTGTGTACATTAACTCCAGTCCCCCCTGTATGTAGCCACGCTATTGTTTTTTTACTATTGCTCTTTAATTATTTGTTACTTTTATTACTTATTTTATTTAATACAAAAAAAATACAAAAAAGTATTTTTCTTAAAACTCCATTGTTGGTTAAGGGCTTGTAAGTAAGCATTTCACTGTTGTATTCGGCACATGTGACAAATACAATTTGATTTGATTTACTACAACATGCTAATGATGCTGGGCAGAGAGAGAGGCGAAGATAGATAGCGGTCAGAAAGAAGTTTCTCATCTCACTGTGGACTGGAAGGTTTACAGGATAGATAGAGCATTGTTTGTTTTAGGTAGATTCGTTTTTTGACCTTTGGATGTTTTACGCCTCCGAACATTTGAACACATTTTGTAACACATGAATTTCCACAACTGTCAGTGGGACTGAAGTAAAGTTTTGCATTTCATAAGAATGACAACAAATATGAATTTCCACAAAGTTTGCTACGTCAGTGTCTTTACATATTTTTGTCAGATGTTACTATGGAATACTGAAGTATAATTACAAGCATTTCATAAGTGTCAAAGGTTTTTATTGACAATTACATGAAGGTGTTGATGCAAACGTCTTCTGTATAGAACTCAACTACCCGGTCGTATAACTTTTCAGGTTATATCCATTTAGCTAGCTACATAGCCGTCTTTGTATCAAAGATAATTGCATTACATTTCGCCGTACAACGTAGTCTTCACTAGCCAGCTAGCTAACGTCCACTGATTAGCTGCACTGGAGAAACTGTTACACTCAACTGAGCGACTTGATCAGTGTAGTGTTAGCTAGCTACATAGCTGTCTTTGCTGTCTTCGTATCATCGTATCAAGGTTTAGAGTGTGTAGTCTTAGAGTGTCGAGGTTAGCTAGCCAGCTATTTGTTTTAACGTGAGTCTTCTGTATAGAACTCAACTAAAGCTAGCTACTTAGCTAGCTACATAGCCGTCTTTGTATCAAAGATAATTGTGTAGTCTAGAGCGATTTTCTAGGTTCGCTAGCCAATACGCAACGTAACGTAAACAACACTGCTAGCTAGCCTGCTAGCCCCCGAATAGCAACACTGCAGAAACTATTACACTCAACGGAACGACTTGATTGTTCAACAACGCACCCACTGCCAGCTGGCCTGGTCAGCAGTACTGTATCATTTTAATCATTTTAGTCAATAAGATTCTTGCTTGCTTAACTTTCTGAACATTCGAGACGTTAGTCCACTTGTCATTCCAATCTCCTTTGCATTAGCGTAGCCTCTTCTGTAGCCTGTCAACATGTGTCGGTTTATCCCTGTTCTCTCCTCTCTGCACAGACCATACAAACGCTCCTCACCGCGTGGCACCCTACTCTGGTGGTCCCAGCGCGCACGACCCACGTGGAGTTCCAGGTCTCCGGTAGCCTCTGGAACTGCCAATCTGCGGTCAACAAGGCAGAGTTCATCTCAGCCCATGCCTCCCTCCAGTCCCTCGACTTCTTGGCCCTCCCGGAAACATGGATCACCACAGACAACACTGCTACTCCTACTGCTCTCTCTTCGTCCGCCCACGTGTTCTCGCACACCCCGAGAGCGTCTGGTCAGCGGGGTGGTGGCACAGGATCCTCATCTCTCCCAAGTGGTCATTCTCTCTTTCTCCCCTTACCCATCTGTCTATCGCCTCCTTTGAATTCCATGCTGTCACAGTTACTAGCCCTTTCAAGCTAACATCCTTATCATTTATCGCCCTCCAGGTTCCCTCGGAGAGTTCATCAATGAGCTTGATGCCTTGATAAGCTCCTTTGCTCACCTCTCACAGTTCTGGGCGACTTTAACCTCCCCACGTCTACCTTGACTCTTTCCTCTCTGCCTCCTTCTTTCCACTCCTCTCCTCTTTTGACCTCACCCTCTCACCTTCCCCCTACTCACAAGGCAGGCAATACGCTCGACCTCATCTTTACTAGATGCTGTTCTTCCACTAACCTCATTGCAACTCCCCTCCAAGTCTCCGACCACTGCCTTGTATCCTTTTCCCTCTCGCTCTCATCCAACACCTCCCACACTGCCCCTACTCGGATGGTATCGCGCCGTCCCAACCTTCGCTCTCTCTCCCCGCTACTCTCTCCTCTTCCATCCTATCATCTCTTCCCTCCGCTCAAACCTTCTCCCACCTATCTCCTGATTCTGCCTCCTCAACCCTCCTCTCCTCCCTCTCTGCATCCCTTGACTCTCTATGTCCCCTATCCTCCAGGCCGGCTCGGTCCTCCCCTCCCGCTCCGTGGCTCGATGACTCATTGCGAGCTCACAGAACAGGGCTCCGGGCAATAGCGGAAATGGAGGAAAACTCGCCTCCCTGCGGACCTGGCATCCTTTCACTCCCTCCTCTCTACAAAAAGCCACTTTCTACCACGCTCCAAGCTTCTGCCTCCAACCCTAGGAAGCTCTTTGCCACCTTCTCCTCCCTCCTGAATCCTCCGCCCCCTCCCCCCCTCCTCCCTCTCTGCAGATGGTCAACCATTTTGAAAAGAAGGTCGACGACATCCGATCCTCGTTTGCTAAGTCAAACGACACCGCTGGTTCTGCTCACACTGCCCTACCCTGTGCTCTGACCTCTTTCTCCCTCTCTCTCCATCTCGCGTCTTGTGACGGCCGGTTCGCCCAACAACCTGCCCGCTTGACCCTATCCCCTCCCTCTTCTCCAGACCATTTCCGGAGACCTTCTCCCTTACCTCACCTCGCTCATCAACTCATCCCTGACCGTTGGCTACGTCCCTTCCAGAGCGAGATGCACCCCTTCAAACAAAAAACCTACACTCGATCCCTCCGATGTCAACAATTACAGACCAGTATCCCTTCTTTCTTTTCTCTCCAAAACTCTTGAACGTGCCGTCCTTGGCCAGCTCTCCCGCTATCTCTCTCTGAATGACCTTCTTGATCCAAATCAGTCAGGTTTCAAGACTAGTCATTCAACTGAGACTGCTTCCTCTGTATCACGGAGGCGCTCCGCACTGCTAAAGCTAACTCTCTCTCCTCTGCTCTCATCCTTCTAGATCTATCGGCTGCCTTCGATACTGTGAACCATCAGACCCTCTCCGAGTTGGGCATCTCCGGCGCGGCCCACGCTTGGATTGCGTCCTACCTGACAGGTCGCTCCTACCAAGAATCTGTCTCCTCACCACGCGCTCTCACCACTGGTGTCCCCCAGGGCTCTGTTCTTGGCCCTCTCCTATTCTCGCTATACACCAAGTCACTTGGCTCTGTCATAACCTCACATGGTCTCTCTTATCATTGCTATGCAGACGACACACAATTAATCTTCTCCTTTCCCCCTTCTGATGACCAGGTGGCGAATCGCATCTCTGCATGTCTGGCAGACATATCAGTGTGGATGACGGATCACCATCAAGCTGAACCTCGGCAAGACGGAGCTGCTCTTCCTCCCGGGGAAGGACTGTTTTCTCGCCATCACGGTTGACAACTCCATTGTGTCCTCCTCCCAGAGCGCCAAGAACCTTGGCGTGATCCTGGACAACACCCTGTCGTTCTCAACTAACATCAAGGCGGTGGCCCGTTCCTGTAGGTTCATGCTCTACAACATCCGCAGAGTACGACCCTGCCTCACACAGGAAGCGGCGCAGGTCCTAATCCAGGCACTTGTCATCTCCCGTCTGGATTACTGCAACTCGCTGTTGGCTGGGCTCCCTGCCTGTGCCATTAAACCCCTTCAACTCATCCAGAACGCCGCAGCCCGTCTGGTGTTCAACCTTCCCAAGTTCTCTCACGTCACCCCGCTCCTCCGTTCTCTCCACTGGCTTCCAGTTGAAGTCGATCCGCTACAAGACCATGGTGCTTGCCTACGGAGCTGTTTACCTCCAGGCTCTGATCAGGCCCTACACCCAAACAAGGGCATGCGTTCATCCACCTCTGGCCTGCTCGCCTCCCTACCACTGAGGAAGTACAGCTCCCGCTCAGCCCAGTCAAAACTGTTCGCTGCCCTGGCCCCCAATGGTGGAACAAACTCCCTCACGACGCCAGGACAGCGGAGTCAATCACCACCTTCCGGAGACACCTGAAACCCCACCTCTTTAAGGAATACCTAGGATAGGTTAAGTAATCCCTCTCACCCCACCCCCTAAGTTTTAGATGCACTATTGTTAAGTGACTGTCCCACTGGATGTCATAAGGTGATTGCACCAATTTGTAAGTCGCTCTGGATAAGAGCGTCTGCTAAATGACTTAAATGTAAATGTAAATGTAATGCTGGAAAAGGCATTGTTCATCACCAAACTGTTCCTAGATGGTTGGGAAAGTTGCTCTCGGAGGATGTGTTGGTACCATTCTTTATTCATGGCTGTGTTCTTAGGCAAAATTGTGAGTGAGCCCCCTCCCTTGGCTGAGAAGCAACCCCACACATGAATGGTCTCAGGATGCTTTACTGTTGGCATGACACAGGACTGATGGTAGCGCTCACCTTGTCTTCTACGGACAAGCTTTTTTCCAGATGCCCCAAACAATCAGAGAATATGACTTTACCCCAGTCCTCAACAGTCCAATCCCTGTACCTTTTGCAGAATATTTGTCTGTCCCTGATGTTTTTCCTGGAAGGAAGAGGCTTCTTCTTTGCTGCCCTGCCTGACACCAGACCATCCTCCAAAAGTCTTTGCCTCACTGTGCGTACAGATGCACTCACACCTGCCTGCTGCCATTCCTGAGCAAGCTCTGTACTGGTGGTGCCCCGATCCCGCAGCTGAATCAACTTTAGGAGATGGTCCTGGCGCTGGCTGGACTTTCTTGGGCGCCCTGAAGCCTTCTTCACAACAATGAGGCAGATTGCCTTCATATAAACTGAGGCTGCAGACATAGTGAAAAATAATATTTGTGTCATTCTCAAAACTTTTGGCCACGACTGTACAGCTTGCACTGACTGTTGTGACCTGGACTATTTTTCGTACTTGAAGAACTCTTTGCAGTTCATTGGATGGACTGGACTCCTCATCTTTATATTGTATTCAAACGGTTTGTGCGATATACACTATACCACGAAAGAAAGAGGAGTCCAGTCCATTCAGTGAAGTGTAAAGAGCAAGGCTATCTATGGGGTAAACATTGTGGGTTGAAGCCAGGCCAGTCAATGTTCCATTATCTGGACATGATGGCTACTTCGTTACTACTTCGGCCTTTTCTGTGAACTGAGTGTGATGAGCATGGAGGTAGACACAATCCCATTGAAGGCTTCTCCTTTCAATTATAACATCACCTTTTGCCATTGATGACCTTCTTTCGATACTGTATATAACTGGACAAATACTTGGCCTTCCTTTATGTTCCGCCTTTTTCATTGCACCTTGTATAAATGTGTCCTAACTCTAAAGAAAAAGAGTTACCACACATGCATTGTGCAGAGCAGACAGATATGACTAATGCTCATTGCGCGCACACACGCACAAACACAGGGCTGAGCTGTTGTTAACACAGAGGAGAAAACAACAGAGTCCAAATCAAGCCCAGAGAGAGAGAACTGCATTAACGGAGGGTTGGCAGGGACCAGAGAGGGCTCTGTGGTAATGAGAGAGGTGGCTGCTCCTCTCTCCTCCTCCCCTGAGCGACACAGGAAACAAAAATAGCATTGTGTCTGACGAACAAGCAGGTTTTGACCTAGCCTTTTCGACCTCTGACAATCAGCCTCGCTTCGTACTTCACAAAGAGTCAGGGCGGCGGCAGTCAAAGACGACAGTCGATTATTATTTTTTTGAACCGTGGCACCATCCCCGGTGAAACAAAGTAGACAAGAGCCTACAGTATCCTGGGTCCTAGAACCACGCAGGTCTCGTGACTCATACCCCTCTGTGGTGCAGAGAATCGTTGTATGCTATTTGAAGGATTTCATCTCCCACCTACTGGGACCTCTTATGGTCCAGAAGTGTTACTGAAATGCACATCTAATGTTTTTAGTTGATTCATGTCTTTTGAGTCCTTCTTCTGTGATGTGGCTTGTACCTTATTATCCTCATTAACAGAGGATTGCTGGTTCAACAGTCAGATTGGGAGCCTCGCTCTTTTACCACTAAGCATGGTGCCTATATAAGTGAGAGGACCACTCCAACATAGTACTAGGATTGGTGAGCACGCAGCCAGGGAAGTGTAGAGCATATAATGAGCTCCATAGGATCCCAGCAGCCTTTTGGCCTGTCTCCAACTTCACCGAGCCTCCCTTTCTCATCCTCCATCCATCCACTGTCTGCTTGAGGAGAGAGGGAGAGCACAAACAATTAGTGGAGACAGGGTTGCTGGATCATGTGCTCAGCCAAAGCCATCAGACAGCCGCAGTTAGAAGAATGTGCTTCCTAAAGCCGGGTGCCCAGTTACAAGGGGTAGAAGGGTCAGTGGGCTTGAAAGTCTTCACAAGATGACAGAATTTATAAACCACAGCTGTTAAAGAATATAGTTACCTGTGGTGCAGCCCTTATAATAAGGCCACATGGGGCTTCTTCCATATTCCCTCAGTATTTGTTTTCCTTCTTCTTCTTCATATTCCTTTGTCGTGCCACTCTTTCCTCCTCTGCCTCAGGTCAGCGCTTGGAGGAAATTCTCCGAATCGTCTTTGATCGTCCCTAGGTTTCGATGTTAAATTTTTTTTTTACAGACATATTCTATTTCTTCTCTCTCTCTCTCTCTCTCTCTCTCTCTCTCTCTCTCTCTCTCTCTCTCTCTCTCTCTCTCTCTCTCTCTCTCTCTCTCTCTCTCGCGCGCGCTCCTTTTCGTTTGTTCATTCTGTCTTTCTTTCATTCGTCCCATTTTTTCCATCTTTTAACTGGCGCACTCCACATTTTCTTGTGGTTCACTTGTAAGGGAAGACAGAGAGAGGCGCCCGGTCCTGTCATACATCGCGAGACAACTTGCCCCAACATTTCAAGCGAGAATTGGACTCTTTCGCTTTCGCGAGCCCAAGATGATATATAATTCATGGTGGGGTTTGGGAGAGGTGTCAATGTGTCAGAAGGTAGAAGAAATGTAAAAGTATTGCTGCTGTTTACTGGCCCAGAGACACTGGCCACGTCCTAAATGGTAACCTATTCCTTTTTAAAGTGCAACACTTTTGAGCAGGGTCCGATAGGGCTCTGGTAACAAAAAGTAGTGCATTATATAAGGAATAGGGTGCCATTTGAGACGTACTCACGAGCTTCCTTCGCTGGCATTCTTCTTCTGCTACTTAGAACTGAGGAAAATGGGGAGGTCCTGATCAAATGTTCGTATGCGCCTGTCCAGAACCAACAGCGACCAGACTAATCAAAGAAATGTCTGCCCTGATGTTTTATTTATTCATCTCACTATGAAACATAATTAGTGAAGTGCAATGATTCAGTACGTATACAAGTTTGCCTACCCCTCTATTCACGAATGCTCTGTTGCATTATCAATACGCCAAATCAACACAATTTTTTGTGCCATTGATCTGTTGTTATTCTCTCAATTTTTCGAGACCTCTCGTGGTTTTTCAAGGCTGAAAAACAACTATTGCGGTAGCCTTGTCACTAAAGGTTATATTGATGTTATACGGCTTAAAATAGCATTCATAACATATAGAAAGTAGTACTCTGGCAATATACTGTAGTACTCTCACACGTAGTCCCAGACCTGGCAAAAACAAAGTCTTAGGCTGCAGTGAGTGGCAAGAGCCCTCTGAACATCAATCGGATCTTTGTCTGGTGCCGGACGTGCACCACACCGCCAGTACCACTTCCCAAAGGACAAAGTCAAGTAGATTCACAGTCAAATGAATGGCCAAATGTTCTACCTCTCAGAGCGTAGTCTTCCCCTTCCTTTCACTGGAGAACGAGTGGGTCAGTTAGAAATGTGATGAATTGGTCAAATCAACTGGTATGCATGTCTTTATATTTGTTTTTTTTTTGTTAGAAATCGTCTGGTTTTTGCACTCTCTTCATTCTAATTACTGAGTGATAACGGATAAAATGCTGTAAGCCTTAGGTCAATACAGTCACTTATACAGTCACTTATACAGTCACTTATACAGTCACTTATACAGTCACTTATATAGTCACTTATATAGTCACTTATATTGTCACTTATACAGTCACTTATACAGTCACTTAGGGCTTTGTTAAACAATAAGAACCAAGGAATTTCAGAGTCAATGGTTACAATTTGTGCCATCACATACTGTTCTCTCCTTCTTTCTCTCTCTCGGAGGACCTGAGCCCTAGAACCATGCCCCAGGACTACCTGACATGATGACTCCTTGCTGTCCCCAGTCCACCTGGCCATGCTGCTGCTCCAGTTTCAACTGGCCTGGGCCCTAGGACCATGTCCCAGGACTACCTGACATGAGGACTCCTTGCTGTCCCCAGTCCACCTGGCCATGCTCCTGCTCCAGTTTCAACTGTTCTGCCTTACTATTATTCAACCATGCTGGTCATTTATGAACATTTGAACATCTTGGCCACGTTCTGTTATAATCTCCACCCGGCACAGCCAGAAGAGGACTGGCCACCCCACATATGCTCTCTCTAATTCTCTCTTTCTTTCTCTCTCTCGGAGGACCTGAGCCCTAGGACCGTGCCCCAGGACTACCTGACATGATGGCTCCTTGCTGTCCCCAGTCCACCTGACTGTGCTGCTGCTCCAGTTTCAACTGTTCTGCCTTATTATTATTTGACCATGCTGGTCATTTATGAACATTTGAACATCTTGGTCATTTTCTGTTATAATCTCTACCCGGCACAGCCAGAAGAGGACTGGCCACCCCACATAGCCCGGTTCCTCTCTAGGTTTCTTCCTAGGTTTTGGCCTTTCTAGGGAGTTTTTCCTAGCCACCGTGCTTTTACACCTGCATTGTTTGCTGTTTGGGGTTTTAGGCTGGGTTTCTGTACAGCACTTTGAGATATCAGCTGATGTACGAAGGGCTATATAAATAAATTTGATTTGATTTGATTTGTACTATAGAAGGGCTGAATACAGAGCACTAGGAAAGTATTCAGACCCCTTGACTTTTTCCACATTTTGTTACATTACAGCCTTATTCTTAAATTGCTTAAATAGTTTTTTCCCCCCACTAATCTACACACAATACCCCATAATGACAAAGCAAAAAGAGGTTTTCAAAAAACTGAAATATCACATTTACATTATAATTCAAACCCTTTACTCTGTGCTTTGTTGAAGAACCTTTGGCAGCAATTACATCCTTGACTCTTCTTGCGTGTGACGCTACAAGCTTGGCACACCTGTATTTGGGGAGATTCTCCCAGTCTTCTCTGCAGATCCTCTCAAGCTCTGTCAGGTTGGATGGGTGGCATCGCTACACAGCTATTTTCAGGTCTCCCCAGAGATGTTAGATCGAATTCAAGTCCGAGCTCTGGCTGGGTCACTCAAGGATATTCAGAGACTTGTCCCAAAGCCACTCCTGTGTTATCTGGGCTGTGTGCTTAGGGTCGTTGTCCTGTTGGAAGGTGAACCTTTGCCCCAGTCTGAGGTCCTGAGCACTCTGGAGCATGTTTTCATCAAGGATCTCTCTGTACTCTCTGCTCCATTCATTGTTCCTTGATCCTGAATAGTCTCCCAGTCCCTGCCACTGAAAAACATTCACACAGCATGATGCTGCCACCACCATGCTTCACCGAATGGATGGTATTGGCCAGGTATTGCCTGGTTTCCTCCAGACGTGACGCTTGGCATTCAGGCCAAAGAATTCAATCTTGGTTTCATCAGACCAGAGAATCTTGTTTCTCATTGTCTGAGAGTCCTTCAGGTGTATTTTGGCAAACACCAAGCAAACACCTTTTACTGAGGAGTGGCTTCCGTCTGGCCACTCTAACATACTGTAAAGGCCTGATTGCTGGAGTGCTGCAGAGATGGTTGTCCTTCTGGAAGGTTCTCCCATCTCCACAGAGGAACTCACTATCAGAGTAACCATCTGATTCTTGGTCACCTCCCTGACCAAGGCTCTTCTCCCAGATTGCTCAGTTTGGCCGGGCAGCCAGCTCTAGGAAGAGTCTTGGTGGTTCCTAACATCTTCCATTTAAGAATAATGGAGGCCACTGTGTTCTTGTGGACCTTCAATGCTGCAGAGTTTTTTTTGGTACCCTTCCTCAGATCTGTACATCGACAAAATCCTCTCTCGTAGCTCTATGGACAATTCATTCGACCTCATGGCTTAGTTTTTGCTCTGACATGCACTGTCAACTGTGGGACCTTCTATAGACAGGTGTGTGCCTTTCCAAATCATGTCCAATCAATTACATTTATTGTAGAAACAGCTCAAAGATGATCAATGGAAACAGGATGCACTTGAGCTCAATTTCATAGCAAAGGATCTGAATACTTATGTAAATAAGGTATTTCAGTTTTTTATTTTTTATACATTTGCAAAAAAATCTAAAAACCTGTTTTCGGGGTATTAAAAACCTGTCATTACGGGGTATTTTGTAGATTGATGAGGATTGTTTTTTATTTAATACATTTTAGAATAAGGCTGTAACGCAACAGAATGTGGAATAAGTGAAGGGGTCTGAATACTTTCTGAATACACTGTACATGTACAGTAAGTATAGCATATTATGGGAGTGAAAATGTATTCCTTTTCCAGTCTTGTCCTGTCAATTTTTTTCCTGTACTGTCCTGATTCCTGTCAATTTTTTTCCTGTACTGTCCTGATTCCACAACACTTCTACAACTCCGGAACTTTTCTGTCCCTTCCCGATAAAAATCACTCCTGTCCCGTCCCATGCGATTTCTTGAACTCAGAAATATGTTGGCTATTGTGCTTGTTTAGGAAGTATTGAAAATAATTTCAGTAATGTAATATGCGACTGTGATATGTGGTTGTCTTTACTATTTTAGTTAAATGCAATGACTGTAGGCCTAAATGGCTCTGGATAAGAGCATATTCTAAATTACCTAAATGTAGATCGATTTTAAGGCTGGAGGATGAGGACAGAGACAGCCGACACCAGCCAAACCCAGATGACACTGGGCCAATTACGCGCTGCTGTCACAGACTTCAAAATGAGCGGACCAAAGCGCAACGTGCATTGAGTTCCACATTCTTTTAATACAACGTGAAACTAGAACCAAAACTTACAAAGAACGTGAAGACGATTACCAGCTGCCTCTAATTGGGAACCATACAAAACACCAACATAGAAATACACATTCTAGAACACCACCCTAGTCACACCCTGACCTAAACCACTATAGAGAATCCAAGGGCACTCTATGGTCAGGGTGTGACAGCTGCCCTATGGGACTCCCAATCACAGCTGGTTGTGATACAGCCTGGATTCAAACCAGGTTGTCTGTAGTGACACCTCTAGCACTGAGATGCAGTGCCTTAGACCACTGCGCCACCTGGGAGCCCCATATGAACATTTACAACATGAACATACAAAATAAAAACCGAGTGGCAGTACTGCATAAGTCAATCTATATCTATTTTGCTCTTCACCTCAGATGATACGGGTTTAGTTAAATACATAAACAATTGGGCTTGACAGTAAAGTTGTTAGGAGTACAGCTCCCGCTCTCCGGTTGGTAGCCTATTTGATTAAACCACAGCATTTTTTTTACAAGCCTTCCTTGTCAACTGACAACTCCATAAAATGTTGCTAAAACATCGCTCTTTCCATGACTCTAATGTTAATGTTAGTGATGGGTCCTTGGCTGCAACAAGACATTGCAATTCCTTGAACACCTCATCATTTAGCCTACTGATGTCGGTTGGCATCTGAAACCTAGTGGCTGGCAACAACTGAAGTGAGCCGACAGAAGGGCCAGAGAGGAAATGACCTTTAAAACAAATGTTTATTAAGTAAACAGTATAAAGCCTAGCCTACACACTCGCTCCACACATGACATATTTACGCAGAAAAAAAACTATATTTTATAACTATTCCTGTACTACCCGTCACTGTAGACTGTTGATCCTGTCCCATTCTGTCTCGAACTTGGACTCTAGAACTTTACTCCCATTCCTGCCAGAATCCCGCGAGACCCGCGAGATTCGGGAGTCCTGTTCCCCTGTCAAACTCGAGGATGCGTGTCTGTCTCTCTGAAACATCTCTGCCTCGGTGTTTCACTGAAACTGTGCATGAAATGTATGAACATTTAAATCTAGAAATGAGGATAATGGCATGCCATTATTGAATCCAATTAGTTAATGGATTGATTTCTTAAGATGTCCAGTCAAGATGAATGGCTCTTCATAGGAGATTTTCCGCAATTAAACCCAAGATCGTGGCATCCATTGCGTGAAATTGAACAGATTCTCTCTAGAGAGAGCAATTATGTCAATCAATGTATATAGCTTTGTCCTCTAACTTGAAGTTAAGTGGTTCTGTAAGTCCGCTGTAGAAGTTAAAAAACTACAGGACCTTGTTGTGGCGCTGCCCAATTTACATCATCGTTCCACACCTCCACCTAGTATGTATCGTGTGAGGTGTCAGCATTCTTTTTCAGTATGATAACCTGACTGCTGGTTTTCATGATTGCACATGAATGTCTTACAATAGCTTTTGAATGTCTCTGACTAGTTTTAGACGGTGATGATGATAACAAGGGAGATGATATCAGGAGGTTGACACTATGCTTCTGTTTCTCTTCCTTCTTCAGCTACCTCATCCCTGAACTCCCAGCTTCAGCACCTGCAGCAGCTCCAACAGATACAACAGCACCACCATCAGCAACAACAGCACCACCATCAGCAACAACAACACCATCATCAGCAGCATCAACACTCCCACAGCCACAACCAGCTGTCATCGCGGGGTCGCATGACCCCGCCCGGCCTTCAGCAGTCCTCTGTCTCAGTCCCCTCCCCTGGCTCCGCCTCCTCCTCCACCACCTCCATGACTGGCTCTGGCCAACCGCCACAGTCTTCGCCCCTCCGGCAAAACCAATCGCCGGCCCGCAGCCTACCCTCGCCCGTCACCCCGCCCATACCACTGCAGGTGAGCTCACTCTTACCCCCTCCTGTTAGTGTACGCCAATGGTTTAGTCACAAAATGATCTTTAACTTTGTTATCCAAGTTGGAAGAATATTAATTTACGTAGACCTTACTGCTTTTTGCTGCTGTACCTTTGACACCCTCATACAAAACTTCAGCAAATGGGTGTGTTTTTCAATTGTCTTACTAGTGGTGATATGCTATAGTTGGATGTATTGTATAGAGACGGAGGCCAACCTCAAGATAACACCATGCTGATGCCTACTTAATAGACCTGGTTTGTCCAGGTACTCTATTCTATACTTTATATGAAACAAAACCCAGTGTTTGACTCCTGGCAGGCAGCTCTCCTGTCAGTGTGGGGAACATCAAATGTGCATCTCATCGACAAGGTCATCCTACAGTGAGAGGTTTCTTCAAAGCACACTAAACCCGAGTCTCGAGCCATCATGCATAACTTTTCCAACTGATCCATCTCGGATAGATCATGTTATCCATCCCAGCTCTCATCAACATTCATCAGTCCTTTTTTAGCTGAGCTGCCCTTCCCTTCCCTCATCCGACCTACTTTTCAGTCAGTTTGTCTGTCCATCAATCTCGGCCCCCTTCTGTCCATCTGACGATAATAACCTATTTTATATCCCTGTGGTTTCATTTCTGGTGGAGCCTGGCCAGAGTCGCCTCACTCTCCTCAGCCACATTCATCAGTGTCAGGCCCTTATTGTGTTGTGGCGCTGCGCCCTTCTTTAAGGCCGGGATGAGTACAGCCATTTGTTTCCCCCCTTGCACCCCTCTCCGGCCCTGTCATGGCCTAGTGAGACTCAGCAGGAAAAACAGATGCCCGCATTTAATGACCTCCAAAGGCTTGCTAGCTGCTGCCTGCCTCCCAGACCTAGATGCCAACCATATACTGTAGCCTCAGTCCAGCAATGGCAATGAAGCCTGAGCGCTGACAGTAGATTGGGCTAGTGAAAGGCTGTGTATCCCAAATGGCACCCTATTCCCTTCATAGTGCACTACTTCTGACCAGGGCCCATAGGGCTCTGGTCAAAAGTAGTGCACTATATAGTAAGCTTGGGCTGTATACCGTGTACCAGGGTATTTGGAAATAGCCACAGGATGGTTTTTCAATACCGTCAAAACCATTGAAACTATTTATTTGAAGCTTGTTTATACATTTTAATATTTGCAGCTACTTTTTAAGTAAATACCTGCAGTCAACTTGTCACATTATTTTACATTATGAAGCTTACCGTAGTTCCCCAGAACAGTTGAGCCAGTCACGTGTTTGTTTGTAAATATATATTGAAACTCAAGTGTGTTTTGTTGCTTCAATAGAGAGAACAGGGACATGCAACTATAGTTTTCCTTCACAGAAAAGACATTAGTGCAACACCTTCGGCAGAAAATAGCTTCATTTTCATCAGATGACAACAGAAGTGCAACGCTATTTGGCGGGCAGCCACACTTGTAGGCTATATTACCTTATTTATTTTTTTAAACACTGCATGGCCATCATATTTCTGTTTAGCATAGAAAGAATGTAGCCAGCTCCATTTCCTCATGTTTTTCATAAAGTTAATCTATCATTTTACTTGAGAACAGTAGGCTGGCTACACCTAGAAAAGTACCCGAGAAAAGTAGCTCCACATCAGTCAGAGAGCTGCCTGCTGATAGAATGCCCATTAGTGAATTCTCATCTGAGTGGAGAAATGCAACTGAAGCACAAAATGAGTCTGAAGCCGAGCAGAATTGGCAATAAGAAGCATTTTAGATCTGCATTTACAAAACGCAGCAAGATATTTCTTATGCGTTTTAGAATTCTGTGTTAACGCGACCCCCCGTGTTTGAGAAGTCAAAGCCCTTTGGATGAGTTATCTGTACAGCTGCCACCGCTCTCTTTTGATTTCCTTACGTTTTCTTCTTCTCTTCCTCTTTCTCGGCCCATCTGCTCCCTAGAGTGGGGACACATGCTGCTCTAAAGCCAGTACTGTTCATTTGGACAATATCTCTCGTTCACATCCGCTTGTAAATGTCAAAACTTAACAAAAATGACATATGTAGCTACCTACAGTATATGTGTATAACTTTGAGCTGGACTGCGTGTCTTTGTAATTATTTATTATTTATTTTGCGCTGGTTAGCATATTTAGTTAGCAGCCTCTATGGAAATTACAAATGAGTTTGTAATTCTGGTAATAGACGCTCAGTTGGCTTTTTATTTATTTTATTAAATGTTGCCGCCCCCTTGTGTAATAAGCCGGTAATACCGTAAATCCCAGGATGAGAGAAGGATGGTATAACGATATGAAAATCTGGATACCGCCCAACCCTACTATATAGGGAATAAGGTGCTATTTGGGATGAATACACAGTACTGGTCCAATCAGACACACCCAGCATAAGTGCCAAAGCCTAACAATAATGTTATTTTCTGGAGTAAATAAGTGTTCTAATGTTAGTACATTACAATCAAGCAAAGCCCCCCATTTTCTTCTCTGAATATTTTAGTGTGTCTTAGAAAGCATGGCTTTTATAGAACTTCTTTGAAAGCAGAGCTACAGAGAGCAATCCCTGCCTCTGCCTGGCATAAGTCACAATACATTCTAATGCTTTATTAAAATGATAAATCATAATTTATTAGTGCTGTTATGACATCTTTCACTAGTTTCCCCACAATCACACCCTGTTCTTAGCATGGATTGTATTAGATAAAGAAGCTGAGATCCTGATTATAATGACTGGGGATAGACAGATATATAGATAAATTGACCACCCTGGAGGGGAGCCGAAGAGGCCATCATTAAGATATTGCCTCGTCCAATGGTATTAAGGCTGATGTGAGAGGGAAGTAGGCAGGCTGGGTGTGAAATGTTTAATCTCTCTTTCTCTCTGCTGGGGTTGTCACTGAGGGCGTTGCTATGTCACCCGGTGAGGGTCCCTCCATGGACAGTTCTTGAGTGCGTCCCAAATGGCACCCTATTCCCTGCATAGTGCACTACTTTGACCGGGGTGCACTACGTAGTGCACTACGCAGGGAATAGGGTGCCAATTGGGAGACAACCCTTCTCTGCTGACAGCAGTCCTGCCCAGGTCTCGACACACTCAAGTCTGCGATATGATTTGGGCCCCTCCATCCATCTGCACCCTCCACCCTCAACACCCAGGTCAATGATTACATTTTCAGTTAAGAGTCACTGAGCATCAATTTGGTTAATCCATAGAGGCCTCCATCCGAGGAGAGTCCCCATCTGTAACCCCCTGAGTGTGTGTGGGTGTGTGTGGTGGTGCGTGGGTGGGTGTGTCTGTGTCTGTGTGTGTGCATGCATGCTACATTAAATCTTTCCTCTGAGAATTCTAAACCATAATTGGCCTTAGAGTACATTTTCATTACGTATTTTGCATTATTGCTTTGGCCATGTGGGACTAAAATACAAAAGTGTTGTATTGGGAATCTATACAGCCAAGGCATGCCATAATTAGTCCTCACATTAGGTTATAGGGTTCTTGTCGAAAGTAGTGCACTAAATAGGGAATAGGGTGCCATTTGTGATGTAGGGGAGTACAGATCACAGCCCTTTTATTGTTCACCTATTATTCACACTCACACAAGACCACTCGGCCATTCAACCCTTTGTTTTAAGAACCAGGGGGAGTGTCAGACAGACAAACAGTCATTAGGATGATATTACTCTCCTAATTGTCCCCCACTGGGAGATGATGCTCACGATGAACCTTTTAGAATAGAATCAACGGTCCGAGCTCGTCTTTGCATGTCGAGAAACTAACATCCACTGGCTTCTAATATCAACATCGGAGTGGATGAAGAGAGACGATGCTGCTGTTTCACTGCTGCTCCCTCCATGTTTCAGTAGAGTAGCCTAACAGCCTAGGTTTACTGGCGGACTCTCCACAGTTGAACTTTGAGCACAACGAGAGGTTCACTCTCCCGTTCCTCGGTGCGTCTCCACCACAGCAGCCAGCCCTACTACACTACGACCTCCTGTCTCACACCCCACTCCAGCATGCTGAGTTCCAGGCGCTCGCAGAGGGGGCCTCCCTCCACAGTGATGGCAAATAGACGGGGAGGGAGATTATGAAATTTGCTTAAGTGTGTTAATGGCCTGATTGCTGGATCCGGGCTGGATTTGCTGGAAGTTGATTGAATAGAGGTGCAGGTTTTCTCCACGCCCAGCAGAGCTCAGGGATTTGACGGCGCTCGCCAAGTCTGTTACACCAGAATTGATCTTAATTAGATCTGAAAGACCTGCCACAGCAGAATGGTCGCGGCGATTAAAATGAAAAACAGGAGAAATTACTGATCAAATTAATCATAATGTCGGGCTACAGCTGTAGGTCTGGTGTAATTTGCCAGTCCACTGAGTTACATCGGCCCCCGGCAGGGAGAGGCAGAGGAGGGAGAGAGAGGCTGCTACATACTGATCCGTGGCAGTGGGAGGCTTAGGCCAGCCCATCAACTCTCTCTAATTCCATTCGCTGAGCCCGGGCCCTCGTGACCCCTGTGCTCCATTCAGTGGAGCTAACACACTCACAGGCACACACACACAGACACAGGTTTGCATGCACACGCACACACACACACACACATTCTACCATATGTTATCACTCTCTTCCGCTCTTTCTTTTCACATTCTATTCCTTTCATTTCTGTTTGATTTGTTTCTTTTTCTGAGTTCTCACATGTCCTTTCTCCACTTTCCTGTTCTTCTATAGAAACAAGAATGTAGAATGTCTCTTAAAGGAAACTGTCTGGTTGGTTAGGTACGATACTCAGTCTGCCTGAACCTTATCTGTTGTTTCTTGTGCGAGCGACATCTTCCAGAGGCTCATGAACAGTATCATTCGCCAGCCCTACAGTACCTCTTGTACTGGTCTGGGCTGTCCTGTCACATGCTGTGTGTGTGTGTGTATGTGTTCACTTATAGCCCTTAACCTTGGCACAGTGTCTAGCGGTGTCTAGTTCTGTGGTTTCAGGGCTTACAGTATGTCCTGTCTCCATCCCTCTGTCAGCTTCCTGCCGTCTGCCTGGCCTCCCCCCTGCAGTCCTCAGCTTTCCTCTTCTCCGTCCCTGTCAGAGCTCCACACTGGGCCTGTCCACTCTATTCCATCCCTCCATCCCACAGACTCGATGGGGTAATTACTGCCCAGAGCCCTGCTCTCTCTCTCTCTATCTCCCTCCCTCCTGTTCCAGCGCTCCACAATTTACCACCAAAACGTCTGCGGACATCTCTTTCTCTCCCTCTCTCTCCTTCCTTCTCTTCCCCAGTGCACCCCGACATCACAGGACCGCGGGGCATCAGACCCACAAGTGCTGCAATTACCTGGGCCCTTTCTCTCTCCCCTATCCTTTTCTCGCTCTTTCTTCTTCCTCCTCTCTTCTCTCCCCTCCTCGCCCGACTCTCCTTCGGCTCCCTCAGTAGTCCCTGACAATCAAGCTTCATTAAGAGCCCTCTCGTGAAAACCCATCGTCACCAAGGTCAGGCCCTGCCCACCACAACAGGCTTTCAGGGGCCTGGGCTTGTCTGCACTCTCTCCATCTCTTGCACTCCCTCCCTCCCTCCTTCCCCTCGGTCGGTCTCCAGCCCATCTCAACTGCTTTTGTCTCCAGCTGACGCCCCTTCAAAACACCCGTGTCACTGTCTTCCGCTGCAGCCGCACTTTTGCCTATGTCAACCACTGTTAGAATCAGCACCCTTCAATTTGTTTCATTCCTCTTTTTGTGTGTTTTAAATGGCTCTTGCATATCGATTTAATTGATTTTCCAGATCAGGTACTCGCCTGCTTAATTTACTCATGCAGCCCCGGATAATTCCACAGTGTATTAAATGTAAATTAAGATGACATGCCCCTAACATGCTAAATGTACAACATGATTTCCATGCCCAATAGTTCTTAGTGTGATAGTATCATATCTAACAGGACTCATGTAAAGTCTATGAAATTGTCCTTTACCACTCAGAAATGTAATGGAAAAAAATACAGTGTTAGAGGTGAATTAAAAGACGTCATAGGTCTAATACAAACAGCACAGATATATGGTCATATCGCAGTAACTACTACTGAATTAAAATGCAGCATATTTTTCCATAAAGCACTGGATTCAACTCATTTGTTACTAGCATGTTCTTTAAATTTTAAAAAAAATGTGTAAATGAGCAGCTGGGGATAGATGTCTTTTTTATTTTATTTTACCAGGCAAGTCAGTTAAGAACAAATTCTTATTTCCAATGACGGCATAGGAACAGTGGGTAAACTGCCTGTTCGGGGGTAGAACGACAGATTTGTACCTTGTCAGCTCGAGGGTTTGAACTTGCAACCTTCCGGTTACTAGTCCAACGCTCTAACCACGAGGCTACCCTGCCACCCCATCTTAAGTGTTGTGCCGTCACTGCTGTCTAGTGCTAGCAGCAGGGCCTTGTCGGTAGTCAGGCTCCTCAGCAGCTCAAGTTGGGAGGAGGTGGAGGGAGGGAGTTTCATTAATGCACAGGAGAGCTGGCTCTTAAGAAGGCAGAAAATGGCCTTACATAGCGACCTCAGCGCCACCACCACCATTTAGAAATACAAATGGGCACTGTGGACTGAAGCAGAAAATAAGACTGTTGTCCATCAATAGACAGCGGCACATTTCTCATATGAATATTTATACAGCAGCATAGGTGGAGGGAGATGAGGGAAACAGCATGACAGCCTTACTGCTTTTATTTACTTCAAATTAAAGGGATTAAGGCCCGAAGGAAATCTTTAGACTCAGGACCAAATACATTTGAAGAAGTAAAAAAAAATATATATATATATATTTACTATATTTTCTGAAAGAATAATACGTTTTTCACTCCCATGGACAATTCCTGCACATTTTTTTTGTAGGTATGTAACAAGCAGGTATCCTTTATCAACTGCATTCTGTTGCTGTGTCTGCAGAGGCATACTCCCCTATTTACTACTTCCCGTCTGTGTTTTGGTGCTTCTTCCTCTTCCCCAGCCTTTCTCTCCCACTGGGCAGGCAGAGAGCTGGGGAGAAGAGAGGAGGTAACCAACTCAGCCTAGTAGTGAGACTTGGTTCCCCGATCCACCTGCACTCACACTGGGGGCGACACGCATTAGATGCCCACAGGGGAGCCTTGGGGTTGGGAAGCCAAGCCAAGGCTCACTTAACAGTGGATACGGAATAGGGTTTCTTAAATTATGAGGCTAGGCTGTGACATTGAGTTCCCCCCTCCTCTTCCTTCTCCTCCTCCTCCTCCAGTGGGCTCCCAGACACAAGCTGCTGTCTAAGTGCTCCACTCCACCGAGGAGGCCAGTCCCCCTGCGGGGCACGATTCTCCTGCCTGTAATTTCTGATGCCCATTAGTGACCACAAGGCAAACAGCCATTCTGCACAGCAGCACTGACCTGCATCGCAAAAAGCATCCTCTTTTAATGCAATGTTATTGCATTACTCTTATAGGCCAAGTCAAAAGTCCCCATTTCTGGTCAGTGCAAAATATGACCAGAAAGTGTGTTATTTGCATGTTATGTTAGGGTCACTCGATAGCTACACTCTAAATGCTGATACACCATTGGAATTGAGGAAATGGAAGTATAGGCTCCATCTTATATTCATCCATGTGGGGGGGTTATCTTTGGCCTCATTTGATTAGCGGAGTGAAACTGATGTTGATGCTTCTGTGAATGGACCACAATACAAAACCAATAGATTTAGTTCACTTTAAGCAGCTTCTCAAAAAGCACAGCCCCGGGACTTAAACAAGCAGATTATCAATACATAAAGTCTGTAAATGTCATCAATTCATCCTCACCACTTAATGCTGATATAGCGTTGTGTGTGCGTGCGTGCGTGTGTGTGTGTGCACGTGTATGTGTGTGTGTGCTTGCACATGTGTGTGTTGTGTGAGCGGTGGGGTTTATCGATCATGGGTGACTACGTCTCGGCCACAGTGCCCCTCTCTTGTGATTCATCTCTGGAGTCAATGACACATGACAGGCCTCGACCTCCGACCTCCCTCGTTTCTCTTCATTATAAGCCGTATTTTGGGACACCACAGTAAAGAGTAATCATTTACCTTTATTGTGTTTATAAGGCCGGAGCACGGATGACCCTTTCTATATTGAATTGAGGACATGGAAAGATCACCGGTCATTGATTAGGAGGATATTAAAGTAATTCAAATGCTATATTTATATGTCAAATAACAGCAATTTGAAAGAGACGGCATTTCCCCTCAGGTCATGAAAAATGGTCAATATATTTTGTTTAGGTGATTGTTGTTCCTTAACCTTTTTAACATAAATTGTTAAACACACACCCAAAATAATTGAATCAATCTCTTGGGGTAGTTTCCTGGACACAGGTTAAACCTGGTCCTAGACTGAAAAGCACTTCCTATGAATAATCTCTATTGAGCCTGCTTTCTAGTCTATGCTTAATCTGTGTCTGAGAAACCAGCCCCTAATTCTATACCATGTGATACTCTAATGTTGTCATTCTGTGCATTTTTTCACCCGATGTTTCATTTTCCACTTACTACTGTAGTAAACTGAGAAGTAGCACAGACCAGGAATACAATGCATCCACTTCACACTCTCAGCCAGAGTAATACTCTCTCTGCTATTTTAGACAACGTAGCTTGAGAAAAAGGGGCATGTTTCTCAACTTTACAACTGTATACAAACTGGACCAAATGTGTCACTTCGTAAAATCGCAATGGTCAGCTCTTTTCCACGAATGGTACTTCATCATATAGACAGTTGCCGTAAATTCAACACGTCCGGGAAAAAAAGCCAAATATTATGGATTATTAAGCAGAGAGAAATTAGAATAAAAGGGATTTTATAAAAGGTACCTTTTTTAGCCACACAGTCGGTGGCCCCTCTGACCAGAGGAAATGTACTGTTCTGCTGATGGATGGATATAGAACCCAGCGTGAACTCTCAAGCCCCACAATTATCAACGAATGGGCGAGAACAGATTTCATGTAATGATTCAAGCCGCTGTTAATTTCACATGAGGCTAATGAGCGAGAGAATTGACGGCCACTGTCCTGCACTCAATCATCCCTTTATAGTTAGCCCGAACGTTTTCAGGACTCTGCTCTTCCTTCATTAGCATTTAGCCTCATTAAATTCATTAAATATAGCCATTCTCCCACCACTAAGGATGTCTATTTCCTGGAGTTAATGCATTTTATTTTATCAGCCTCCCACCCCTCCTCTGTTAACTAACTGTCAGACTGCTAGGCTATGATGACATCACCCCATTAGCACGCACCACTCCCACCCATCTCAGGCCCACTGCCATTAGAATGGTTACGGATGTTCTGGTGTTCTACTGTCATGGCATTTTCTGTCCCTGATGTTCTTTTTGCCTTTCTGGCTTTCTCGTCCCTCATCGTCAATGTTCAATGTCCTTTCGAATGTTAATTTGGGACAATGGCCAATAAGTAGAGTGGCAACAGAGGTCCATCAGTGACCCAGACTGCGCTCTGAGGACCCAGAGTGGAGGAGCTGTGTGTGAGGCTGCCCCCAAGCCATTTCAGCCAACCCTGGGACTAGAGGTGTTTGGGAGGGCCTAATGGCCTTTTGATGTACAGTAGCGGATGTGAGGGCAAGGAGGAGCCAGGGAGGGAGCTGTTTGGGGAAGCTAGGACGAGCAGAGGACTGGCAAGGCACTGACAGGCAGAGAGCGTGTTTTCTCATGTCACAGCTGATTACATTCACTCAGGAGTGGGAAAAGAAGAGAGGGATGGAGGGATGTGAGAGGTGGGCCCGAGAAAACAGGAGCGAGGGAGGGGAAATGTACAGTGTGTGTTTTTCCCTCTTGAGATAGACTCTCGTTGCTCTCATCCAGAAGCAAAAACTGTATTGATTGTACATTTTCCCTGTTTGGTTAACTTTTGCCACACTTTTGGCTGAGTGATAACGAGCATGACAGGAAGAATTAAGATGGATGGGCCGCTTTATCAGATGGACTTCTTGCATCTGGCTACATTCAAGAGCATTACTTTGCCAGGCTTCCTTTCACTGCGATCATCCTCATTTTCACGTGAGGACCCTCTCAGGCAAGCTGAACTACATTATATTCCATCCTGGTCAGATATACTGTGCCCTTATGTACAGAATCATTTGTCCATTACACATGCTGTGTATGTAGGTCTACTAGAGAAAGTATTTTCATCCTACAGTAATTTTCTACTCTGAGCTAAATTCTCCCTGATAAGCGCCTTCTAAGGAGCTGAGAGAATTATTATAGATGTTGTTCAAAGCTCATTGATAATGATAGAACACTATGTTTTCCTTTCTCAGTACATATGGCTGCAAAACAAGCAAAATGGTGGTTTGTTAAATTATTGTGACTTTTGGGGGGGCGCTAGATATCAAAACGTTTGAGCGCTGCATGCATCAAGCCTATCGAAACTCCCCTGAGATGCTTCCCTTTTTGTTGTCTGACCTGGGTTGATACCCATTACCTCTGCTCTTCTCTGTTCCATTGTGTCTGCCGGAAAAGTGGTTCACTTTCAAACAGGCACATAAGAAGAGCCAGCCCAGAATAAACTCCAGTTAGTTTGAGTCACACACATTTACGTTTCCAGGGGTCTGTTCACGCTCACAGAGACCATTTTTATCCTATACCAGAGATTGCACGGGTTACTGCACCAGGTAACCCTCATGGACAACGGGTTACTGCACCAGGTGACCCTCATGGTCAACGGGTTACTGCGCCAGGTAACCCTCATGGACAATGGGTTACTGCACCAGGTAACCCTCATGGACAACGGGTTACTGCACCAGGTGACCCTCATGGTCAACGGGTTACTGCACCAGGTAACCCTCATGGTCAACGGGTTACTGCGCCAGGTAACCCTCATGGTCAACGGGTTACTGCACCAGGTGACCCTCATGGTCAACGGGTTACTGCACCAGGTAACCCTCATGGACAAAGGGTTACTGCACCAGGTGACCCTCATGGTCAACGGGTTACTGCACCAGGTAACCCTCATGGTCAACGGGTTACTGCACCAGGTGACCCTCATGGTCAACGGGTTACTGCACCAGGTAACCCTCATGGACAACGGGTTACTGCACCAGGTGACCCTCATGGTCAACGGGTTACTGCACCAGGTAACCCTCATGGACAACGGGTTACTGCACCAGGTGACCCACATGGTCAACGGGTTACTGCACCAGGTAACCCTCATGGACAACGGGTTACTGCACCAGGTGACCCACATGGTCAACAGGTTATTGCACCAGGTGACCCTCGTGGTCAACAGTAACTGTAACAGAGTTGACATGTACCTTCCTCATTTTACCCATAGTGCAAAATATGTATTTGTAACAATTTGGCTGCTTTATCAAAGAATGATATCTATATTGAAGCAAGGACCTTCTTTTTGTACCAACTGACTCCATGGGCTGTACAGTATGTATTCAGTTAGGGTGATGAATAAGGCTTATGGAGAGTGATGGCAAGTAGATGTGACGAGAAACATCTGTGGCTTGTGGTCCTGTGATGATGACATACTGATGTTTCAATATAATAATATAATATTTGTCCTACAGTGTACCTGACTGGTGACTCAACAATATATATTCATCCAATTATTTGATGTCATTATCAGATTCCTGCGGCTCTTGGTTGTGGGTTATTGGGCACGATTCGGCCCTAGCGAACGGCTAGTGAGATCCATACCACTAAGACTCCATAACCACCCTATTGATGGGAGAATGAAAAGGCTGGAACACAATGGTTTATATGGCGGCCTTGTAAATAGGAAGATCACTGTTTATCTCCTGCAACACATGCAATCAACACAAATGCTGGGCCACGTCTGTCATTTTCTGCCTCCTATAGCGCTGTTGAGAGGAGGCACTGTGGCGGAAAATCACCTGTTTAGATGTCCAACACTGCTATCCCCCCTTCTTATGCCTAGTTCTCCCTCACGCCGCTACCCATATTACCCAATTCAAGACCCGAGGCTAGAGCCCAGTCGATTATCTCTTTTTTACCTGGATTTACCAGAATAATAGCCTCTGACTACCACCAACATATTTAGTTGGGCACGTATAGCTACACAAGGAAATAGCACTGAAGTATCAACACACGCACACACCGATACCATTATCTGTGTACTGATCCAGACCTCTCCAACTCCACATGAGGCCTGGCTCTGCTCCGCTCTGCTAGCTGTAGTGTAGACGCCCCTCTCTACTTCCTCCTTCTCTCCACTGTGCCTCAATCAGGCTAGCACATCACCCCGTGGTATTACCAAATACACATCATTAACCCAGTTAAATAAGGAAACCCCCTTTGTCAGACCAGCGCATCGCTTGACATAACCAAATCACCTAAGGGCATGATGTTTAAACGACCATGACCAAATCCCTCTCTGCCTCACCTGGACTCCACCATTGTATCACCTCTCACTCACACAAATCCTCTCCCCCCTTAGCAGAGAGCAGAGAGAGAGGGGAGAGAGAGAGAGAGCGCGGCTCTGCTCAGAAATGAAGGGAGGATTATCTGTTAATGCAATCCCTTACTGACTGATATCACCAGCCGACCCTTCCTGCCACTTTCGCACCGATACATGTATTTATTTGAAGATTTGGCCCGGATAAGACCCTCTGAAATCCAGCACCGTGGTCATAAAGCAGGATGAGGGTGTCTGGCTGGCTCTCTCCACCCCCCCCCCCCCCCCCCCACCAGGACAGATATAGAGGCCAACCTGGCTCCTCATCACACTCATCCTTTATTTCTGTCTAAAATGTCACTATGTGGACATATTGCATCACGGGAGAGAAATTTACATTTCAATGTCACTATTACAATAATAGCAGGCTAAACCCGTATTGTCATAGTGACACTACAAGCTTTGTCATAGAGAAGAGTTTAAACAGTCTGTCCACACACTACCATTTTGTCTAGATACCAATCCCACTCCAAATACTTTTTGGCATGAAGGAATCTTGCCATTCCATGGGCTAGCCAGGTTTTTATTTTGTTATTGTTTTTCTTTCTCCTGATTCCATGAGATGTCAAAGTAAACAAACTATTGCTATCTCTACTGACATCAACTTCAATATGATCTAAAATGAACAAGATACGTTTAGAAGGTTAGAAGTCGGTATATCATCGCAAAAAATAATGTCTATTTAAAATGACACGAGTCCTTTAAGGGCATCCATTTCACGGGAGAGTGACGTGTTTTCAAAACAATTACTGTATGACAAGTAATGAAATACGTGCTTCCTCTTCTGTTCTGTTTCGCTGGCCTTTACAATAATACAAGCCTCCCCTTACGGAAAAAACACATGATTTCACATGCAGAAACTCACATGATTTAACATGTACAATGTCCACATTTTGCAATTACATTAAATTTGAGATGTAAAATCATGTGGTTTTGGAACACCACATATGATGATACTTCACATGTGGATATTTTTCACATGAAATTTCACAGGTGATGCCCTGCAAACAGAAACTCTGTGTTTTCAACGTACATATTTAAAATACATGATCACAGTGTGTATGTTTATTTATACAGTAATTATTACTTAATCCCTCACCTGGGATTTGAACGCGGCATTCCAATCTTCGCTACGCAACCATGTCTGTGTCAATAACTGATTTCACCTGTATTCCTGCACTTTGGAAAAACAATTTTATTTATCATAAGGGATTCAGTAGTATCATTAAATCTGAATAATATGACCCACCAACATTGGACATTAAATAAGTCAATGAAATCAATGACAGAATAATCAGACGAATTGATAACTAAAAGAGCAATGCAGATGGCACTCTTTTGCTAAGTACATTGATGTAAATCAAATCAAATGTTATTTGCCACACACACGTGGTTAGCAGATGTTAATGCGAGTGTAGCGAAATGCTTGTGCTTCTAGTTCCAACAATGCAGTAATGACCAAAGAGTAATCTAACCTAAGAATTCCAAAACTACTACCTTATACACACAAGTCTAAAGGGTTAAAGAATATGTACATAAAGATATATGAATGAGTGATGGTACAGAACGGCATAGACAAGATGCAGTAGATGGTATCGAGTACAGTATATACATATGAGATGAGTAATGTAGGGTATGTAAACAAAGTGGCAACGTTTACAGTGGCTAGTGATACATGTATTACATAAAGATGTGGCGCAGCAGATATATCAGCAGACCCCAAATACAGAGATTGCGAGTTCAAATCCCAGTTGGGGTCATCTTGAAAAGTCAGCACTAAATGATCGTGTCAAATGTAACTATATTGATTGAAGATGTTTACACTATTTTAGCTGAACAGCGTACCACCTACCTTAAAACCCCATAGAATTTATTTTACTTCCCTTTTCACATGTTGAGCTGTCAAAAGAGACACGAGGTCAGTTGTTCACATGTATTACATTTAGAGTTCACGTGTTAGCACCATCTTTTCTCATGTGAGGAGTATAACATGTGTTCGTGTTCACGAAATGTGCAGATTCACGTGCGAAAAACATTTACATGTGAAAGTATAATTAGCATTTCAGTTTCATGGTATGTATCACTTGTTGAAATTTCACATCCCCATGTTGTCACATTTATTTCACGAGGTGATGCTTCCACACGGGCTCAGTGTTTTCACATATGTAGCTTCATGGTTCCGCATGTTGCTTTCAAATGTTGCCACATGTTAACACATTAACGTCAGTGCTACAATGTGATCACGCGAAGTGTGTGATTTTTTTTCACAAGGGTCTCTTGGAACAAGAGCATGGAAAAACAAATACAATTGTCAAAAGTTAGTGCTTATGTTTGATCATTTTGAGACAATGATATATGTCAATTAGCCAATGACGAGTAAAAGCTTGAATGAGATTCTCAAATGCACTTCACCCTTGTGAAGGGTGAATTTCTTCTTAACGTTTAAGACTGAAGTTGGTCAGAAAGACGAACGCGGGTTGGGCATTTAAAGAAACTGGATGACTTTCAGACTAGGGGACCCAATATCAATCATGGCCAGTTTGAGGCCACCAACATGAAATATGATTTCATAAGAAAAATGCAGTGTCATTCTTTAATGTGCTTAACCTTTACTGTCAATGAAAAAGTATTGATCGTTCCGTGGCATTTTTTCATCATTTGATTTCAGAAGGGGTAATAATATAGTGGTTGGGGTACCATAAAAGATGAATGGCAACTGAATGGTCTCAGCTTAACAAAGCTCAGGTCCCCACAGAATGATTTAGCCGGTGGGCCGAAGCACCATATCTGCTTTAGTTTTCAAGATAATCGATCCTTGGTGAGGTGGAGCGTTTTTTTTCCTACTTCATATAAGCTACATTTATTTTTTCTAAACACATTTCTGTTTGTTGGCCATCTCTATTCTCGATTTTTATTTATTTTTATAATTATTTTAAAGTTTGCTAGCTGGTCAAACAAATGCTGCCAAGTACTATAACAGTAAACCAATCAAAACCTGGGTACCATCTCTGCTAATTGTGTCTGCCAATCATGTTCTCTGTTACAAAAGAAGTAAACACAGCTGATGCCAGCTCAAGGTGGAAGGAGAGAGGGGAGCCCGGGAGTCGGAAATGGCGGCGAGTAGTGTGGAAATTGAGGAAATTGAGGAAAAGTTGGTAAAGCAACAGCTGTGCTGGAATGCGAACAATATGAGTGTCAGTTCTGGGTGGGAGGATGAGGGTCAAGGACTGGAATGGTCGAAAGTGGAAAGTCATAGGAAGAAGAGAGATCATGATACAGAAAGCAGTGGAGCGTTTAGTAAAGAAAAAATAGAGGGCCAAGGTAGGAAGCAAGAGTAATGATGTGTTTGAGTGGGAAGTGGTGATGGTGTTTGATGAGACCACAGGGCCTCACTTACACCCTATCCAACTAACTAATGCCATGGAGAAAGAGGTAGGTGAAGTGAAATTAGCTCGGTACATTGGAAAAAGGTAGATAGGCTCAACATGAGAAGATTCTAAAAATAAAAAATGCTTAATGGGAAGAAGATTAAGCCATGTCCCTGGTGCTTATGCTATTTTCCCCAGTGTATTGATCCCTGTGTTTCCTGTCTCTCTGTGCCAGTTCGTCTTGTATGTTTCCAAGTCAACCAGCCTTTTTGCCGTTCTCCGGCTTTTTGCATTCTCCTTTTTCTAGTCCTCTTGGTTTTGACCCCTGCCTGTTTCTGGACATTGTACCTGCCTCCCTGACCATTCTGCCTGCCTTGACCACGAGCCTATCTGCCACTCTGTACCTCCTGGACTCTGATCTGGTTTTGACCTTTTTGCCTGTCCACGACCATTCTCTTACCTGACCCTTCGGATTAATAAACATTGTAAGACTCCAACCATCTACCTCCTGTGTTTGCATCTGGGTCTCGCCTCGTGCCTTGATACAGAAGTATATGAAGATATTGCGCATCCACTACACATTGAAGTTATCTATCCCATATTGGTATCCCATATTGGTTTTTACATGGTTATCCTTTTGTCTATGCATTCTCTATGTGCTATTAGGATGTTCAATTGTTTCACCAGGCCTCAATGGTTTGAACATTAGCCCCCTCATAACATTATTGCCCACCAGCACAAGCCAGTCGCAGCTTAAAGAAGTGTTTCTATTATTTCTCTATTCTGTTGAGTAATTGGACAGTCTCCTCTGTCGGCCTGCTCTTCAATCTACTTACTCAACCTAATAAGGCTCTGCTCTGCTGCACTACAACCAAATCAGCAGTGCATTTTCAGGCCGTAATAAGTGGCTAGCTTGATTTATATGGGTAATCTCATGCTCCTTCTTGGCTGGAGCTCCACAGGCTCTGCCCACACGGAGACCTCCTCTACAACCGCTTGGCCAGTCCACCGGTTCCAGATGAGTCCATTATAGCCGGGGTAAAGACGGTCATTTTTTAACCCTCAAGGTGAGCGGTGTGGTGGCGGGGTAGTTCAGAGTGGGAGGTGTTGAAGTGGTGGTGCATGGCCACCGTGGCTCCTTCTATTGTTAGAGCTAGATGGTCTGGGGCTGCCTGGCCCCTGTAGAGATGGTGCTGGACTCTGGGGGCCACAGGAAGCACTTAGACTGGTAAAATTGCCACTTATTCACCAGCCCACCCCAAGCTTTCATCTGGGCCCTGGAGCACACACTAGGGCCTGGATGATGGACAACTGTACATATAGACATTACAGTACAACTGTCGTTAGGAACAAAGCATTGGCACTCTATTTCCTCAAGCTACTTCACTTTCTTCATCCTGTACTCGCTCTCCCATGTTTGTGTATGCTAACATTTCAATAATACCAATAAACCTTATTTGCTACTGATCAAACAGCATAACTTATTATATTTGACCTCTAATGGTGGATTGTGTACCTTCAGTTGAACCCTCTGGCCAGCCAGGCAGCGGTGGCGGCGGCTGCAGCAGCTATGGGCTCCATCGCCGGATCCCAGGTCTTTGGCAATGCCCTCTCCAACCTGCAAGCTGGAGTCACGGGTCAGCTGGTCACCAATGCACAAGGACAGGTGAGTGTCCACTCATAATACCACTTATAACACAAAAAGTGATGTATATCAGGTTTCAACTTTTCATAAGACATGTCTGGAATGAAAACCTAGTGGAAGATCACGTCCCACAATGGTGGTTACTGTTACAGTACATTTCCATGCTGTTCAGTGCTACAATAAACACGTTTCACTAATTAAATACATGCAAACAGAACTCCAAAGACTGGATGGCCTCAATATTCTGTTTTCTTATGTAGCAATGTTGTTTGGGGGGGGTTATTTATTTATTTATCAGCCCCGTGGCAGACATACTGTCATATGTTAAGCTTTTTGGCAATAAACAAAGCCCTTCTTCCTCTTATCCGCATGTGCCGGTCACCGTAAAATGCTGACCGTGTCATATTTACAGGGTGGCTGCAGAATTGTTCCATCAGTAGCCAGTGGCTTGAACAATGACGCTTGTCAGAGTGGGGCCCTATCTAATGAATCATCTTATTGCAGGTGCACACAGCACATATTCAAGAATGATCATATGGACAATGTGCCCTTTCACGCCAGCCAGTTATTTACCTTAACCCCCGTTTCATCCCTCTCTCGGTGCACTTCTCCCGCTATCCTGTTGATCGCTAACTTAAAACCACTGCCTGACGAATGCCTTAGACGCTGGCTCTCATAGTTGTGTGATAAGACAGACCGTATTCCATGTTTGTTGTGTAGGAAGTCTGTAAGGCGTAAGAGTTGCCGTACAGGGGAGTTTTTCTTGATATGCTCATGACTAAGCGATGCACATATTGCAGGCTACTTATAATTGTGTCAAAAATGTGTTTCTCAAGAGTGTATATGTTCTTCTTCTGATAAGCTGTAGACCACACTATCTACCTAGCTGTCTACATACCACCACAGTCCAATGCTGGCACTAAGACCACACTCAATGAGCTGTATTCCGCCATAAACAAACAGGAAAACGTTCATCCAGAGGCGGCACTCCTAGTGGCTGGGGACTTTAATGCAGGGAAATTTAAATCAGTTTTACATAATCTCTATCATCATGTTAAATGTGCAACCAGAGGGGGAAAAAACTCGAAACCACCTTTACTCCACACACAGAGACCCGTACAAAGCTCTCCCTCACCCTCCATTTGGCAAATCTAACCATAATTCTATGCTCCTGATTCCTGCTTACAAGCAAATATTAAAGCACCAGTGACTCGGTCTATAAAAAGGTGGTGATGAAGCAGATGCTATGCTACAGGACTGTTTTGCGAGCACAGTCTGGAATATGTTCCGGGATTCTTTAGGACGTGTACACCGAGCATGCGCTGACCAACTAGCAAGTGTCTTCACTGACATTTTCAACCTCTCCCTGTCTGTAATACCAACATGTTTGAAGCATACCACCATAGTCCCTGTGCTTAAGAACACTAAGGTAACCTGCTAAATGACTACCAACCCGTAGCACTCACGTCTGTAGCCATGAAGTGCTTTGAAAGGCTGGTCATGGCTCACATCAACACCATTATCCCAGAAACCCTAGACCCACTCCCTTTGAATACCGCCCCAACAGATTCACAGATGATGCCATCTCTATTGCACTCCACATTGCCCTTTCCCACCTGGACAAGAGGAACACCCATGTGAGAATGCTATTCATAGACAACAGCTGAGTGTTCAACACCATCGTACCCTCAAAGCTTATCACTAAGCTAAGGACCCTGGGACTAAACACCTCCCTCTGCAACTGGACCCTGGACTTCCTAACGGGCCGCCCCCAGTTGGTAAGGGTAGGTAACAACACATCCCCCACTCTGATCCTCAACACGGGGGCCCCTCAGGGGTGCGTGCTCAGTCCCCTCCTGTACTCCCTATTCACTCATGACTGCATGGCCAGGCACGGCTCCATCAAGAGGCGACTCTGGGATGCTGGCCTTCTAGGCAGAGTTCGTCTGTCCAGTGTCTGTGTTCTTTTGCCCCTCTTAATCTTTTATTTTTATTGTCCAGTCTGAGATGTGGCCTTTTCTTTGCAACTCTGCCTAGAATGCTAGCATCCAGGAGTCGCCTCTTCACTGTTGACGTTGAGACTGGTGTTTGCGGGTACTATTTAATAATGAAGCTGCCAGTTGAGGACTTCTCAAACTAGACACTCTAATGTACTTGTCCTCTTGCTCAGTTCTGCACCGGGGCCTCCCACTCCTCTTTCTATTCTGGTCAGAGCCAGTTTGCACTGTTCTGTGAAGGGAGTATGTAACGATGTGTGGTGAGAATCGAGAAGCAAGCACAGAGAGTGAGTGTTTGAAGAAAATAAATGGACCATAATACAAAACAAGAAACACTAACAGCACACAGACATGAAACAGAAACAAGGAAGGAACCAAAGGGAGTGACATATATAGGGAAGGTAATCTGGGAAGTGATTGGAGTCCAGGTGAGTCTGATGACACGCAGGTGCGCATAACGATGTTGACAGGTGTGCGCCATAATGAGCAGCCTGGTGACCTAGAGGCCGAAGAGGGAGCATACGTGACAGAGTAGTACACAGCGTTGTACGATATCTTAATTTTCCTGGTAATTTCTCGTATGGAATAGCCTTCATTTCTCAGAACAAGAATAGACTAATTGAGTTTTCAAAAGAAAGTTCTTTGTTTCTGACCATTTTGAGCCTGTAATTGAACCCACAAATGCAGATGCTCCAGATACTCAACTAGTCTAAAGAAGGACAGTTTTATTGCTTCTTTAAATCATAACAACAGTTTTCAGCTGTGCCAACATAATTGCAAAAGGGTTTATAATGATAAATTAGCCTTTTAAAATGAGTGATGGTTGCTGACCAATGAGTGATGGTTGCTGATAATGGGCCTCTGTACACCTATGTAGATATTCAATAAAAAAGTCAGCCTTTTCCAGTTACCATAGTCATTCACAACATTAACAATGTTTACACTGTATTTCTGATCAATTTGATGTTATTTCAATGGACACAAAATGTGTTTTTCTTTAAAAAACAAGGACATTTCTAAGTGACCCCAAACTTTTGAACGATAGTGTACACATTACCTCAATTACCTTGACTAACCGGTGCCCCCGCACATTGACTCGGTACCGGTAGCCCCTGTATTTAGCCTCGCTATTGTTATTTTACTGCTGCTCTTTAATTATTTGTTACTTTTATTTTGTACTTTTTTAGGTATTTTTCTTAACTGCACTGTTGATTAAGGGCTTGTAAGTAAGCATTTCACTGTAAGGTCGCATGTGACAAATAAAATGTGATTTGATTTCTACGCGTTTGCCCACGTGTAGTGTATACTGTAAACAGCATGCGTGAGTGATGCTAAACACGGCTAATGAGAAAGTATAGGTTTCCCTAGTCTGGAAATGCTCAGAGCGCCGGGGACAGATCGCCATGGAGATGGATTTGATGGGATTCTCTGTGCTTTTGTAATGTCACGGCGACTGACACTGGCTGACATAATAAGGTCACGGAGACGGTCAAAGCCCTGGGCGACAGTCCTTTTCTCCTACACCTTATTATTCAGAGCATTATTCAGTCTGAGCACTCTGAAACATGCACTACACTACTACTACTAACGCAGGATCCCCCCACCACACACGCACACACAAATGTGCGTGCACATGCACATGCACACATACCCCTCTGATACTGGAAACATTAGAGGTTAATGCATGCCTGCAACTTGACTGGAGGACCAACAAAACAGCACCTCAGAAGCTGAATGCCTACCATAAAAGCAGCACTTGTGTCAGTCTGTAGAATCCCAAACAGACTTTGGCGTTTGTTTTGCTGGAAGAACGACAGAGGAACTAGAATCCCTCCAAAATGTGTGTGCTTGTTGAATATTGTGCTGTGGTTTAGCTAGGTTAGGCAGCAGTCGTTTTGCTAGGTTATGCAGCATTGTTACTGTGTTAAAAGCACAAGGATTTTGAACGAGGTATCTGAAAGAAAATACCTGCCCTGCCTTCATTTGGAGCCCTTTCTTCTCCTATATGTATTTTAATCTGAATGAAGTATTTGACTTTTGAAGAGAGGATAACACAGTAAGTGACCCTGTCATTAATGCCCAGTCGATTTCTTCCTCTTAGCTTATTGTAGTAGGTTTGGATTTGATCATGTGGCTTTAACATGTGTCCACCTGATTACATTTGTCAATCTTTTTTTCACTTTCCAAGGCTAGTCGACGAAGCCACTCTTCAGTCCCATCTGTTTGAATACGGCTGTGAGAAAATAGTAGGAATTCATTTGATGTCAATACACAGATTGCCTTGGGAAAGCATTACACCATTTTACTTTAGTTTCCTCAGTATCTAATACAACGATTAAGGTCAAATATATTTGAAAAAATATCTTGAAATATCTTGAAATAACAATAGAGCATCTAAAACTTAGGGGGGGTGGGGTGAGAGGGATTACTTAACCTATCCTAGGTTAAGTAATCCCTCTCACCCCACCCCCCCCCTAAGTTTTAGATGCTCTATTGTTAAGTGACTGTCCCACTGGATGTCATAAGGTGAATGCACCAATTTGTAAGTCGCTCTGGATAAGAGCGTCTGCTAAATGACTTAAATGTAAATGTAATGTAAATGTATTAAGCCATGTTTAGGTTTAAATAAGCTAAATGATCTGCCAATGATGTTAGATAATTTATCTTGGTACATAAAAACAGTGAATTATCACTCAATATAAGATATTTAGGGTTGCTTAGATTTCACTCTTTGCAGTGCACAGAGTGAATATTGTATTTACTGAATTGTTGTGGACATACACTGTATTTCCAGTTTACGATAGCATAAATACTGTTGTAAAAAACTGTAGTATGCAGTATAATATAATAATTACTGCAGTGTTTTTGCGTACTGTAGTATTTACTGCAGTGTTTTTGCAGGCATTACTGTAGTATTTACTAGAGTGTTTTTTATTTTTCTATCTTGGATATAGCAGTGGGATCCTTCTCTTTGAGGAAACCTACTGGGCATAATACTCAAAGAGAAAATTTTCCATAACCTGTAGGTAGGTAGGACTGAGGTCTGAACAAATAACCTGTAGAGAACAAAATATATGGTCTACACTTGGTATGCAGGCTTCTCCCTTCTGGGTGGCACAAAATGGGATATAGGGGAGGGGGATTGGCAGGGTATTTGCAAAAGAAATACTGTAGTATAATATAATATACTAATTACTATAGTGTTTTTGCAGACTGTAGTGTTTTTTGCGGAAATTACTGTAGTATTTACTGTAGTGTTTTTGCGGTCTGAGGTATACTGTAGTATTTACTATAGTTTTCTACAGTATACTACAAAATTCTGTAGTAAGTACTACACAAGATCGAGGGATCCTACAGTGTGTAGAATATGACTAAATAATGATATAGTAAGTACTGTAGTATTCTATTGTAAACTGTAGTATTTTTTTCATGTGGGATGGGTGCCTGGTGCCTGGTCTTTGTGCTTCCTGGTGAAACCCCCATGAGCCTGGGCTTGTTGGGCCCATCCATCCTCTTCACTGAGCTTTGATAAAGACCAGAGCCCACAGGGCTGACTGCTGTTACTAATGCACACAATGCCAGGCAGGAACACACATGCTCTGTTAACCTGCACGGGCACAACCACAGAGGGACTCCGCTGAAATACAAAATACAAATCAGTCCTCAGTGGTAGAGGAAACATATTCTGACATTGTCATTTTAACTTTTGAACCCCTGTTTTCACCTAACAGCGGGGCAAATACACGGCAGGTAAATAATACTTCAGGTGTCTGTATATTTTGTAATACGGTAGAATATTCACACTGTGTTAGGACCACAGTCAAAATGGCTTTACATCTGACTTTGTGATCTTCTAAAGCAATTCACATTCCTTATCAAAGTGTTATGCTTGATGTCTTTGAGCTGTAATGAGGTAAGTCAGGACTTCCAAACGTTTCCCAACCCGGGTCTCTATTCCAACATGGTTCACTATTCCCAGCACGGAGATAGCAGGAAGGGAAAATGGCCAGAGATATTGTCTGGCCACCATAGCTAACACCACAGATTGCCCTGGCCTGGCTGGATAGATGAGACAGCATTTCTGTGGAAACAAGAGAAGAGCAGGATAATCTTAATGAGTTCTGCTGAGAGAAGGGAGAGAGAGAGGGAGAGAGAGAGGGGAGGATGCAGGTCCTGACCGTTCCTGACACGCCACACTATCACGAGTGGAAAACAAATACATGAGGAGGAAAAAGACAAAGAGAGGAAAGGTAAACATGAAGGATGCTGGTTGGACAAAGCTGACAATACTATTGTTTGTTAGAAGGTGCCACAACCTATGTGTATAAAATGTCATAACTGGCTGTAGTCTGCCACCGAAGCATGTATTCTCCATTGACCTCTCCGTGAATCTACAGGTTTCCATCAGAACTTACATGTTTTACATAATCAGTGTCACAATCAACTGCCTTGAGAAACGCCATCGGAGCACTGCCATAGATCATCCAAGATATCTGAGGGAGAGAAGGAGATGTGGCGTTAGCGGTGCATCCGGGGCAAGAGCTAAACTGTCAGTTCCCTGCCCGTGCTATTACGCTAATCTCTTGTAGAATAACCACTTAATCCAACGAGGATGAATAATTGAGTGGAACAAGTTCTCCGCCACGGAGGCACGCGAAGCCAGATGTCGAGAGACATGAGCGTCAGGCGGCGCAATAAAATATGCTAAGTGGCAAGAGAGGAGAGCATTACAAGGGGAATCGGCGGCGGCGACACAGAGCCCGGAGAGAGTGAGAAATGATCTGTCGCTTAACATGAAGCAACGTAAGCAAATGAGCCGTGGAGGGGATGAATTACAGATTGCCGGCCTACCTTTCTTTCTACCACTGATCCTTCCCCATTATGTCAAACAGGGAGGAGGGAGGGGGTGGGGATAAAGCAGAGAGAGGCATGGCAGGGAGAATCAGATTAGCACTGGAAGCAGTAGTGAGATGCTGGACTACAGTATGGGGGGGACCTGATTACATTTAGCTGTGAAATTATATATAGTGGCAGGTGCACGTGTAATAATTTTTATGTCAGACCTACAGTATATATGATTTATTTTGGTGATTTGTACATAATGCTTGAAGTAGTCAGCATGAGCTACCAAAACATTCATTGTGCTTGTGTCCATTTATTTTGGTAAAAATGTTTTGCCTTTGTTTTTTTACTATAACAAAAGACAACAATGCTAGCCCACATCTTCCAGCCAGGTCCAAATGACAAGTTTGGTAAAAAATAATTGCAAGCCCGACCATGTTCACTCTCCTCTGGCATAATTAGGCTGCATGCTGTGGTCCTGTCAGTGGAGAGAACAGGCAGAGAGACTGAAACTCTGAAGCTGTCTGTCCAGGACCAGTCCACAGATTACATTAACCTTCATCATTGTGAAGAGGCGCTAAGTCCCCCCCTAAAGCGCTACTCTTGGCCACACTCTGGCAGCTCTGAGAGCTAAAATGCTGCGGTGACACTCTGCCGCCCCCTTTGATCTGCACTTCCTGATTACAGCCATGGAGGAGAGAAGAGGAGAGCTGGGGATGAGAGGAGGAGAGGAGGGGATGAAGTACCCCAGGGACCCTGGGAGCTGAATTGGACATTTGGTGTGTGTGTGTGTGTGTGTGTGTGTGTGTGTGTGTGTGTGTGTGTGTGTGTGTGTGTGTGTGTGTGTGTGTGTGTGTGTGTGTGTGTGTGTGTGTGTGTGTGTGTGTGTGTGTGTGTGTGTGTGTGTGTTGGTGTGCATGCAAGCGCACTTGTGTGTGTGTGTTTTGAAGGGGGGGGTTCTCAGTATTAGCAACCCCCCATAACAGGAGCCGACAAATACACATATACACACATGAATCTTACACACACGCCCCTCTCCTGGCCTGGTGATGGATAATACAGGCGGTGTTCTGCACCAGCACACACACAGGTACTCAGAGCTGACCTTTGCAGTGTGCTCCCAGCAGTGGGCTCTGCCTTCACTTGGTTTGGCCTATAAAACCTCCTCTATGACAGATGATCAGATAATCTGCCTGTGAGTTCCCTCACACACATGAACTCAACCATCAAGTGCTTGGGCTTTGATACTGCCATTCCAAACGTTTGTGTGTCCACTGACATACACGTATTGTCATACACAATGCATAAGTATTTAATGTGGGAGTTCATATAGAATCTGAAAGGCGCTCTATACTTCTGTGCAGTAGATCAACAGTTGTACAACAGTTGTAACGATAATTGCCTTCCTACCCTTATTTATGTACTGTAGATCAATGGAATGACCCATCTGATTTCTTCTCCTCTCACCCCTCCTTTTTCAGATAATTGGAACGATCCCACTGATGCCCAACTCTGGGGGGCCCTCGAGCCAATCAGGGGGCGGAAACCCTGCGCTGCAGGTCCAGCCAATTACACCTCAGCTTCTGACCAACAACCAGGGCCAGATCATCGCCACGGTGATTGGCAATCAGATCCTGCCTGTCATCAACACCCAGGGAATCACGCTGTCACCAATCAAGCCTGGACAGCAGGTAACCACACACATGTACTGTATAGTGCACACACACATGCACAGACACAAACACACACACACGAGTCACATCACATACAAGACACATGAAGATATATTCCTACTCACAGAAAATGCCAATTGAGTACATTCGAAGACCACTCGTGAGAAACAATACTAGTCAAGTCTGATGTTTTTTCAGCTATCAAGTCTTCTCTTCTTCTGTCTAAACACAAATTGAGAAGATTTCCTTCTCATAAACATAACCCCCAACCGTAGCATTTCATTGCTCCCAGTGTTTGGGAGTGGTTGCTTTCGATTAAACCAGTCTCTTGACTAGGGCAGTAAAGATTACAGAAGTGTGACAGAAAGAAAGAGTGATATATCAAAATTTGTCAGGCCTTTGAAAATATACTATTTTCTTAGGAGCTAATAAGCAGCACGATGGTGCATCCACACAAAGGTGCGTGTTTGTGTGTGTGTAAAGCACCTGTCAAGGAACCTCTCAAACTCCCTCTCTGGCAGTCTGCAGAGCCCCTGCAGAGCCAAACGAAAAACAACACTTTTCATCGCCCCACTTAAAACTCAAACACTACCTCACTCTGTTTTTTGTTCTCTCACTACCCGCTATATTTCTCTCCCTCATCCTCCCCGCTTTTTCGTGACCTTACCTGTGACCTGAGCATGTGATGATTCTCCTTAATCACACATTTAAAAGGAGAATCGTGTGTCTCTAGCTATCGTAACAATACAACACCAGACTGATCCTCTAAAGAGGCTCTCCTAGTACATGCAAAGAAAAACATGAGTTCTATGGTGCTATATGTTTGACAGTGAACTCAAACCCCACCTAGTGCTGAATTGTTATGTACAACGTAAATGTTCTTCCTTCTTTTGGACTTGTAAATGCATGGTAGGCGTCAGAGGCACACTTATCAAAGAAAACAAAGAAATGTCCAAGCTTTAAGTCTACCTACTATGGACCAGGCTTTCAGCCATACAAAACAAATGAAACATGCTATGTAAACGGGCTAGGGCAATAGGCGTGACTTCACGGAACACTAGATCACACTCGTGAATGAATGAATGCATTTGTAATAATGTTTATGTGTTTTGGTCCTCTCTTCAAAGCCACGCACGTAGACAGCGACTGTTCCACTGGTATAATTTACGGTTGTCAGCTCCGGCAGTGCCGAATATTTCAAGTGAAGCTAGATAATTCTCACTGCCTGTCAACCGTCTTGACAGTATGTGCATCGCTGTTGACATCCACTACCATTCCAAACAAACACATGCCGATGGGGAAGGAATTAATAGCGAGAGAGAGTATTGAGAAAGCCAACCTAGTTCACGGAGGAGACAGCTTTCACTTTAGAGTGAAGACGTATCAGCTTGATCTTGTAAGAGCAATTCATTTGCGCACCAAACATGAGAATACATCGTTTTCTTACAGCTGGAGTGCATTGCCTGTAAATCATACATTATCTTTGATACGTGAGCCGCGGTGTCCATGGTTCTTTTCCCGCGCGGACTTGCCTTTATTAGCAATTCCCTTGTGTGATGACTGGAGAAAACACCCTATAATTGTCATAACATTTTTTTCTACACTCCTGTATGGCAGGCAGGGGATGGTAGAGCTATTCACTTTTTGGACCCGTTCTGAAATGTTCTGACCTAGGCTTTCCAACCCGAACCCGATATGGATACATTGTTATTTATTTATTTATTTATTTATATATAGACACTCGTTCCGAACGAACCCGAGGACAACTAGACCCGTTCCATATAGACCTGGTCGGATCCGAGTGCGGGAAGCAGAAGAAAATATGTATTTTTAAGCTACTTTATTGACCGGAGTTGATAAAGTGAGAGGAGGGAGACAGAGGTGCTGCTCTAGCAGGCGGGGAGGGACCCTACTGTGAGCGAGTGACACTGGGAGCGTTGAGGGAGAGACAAGAGACAGCAACCAAGCCGACTGGCGGCTATAGTAGACTAAAATATGCCATGTCTAGGTTATTTAGCATCAAATATGACTGCATCAAACTGGGAGAAGCTAGTTAACATTAGCTACCGTAGCTAGGCTAATTGAAGTTGCAGTGCATGTGCTTTCTCATCCTACAGTTACAAATGACAACTCCGTTCAAAATATTAAGTAGCAGCCTAGCATTACCTGTTGACTCTTGGTCGTTGCAGTCTATCCGTCTCCTTTAACTTTTAATTTGTAATTTTAATTTAATCTTACATTGATTAGATATCTACTAACAATTGCCAATTCGATGATTTATGATTGGCCAAAAACAACAACAATCTATACGCTACACACTCCACTCTCGTGAAAAGCATGAGCAGCACCATAAAGGGTACAATTTCTCTCTCTCTACTGCAGCAGTCGCGTTGGGATATGTACGGGCCCTCCCGGACAAGTCAATTAAAATTACACATACCCTGGCCGAGACCATTGACAGTCATATCAGATTCAACCCAGACCCATGCCATTATTCAGAATTCTGGATTCGGATCTGCTCGAGTCCCGGATCGGATCTCGGGTATTCGGGTACAGGTGGATCCATGAAGACCTCTAGGGGACGTTTATGCTCATGGAGAGCGGAAGAGAGAGAGAAATACAAAACAGCTGAGCCACCATTCATCTCCTATTAAAACCCAGTGTCTATTTTTTTACTAATCTAACACTGTCTGTTTCAATTGTAATCTAGCTCTGAATAGTTTTCATGATGGGCCGCAGGGGCTTGTGGGTCTGGATACCCACATCCACAACCCCCCCCCACCTTGCAAGCAAAACATTTTAGCGGCACCCCTCATGACAGTGAAGAGAAGGGTGTAGAGAAAATGTTGTCGTTTTAAAGCAAGTTTGCTGCAATTCTACACATTTTGCGATGGGGCGGAGAGAAGGTTTTGCAATTTTATATCTAATTTCATGCAATTCTACACATTTAGCCCTTAGGGTAGAGGCAAATGTTTTCCATTTTTAATATGATTACTGATGATCGATGGGCTCCACCCAGGTCTGTAATTTGACTATGCTCACTACAAGTTTAGATAGCTGGCCACTAGACTAATTTACCAATCCCCCCCAAAAATAATCAGACATGAGCTAATTAAGTGACTGCAGATGCACAACCAAATTTTGAAATTGCACCTTATATTCTATTCTTGTAAGACTGAGTTCCTAAACATTATTGTGAAGATAACTTGTTGTGCTATTAAGGTGTAATATTATAGTGGTTGTATTGTTGTTTTAAGTGAATATATTCAGTCAATATTTAATTTCTGTGTGTGTGTCTTCAGCTGCCTCAGGCTCAGCAGGTTCAGACAGGCCCAGTGTCGTCTCAGCCCAACCTGCTCCACATGCCCCACAGCCAGAGTCCTCTCCGCCAGGTCTCTTCCTCCTCATCATCGTCCTCTTCCTCCTCCGCTCTCAGTGTGGGTCAGCTGGTCAGCAGTGAGTACCCGCCGACACCCCCACGCGCAAACACACACACACAAACACACATGCACACATAGTAAAATAATGTACAAGCATACAGATAAACCTACATTGTCAGAGAATTACATTTTGTAATTGACCACAGTCTTTGGTATGGTGAACCTTCTATTTCAAGAGCGCTGGCTTTCTGTTTGTCCAAAAACATTAGATTTTTCGGTAACCCTTAATTTTATAGCCTCTTAATTACTATGTATTTACATAGTAACAAAAACAATATACATAGTATCCATTTAGCCTTAAACAACCAAGTAAGTATTACATACATACTTATTAAGTAATAATATAAGTGGTTGGATAAGTTGTTGGATAAGTGTCCTTTGTAATAGCGATCCTAAATTAGCTCAGGTGTAACCAATTCACCTTCAAACCACACACACACGTTAATTGGCCTCAATTGTAGTGATTGACATGATTCCAGGATAAATTCAGCAGTTCCTGAAACTGGGTAGTGAAGACAATTATTAAGAAGTGGAAGGTGTATGGCACCACCAAGACCCTGTCTAGATCAGGACGTCCCTCCAAACTGGATGACCGACCAAGTAGGAGACTGATCTGAGGCTACCGTGAGTCCAATGGCAACTTTGAAATACCTATGGGCTTTTATGGCTAAGACTGGTCAAAGTGTGCATGTGACAACAATATCCCAACCACTCCACAAATCTGGCATGTATGATAGGGTGGCAAAAAGGAAAGCCCACATTGAAAGCCCACAAGAAAGCCCACATTGAATCCCATTTGAAATGCAAGAAAACACTTGGGAGATTCTGTAGCCATGTGGCATAACGTTTTGTGGTTTGACGAAACTAAAATGGAACTTTTTGGCCTAAATGCAAAGCATTACATTTGGTGCAAATCCAACACAACACATCATCCAAAGAACACCATCCTTAGTGTGGTGGCAGGTAGCCTAAGTGGTTAGAGCATTGGGCCAACAACCGAAAAGTTGCTGGATCAAATCCCTGAGCTGACAAGGTAAAATTCTGTCTTTCTGCCCCTGAACAAGGCAGTTAACCCACTGTTACTAGGCTGTCATTGTAAGTAAGAATTTGGTCTTAACTAACTTGCCTAGTTAAATACATTTTTTTTAAATAGTGTGAAGTGTGGTGGCATCATCATGTTATGGGGATGTTTCTCATCGTCAGGATAGAAGGGAAAATGAATGGAGCAATGTACAGAAAACTCCTGCAAGAAAGCTGAAACTGGGATGAAAGTTCACCTTTCAGCATGACAATGACCCGGAGGCCAAAGCTACAGTGGAGTTGCTAAGAAATAAAAAGGTTAAATGGTCCTTGAGTGGCCCAGTCAGAGACTTGACCTAATCCCAATAGATAATGTGTGGCATGACTTGAAGATTGCTATCCATCAATGCTCTCAAAGGAATGTGACAGAGCTTGAACAGTATTATAATGAAGAATGGTCAAATATGGCCAAATCTAGGTGTGCAACCTGGTCTCAGAGCATTTCTTATTATTCTGTAAGTAAATTTGAGAAACTCTATTTAGTATGATAATTATACTTTGTATGATATGTTACGAATTGCAATTGGTATTATAGGTTACAAATTCCAATTTGTTGTGGCTAACAATAGCCAGGTGGTTAACATTAGCTAGGTGGCTAACATTAGCTAGGCTAAGGGTTAGGAGTTAAGGTTATGAGTTAGGTTAAAGGGTCAAATCAAATCAAATCAAAGTTTATTTGTCACATACACATGGTTAGCAGATGTTAATGCGAGTGTAGCGAATTGCTTGTGCTTCTAGTTCCGACAATGCAGTGATAACCAACAAGTAATCTAACTAACAATTCCAAAACTACTGTCTTATACACAGTGTAAGGGGATAAGGAATATGTACATAAGGATATATGAATGAGTGATGGTACAGAGCAGCAAACAGTAGTTGGTATCAAGTACAGTATATAAATATGAGATGAGTGTGTAGACAAAGTAAACGAAGTGGCATAGTTAAAGTGGCTAGTGATACATGTATTACATAAGGATGCAGTCGATGATGTAGAGTACAGTATATACGTATGCATATGAGATGAATAATGTAGGGTAAGAACATTATATAAGGTAGCATTGTTTAAAGTGGCTAGTGATATATTTACATCATTTCCCATCAATTCCCATTATTAAAGTGGCTGGAGTTGGGTCAGTGTCAATGACAGTGTGTTGGCAGCAGCCACTCAATGTTAGTGGTGGCTGTTTAACAGTCTGATGGCCTTGAGATAGAAGCTGTTTTTCAGTCTCTCGGTCCCAGCTTTGATGCACCTGTACTGACCTCGCCTTCTGGATGATAGCGGGGTGAACAGGCAGTGGCTCGGGTGGTTGATGTCCTTGATGATCTTTATGGCCTTCCTGTAACATCGGGTGGTGTAGGTGTCCTGGAGGGCAGGTAGTTTGCCCCCGGTGATGCGTTGTGCAGTCCTCACTACCCTCTGGAGAGCCTTACGGTTGAGGGCGGAGCAGTTGCCGTACCAGGCGGTGATACAGCCCGCCAGGATGCTCTCAATTGTGTATCTGTAGAAGTTTGTGAGTGCTTTTGGTGACAAGCCGAATTTCTTTAGCCTCCTGAGGTTGAAGAGGCGCTGCTGCGCCTTCTTCACGACGCTGTCAGTGTGAGTGGACCAATTCAGTTTGTCTGTGATGTGTATGCCGAGGAACTTAAAACTTGCTACCCTCTCCACTACTGTTCCATCAATGTGGATAGGGGGGTGTTCCCTCTGCTGTTTCCTGAAGTCCACAATCATCTCCTTAGTTTTGTTGACGTTGAGTGTGAGGTTATTTTCCTGACACCACACTCCGAGGGCCCTCACCTCCTCCCTGTAGGCCGTCTCGTCGTTGTTGGTAATCAAGCCTACCACTGTTGTGTCGTCCGCAAACTTGATGATTGAGTTGGGGGCATGCGTGGCCACGCAGTCGTGGGTGAACAGGGAGTACAGGAGAGGGCTCAGAACGCACCCTTGTGGGGCCCCCGTGTTGAGGATCTGCGGGGAGGAGATGTTGTTGCCTACCCTCACCACCTGGGGGCGGCCCGTCAGGAAGTCCAGTACCCAGTTGCACAGGGCGGGGTCGAGATCCTGGGTCTCGAGCTTGATGACGAGCTTGGAGGGTACTATGGTGTTGAATGCCGAGCTGTAGTCGATGAACAGCATTCTCACATAGGTATTCCTCTTGTCCAGGTGGGTTAGGGCAGTGTGCAGTGTGGTTGAGATTGCATCGTCTGTGGACCTATTTGGGTGGTAAGCAAATTGGAGTGGGTCTAGGGTGTCAGGTAGGGTGGAGGTGATATGGTCCTTGACTAGTCTCTCAAAGCACTTCATGATGACGGAAGTGAGTGCTACAGGGCGGTAGTCGTTTAGCTCAGTTACCTTAGCTTTCTTGGGAACAGGAACAATGGTGGCCCTCTTGAAGCATGTGGGAACAGCAGACCGGTATAGGGATTGATTGAATATGTCCGTAAACACACCGGCCAGCTGGTCTGCGCATGCTCTGAGGGTGCGGCTGGGGATGCCGTCTGGGCCTGCAGCCTTGCGAGGGTTAACACGTTTAAATGTCTTACTCACCTCGGCTGCAGTGAAGGAGAGACCGCATGTTTTCGTTGCAGGCCATGTCAGTGGCACTGTATTGTCATCAAAGCGGGCAAAAAAGTTATTTAGTCTGCCTGGGAGCAAGACATCCTGGTCCGTGACTGGGCTGGGTTTCTTCTTGTAGTCCGTGATTGACTGTAGACCCTGCCACATGCCTCTTGTGTCTGAGCCATTGAATTGAGATTCCACTTTGTCTCTGTACTGACGCTTAGCTTGTTTAATAGCCTTGCGGAGGGAATAGCTGCATTGTTTATATTCGGACATGTTACCAGACACCTTGCCCTGATTAAAAGCAGTGGTTCGCGCTTTCAGTTTCACGCGAATGCTGCCATCAATCCACGGTTTCTGGTTTGGGAATGTTTTTATCGTTGCTATGGGAACGACATCTTCGACGAACGTTCTAATGAACTCGCACACCGAATCAGCGTATTCGTCAATATTTTCATCTGACGCAATACGAAACATGTCCCAGTCCACGTGATGGAAGCAGTCTTGGAGTGTAGAGTCAGCTTGGTCTGACCAGCGTTGGACAGACCTCAGCGTGGGAGCCTCTTGTTTTAGCTTCTGCCTGTAGGCAGGGATCAGCAAAATGGAGTCGTGGTCAGCTTTCCCGAAAGGGGGGCGGGGCAGGGCCTTATATGCGTCGCGGAAGTTAGAGTAACAATGATCCAAGGTTTTACCACCCCTGGTTGCGCAATCGATATGCTGATAAAATTTAGGGAGTCTTGTTTTCAGATTAGCTTTGTTAAAATCCCCAGCTACAATGAATGCAGCCTCCGGATAAATGGTTTCCAGTTTGCAAAGAGTTAAATAAAGTTCGTTCAGAGCCATCGATGTGTCTGCTTGGGGGGGATATATACGGCTGTGATTATAATCAAAGAGAATTCTCTTGGAAGATAATGCGGTCTACATTTGATTGTGAGGAATTCTAAATCAGGTGAACTGTAATGAACTTCGTCTGTAGTTTGTAGAAAGTCAGACCGAAATGCAGCGTGTAGGTTACTCATGACTTTTAATGAAGCTAATACGGTACATGAAATAACGGAAGAAGAAAACAACAAACGAATGAAACTAATACAGCCTATTTGGTGACTAACACTAAGACAGGTACAATCACCCACGAAATACAACGCGCACTCAGGCTACCTAAATACGGTTCCCAATCCGAGACAACTAGAATCAGCTGACTCCAATTAGGAATCGCCTCAGGCAGCCAAGCCTAACTAGACACACCCCTAATAATACACACTCCCAATTAATACAAACCCTAATACGAAATACAACATATAAACCCATGCCACACCCTGGCCTACTCAAACATATAACAAAACACAAGATACAATGACCAAGGCGTGACAGAACCCCCCCCCCCTAAGGTGCGGACTCCGGGACGCACCTCAAGAGCATAGGGAGGGTCCGGGTGGGCGTCTGTCCATGGTGGCGGTTCTGGCTCGGGACGTGGACCCCACTCCATAAATGTCTTAGTTCCTCCCCTTCGCGTCCTAGGATAATCCACCTTCTCCGCCGACCATGGCCTAATTGTCCTCACCCTGATCCCCACATAACTGAGGGGCAGCTCGGGACCGAGGGGCAGCTCGGGACCGAGGGGAAGCTCGGGACAGAGGGGCAGCTCGGAACAGAGGGGCAGCTCGGGACAGAGGGGCAGCTCGGGACAGAGGGGCAGCTCGGGACAGAGGGGCAGCTCGGGACAGAGGAACAGCTCGGGACAGAGGAACAGCTCAGGACAGAGGGGCAGCTCAGGACAGAGGGGCAGCTCAGGATAGAGGGGCATCTCGGGACAGAGGGGCAGCCCGGGACAGAGGGGCAGCCCGGGACAGAGGGGCAGCCCGGGACAGAGGGGCAGCCCGGTACTGAGGGGAAGCCCGGTACTGAGTGGAAGCCCGGTACTGAGGGGAAGCCCGGTACTGAGGGGAAGCCCGGTACTGAGAGGGAGCCCGGTACTGAGAGGGAGCCCGGTACTGAGAGGAAGCTCAGTACAGAGAGGGAGCCCAGTACAGAGAGGGAGCCTAGTACAGAGAGGAAGCTCAGTACTGAGAGGAAGCTCAGGCAGGTAGTAGGCTCTGGTAAATCCTGGCTGGCTGGTGGACCTGAATGATTAAGGTTGTCTGGCCGATCTAGAAGATCTTGGCAGACTGGCACTTCTGGCGGACCCTGGCAGACTGGCACTTCTGGTGGATCCTGGCAGACTGGTGACGCTGGGCCGACTGGCAGCGCTGGGCAGACAGGAGACTCCGGCAGCGCAGGAGAGGAGAAAAGCACTGGCTGTGCTGAACAGGCGATGCGCACTGGACGCGCTGGGCCGACTGGGAGCACTGGTGGCGCTGGGCAGACAGGAGACTCCGGCAGCGCAGGAGAGGAGAAAGGCTCTGGCTGAGCTGAACAGGCTGCAGACTCCAACAGTGCAGGAGAGGAGAAAAACTCTGGCTGCGCTGAACAGGCGAGGCGCACTGGAGGCCTGGTGCGTGGTGCTGGAACTGGTGGTACTGGCGCGAGGACACGCACAGGAAGCCTGGTGCGGGGAGCTGCTACCGGAGGACTGGTGTGTATAGGTGGCTCTGGATAGACCGGACCGTGCAGGCGCACTGGAGCTCTTGAGCACCGAGCCTGCCCAAGCTTACCTGGCTCGATGCCCACTCTAGCCCGGCCAATAGGAAGGGCTGGTATAAGTCGCAGCTGGCTCTGCACCCGCACTGGAAACACCGTGCGCTCCATAGCATAACACGGTGCCTGCCCGGTCTCTCTAGCCCAACGGTGAGCACAGGGAGTATGCGCAGGTTTCCTACCTGGCATAACTATTCTCCCTTTTAGGCCCCCCCCCAATAAATTGTTTGGGGTGACTTTCCGGTTTCCAACTGCGTCGCAGTGCTGCCTCCTCATACTCACGCCTCTCCGCTTTAGCTACTTCTATTTCCTCCTTGGGACGGCGATATTCTCCCGGCTGCGCCCAGGGTCCTTTTCCGTCTAATATCATCTCCCAAGACCAGAAGTCCTCATATTGCTGCTCCTCACAATTAACAGGGAGAGTAGGCTCAGGTCTGACTCCTGACTCTGCCACTCTCTCTCTGCGCTTTCCCCGTTACCTACGGTTTTCGCTCTGTATAGCCGTGCTCTCCTTTTCGATTCCATCCGTGTATAGCCCTCCTCGCATTGCTGTAGGGAATCCCAGGCGGGCTCTTGCACTCGCTCTGGGTCGGACGCCCACCTGTCGATTTCTTCCCACGTAGTATAATCCCTGTTTCTGCCGTCCATATCGTCATCCTTTAGCTCCTGCCAGTTCACACGCTGCTCGGTCTGTGAATCGTGGTGGGTGATTCTGTATTGAACTTCATCTGCTGTTAGAAGAGAGGCAGACCGAAATGCAGCGTGTAGGTTACTCATGACCTTTAATAAAGATAAAGCGGTTCATGAAATAATTGAAAATACAAAAACAACAAACAAGTGAAACAAATTACAGCCTATCTGGTGACTAACACTAAGACAGGTACAATCACCCACGAAATACAACGCGCACTCAGGCTACCTAAATACGGTTCCCAATCTGAGACAACCAGAATCAGCTGACTCCAATTAGGAATCGCCTCAGGCAGCCAAGCCTAACTAGACACAACCCTAATAATACACACTCCCAATTAATACAAACCCTAATACGAAATACAACATATAAACCCATGTCACACCCTGGCCTACCCAAACATATAACAAAACACAAGATACAATGACCAAGGCGTGACATGAACAGAAGGATTTGAGTTCCTGTATGTTTCCTTCGTCACACCATGTCCCGTTAGTCATGAGGCATACGCCCCCGCCACTCTTCAAGGTTAGGGTTGGGAAGGGTTAGCTAACATGCCAAGTAGTTGCAAAGTAGCTAGAAAGTAGTAAGTAGTAAGTACAGTACCAGTCAAGTTTGGACACACCTACTCATTCAAGGGTTTTTCTTTATTTTTACTATTTTCTACATTGCAGAATAATAATGAAGACATCAAAACTATGAAATAACAAAAATTGAATAATGTAATAACCAAAAACTATTTTTTTGAGATTCTTCAAAGTAGCCTCCCTTTGCCTTGATGACAGCTTTGCACACTCTTTACATTCTCTCAATCAGCTTCATCTGGAATGCTTTTCCAGCCATCTTGAAGGAGTTCCCACATATGCTGAGCACTGGTTGGCTGATTTTCCTTCACTCTGAGGTCCAACTCATGCCTAACCATCTCAATTGGGTTGAGATCAGGTGATTGTGGAGGCCAGGTAATCTGATGCAGCACTCCATCACTCTCCTTGGTCAAATAGCCCTTACACACAGCCTGGAGGTGTGCTTTGGGTCATTGTCCCTTTGAGAAACAAATGATAGTCGTGTTGGATAAGTGTGCCTTGAATTCTAAATAAATAATTGACAGTGTCACCAGCAAAGCACCATCACACCTCCTCCTCCATGCTTCACGGTGGGAACCACACAAGCAGAGATCATCTGTTCACCTATTCTGAGTCCAAAAATATAAAAAAATCTCCAAAAATCTCTAATTTGGCCTCATCAGACTAAAGGACAAATTTCAACCGGTCTAATGTTCATTGCTCGTGTTTCTTGGGCCAAGCAAGTCTTCTCTTTTTATTGGTGTCCTTTAGTAGTGTTCTTTTTAAAGTAATTCAACCATGAAGGCATGATTCATGCTGTCTCCTCTGAACAGTTGATGTTGAAATGTGTAGGTTACTTGAACTCTGTGAAGCATTTATTTGGGCTGCAATCTGAGGTGGTGTCAACTCTACTGAAATGATCCTCTGCAGCAGAGGTAACTCTGGGTCTTCCTTTCCTGTGGCGGTCCTCATGAGAGCCAGTTTCATCATAGCGCTTGATGGTTTTTGGGACTGCACTTTCATAGTTCTTAAAATTTTCCGTATTGACTGACCTTCATGTTTTAAAGTAATGATGGACTGTCGTTTCTCTTTGCTTATTTGCGCTATCTTGCCATAATATGGACTTGGTATTTTACCAAATAGGGATATCTTCTGTATACCACACCTACCTTGTCACAACACTACTGACTGGCTCAAACACATTAAGAAGGAAATAAATTCCACAAATGAACTTTTATCAATGCACACCTGTTAATTGAAATGCATTCCAGGTGACTACCTCATGAAGCTTGTTGAGAGTATGCCTAGGGTGTCCAAAGCTGTCATCAAGGCAAAGGGTGGCTACTTTGAAGAATCTGAAATATAAAACATATTTTTGGTTACTACATGATTCAATATTTGTTATTTCATAGTTTTGATGTCTTCAGTACTATTCTACAATGTAGACAATGGTACAAATAAAGAAAAACCCTTGAATGAGTAGGTGTGTGCAAACTTTTGACAGGTACAGTATCTAATTAGCAAAAATGCCAAAGTTGTTTGTGATGAGACTCAAACATGCAACCTTTGGGTTGCTAGACGTTGGTGTTATTCACCCACCCATCCACCTCTACAAACTATTCGCCTTTCATTTTTTGCCTTAATTAACCTTCTGTCTTATGTAGCCATCCCAAACACAACATATCATACTAATTTCAGTGTTTTTAGGTCTAATCTATGAGACCAGGCTGAGGTGTATAAAGTTGGTAGAGACATATCCCAACAGACTCACAGCTGTAATTCTGCCAAAGGTGCTTCCACCAAGTATTAATTCAGGGGGCCGATGACTTATCCAATTATGATATTTCAGTTTTGTATTTTTAATATAGATTTACACTTTTTCATGACAAAACGTATGTGGACACCTGCTTGTCAAAAATCTAATTCCAAAATCATGGGCAATCAAAATGGAGTTCGTCCCCCCTTCGTTGCTATTACAGCCTCCACTCTTTTTGGAAGGATTTCCATTAGATGTTGGAATATTGCTGCGGGGACTTGCTTCAATTCAGCCACAAGCATTAGTGAGGTCGGGCACTGAGGTTGGATGATTAGCCCTGGCTCGCAGTCGGCATTGCAATTCATCCCAAAGGTGTTCAATGGGGTTGAGGTCAGGGCTCTGTGCAGCCCAGTCAAGTTCTTCCACACCGATCTCGACAAACCATTTCTGTATGGACCTCGCTTTGTCCATGCTGAAACAGGAAAGGGCCTTCCCTAAGCTGTTGCCACAAAGTTGGAAGCACAGAATCATCTAGAATGTCATTGTACGCTGTAGCAGTCACCCAAGTCATAGACTGTTCTCTCTGCTACTGCACGGTAAGCGGTACCGTAGCGCCAAGTCTAGGTCCGAAAGGATCTTGAACAGCTTCTATCCTGAAGTCTTGAGACTGCTGAATAATTAATCAAATGGACAACTCGGACTGTTTACTTTGACAGGTTTTTGACATTTTTGTAAGTGTATTTACTTAAGTATTCAGACCCTTTGCTATGAGACTCGAAATTGAGATCAGGTGCATCCTGTTTCCATTGATCATCCTTGAGATATTTCTCCTTGGAGTAGAGTGTCAAGATGGGATTGTGTCGAGGCACAGGTCTGGGGAAGAGTACCCAAAAAATGTCTGCAGCATTGAAGGTCCACAGAACACAGTGGTCTCCATCATTCTGAAATAAAATGTGTTTTAAACCACCAAGACTCTTCCTAGAGCTGGCCGAGCAATCAGGGGAGAAGGGCCTTGGTCAGGGAGGTGACCAAGAACCCGATGGTCACTCTGACAGTGCTCCAGAGATCCTCTGTGGAGATGGGAGAACCTTCCGGAAGGACAACAATCTCTGCAGCACTCCACCAATCAGCCTAAAAGGCACATGACAGCCCGCTTGGTGTTTGCCAAAATGCAACTAAGGACTCTCAGACCATGAGAAACAAGATTCTCTGGTCTGATGAAACCAAGATTGAACTCTTTGGCCTGAATGACAAGTGTCACGTCTGGTGGAAACCTGGCACCATCTCTACGGTGAAGCATGGATGTGGCAGCATCATACTGTGGGGATGTTTTTTAGTGGCAGGGGCTGAAACACTAGTCAGGATCGAGGGGAAAATGAGCAGATCAAAGTCCAGAGATATCCTTGATGAAAACCTGCTCCAGAGTGCTCAGAACCTCATACTGGGGCGACGGTTCACCTTCCAAAAGAACAGCGACCCTAAGCACACAGCCAAGACAATGCAGGAGTGGCTTCGGAACAAGTCTCTGAATGTCCTTGAGTGGCCCAGCCAGAGCTCGGACTTGAACCCGATCAACATCTCTGGAGAGACCTAAAAATAGATGTGCAGCGACTCTCCCCATCCAACCTGACAGAGCTTGAGAGGATCTGCAGAGAAGAATGGGAGAATCTCCCCAAATACAGCTGTGCCAAGCTTGTAACGTCATACCCAAGAAGACTTGAGGCTGTAACCGCTGCCAAAGGTGCACTGAGTACTGAGGTGCACAAAGTACTGAGTAAAATGTCTCAATACTTATGGAAATGTGATATTTCATTTTTTTTTATACATTTGCTAAAATTCTAAAAACCAGTTAATTTTATTTTTTAGAATAGGGCTGTAAATGTAACAAAATGTGGAAAAAGTCAAGGGGTCTGAATACTTTCTGAATACACAGTATATACCAGATACTATTAGCCCTCTTTATGATTTAGTCTAATTATTGTGTAGACATAAATGTACCAAGTAATGTCCTCTGGACTTATTCCACATTTTGCTTTGTAACAGTCTGAATTCAAAATGGATGAAATATGTTTTTCTAACCCATCTCTACACAATACCCTATAATTACACAGTGAAAAGATGTTTTTAGAATTGTTTTGTTATTTATTGAAAATGAAATACAGATATCTAATTTACATACAGTAAGTATTCACACCCCTCAGTCAATACTTTGTAGAAGCACCTTTGGCAGCGGTTACAGCTGTGAGTCTTTCTGGGTAAGTCTCTAAGAGCTTTACTCACCTGGATTGTGCAACATTTGCCCATTATTCTTTTCAAAATTCTTCAAGCTCTGTTAAATTGGTTGTTGATCATTTCCAGACAACAATTTTCCGGTCTTTCCGTAGATTTTCATGCAGATTTAAGTCAAAGCTGTAACTTGGCCACTCAGGAACATTCACTGTCTTGTTGGTAAGCAACAAGCAACTGAAAATCTTGGTGAAATCCCTAAGCGGTTTCCTTCCTTTCCTTCCTCTCCGGTAACTGAGCTAGGAAGGACGCCTGTTTCTTTGAAGTGGCTCGGTGCATTTATACACCATCCAAAGTGTAATTAATAACTTTGCCATCCTCAAAAGGATATTCAGTCTGCTTTTATTTCTTTTTTAGACCCATCTACCAATAGGTGCACTTCTTTGCGAGGCATTGGAAAAGCTCTCTGGTCTTTTTGGTTGAATCTGCACCAATCGGTGCGCCTACGTTCTAACGTGATATACTTGCTAAAAGTCCAACCTCAAAACATAAATGGAAAAAACGAAACCTGTAACACCATGTAAATACCAGACACTTTCAAGTTTACTCCAGTAGAATCTAACAGCGTTATCTTACCCCTAAAAAAATCCTAACAACACATCTTATGCTAACCTCTCACCATTAGAAATGTCTTGGGGGTGGAGTCTTTCTCACTCATCATTATTCACAATGAATAAATTAATGTAGAAGTGTTCAGAAACATATTATATTCTTATTTACAAAACAAAGTGACATCCAAAAGTACTCCTTACATTTCAAATGCTTAGCAGGACAGGAAAATGGTCAGATTCACAAGAACATGTTGTCATCCCTACTGACTCTGATCTAGCGGACTCACTAAACACAAAAGAAAACTATATCTTTCCAGTCTCTCCCTCTGTCCCTCCCACGTCTTACCTCCAGCTAATCAGAACATTGAAACCTAGCTAACTGATAGCAATAATTTATTTATAGTAAAAAATATTTATTTCTACTAAATAACAACACGTACGTGCTCAAATCATGACAAATAATAGTTGTACTCACAAACAATTTAAAGGATAGAAAGACAAGTATGTCTATGGTTTGGGTCGAGTTGGTGAGATTGGAAAGTAGTTAGCTTAGTGTATTGATAGAAACACTAACGAGTTACTTTTTTTACATTTAGAAATAAAACTCATGTCATAGTAGAAAAGTGTCTAAAACATATTTAGAAACCTTTCGTTTTTTCCCAATCCAGCTATAATGTTGCATCCCAATGTAATGTTGTCCACTATGGAAAACTGTAAGTTATTGAATTCATATCATACACATTTTATTTTGATGGCAAAAACCGAAAGACTTGATGTGGCCAGCTGTGGCCATGGGTGAGCTCCACCATTCCTTCTCAACGAGCTTTAGAAAGATATTATCCGTTTTTTCCCCTGGATCTGACACGCCTGCTCCGGCTCCCCAACCCTGACGCCTTCTCCCCCAGCATTACATACTCCTGCCACTGCATTATTGGACTCGATCACCTGTTTATTACCTCCCCTATATGTGTTAGTTCCACATCTCTGTTCCCCGCTGCTGTATGGATTGTCATTTGCCGTTGTTTTGCCCGTGTTCTGATGCTGTGCCTGTCCTGTTACCAGTCTGTTCCGGGAATAAATGTTGACTCCTCGTACCCGCTTCTCATCTCCGGCGTCGGTCCTTACAGGATCAAAAAGGGTCTGAGTGTGCCAGGGGAATGTGCCGCGCAATGGGCGCGGTCGGTGCGGGTGAACTTGTGAGAACATTTTAAGAAGGTTTTCGAAGGCCTCACTTCATGTTTTTTTAAAGCCGGTTTCCTGCAGTTCTCAGAATTTCTCCATGGAGCCAGGGCGGAAAAAAGATTCCGTGCTGTTCTTGATATGCCACACCTGTCAGATTTATGGATTATCTTGGCAAAGGAGAAATCCTCACTAACAGGGATATAAACAACATCTGAGAGAAATAAGCTTTTTGAGTGTATGGAACATTTCTGGGATCTTTTATTTCAGCTCATAAAACATGGGACCACAGCTTTACATGTTGCGTTGATATTTTTGTTCAGTATACATTGAATCTATGGGGAAACAGACACCCCTTAATTTTATAGCCCTGTTATTATGAACATACAATTGAAGTCAGAAGTTTACAAAACAAAGTGCCAAACTCAGTTTTTCACAATTCCTGACATTTAATCCTTGTAAGAATTCCCTGTCTTAGGTCAGTTAGGATCACCACTTTATTTTAAGAACGTGAAATGTCAGAATAATAGTGGAGAATGATTTATTTCAGCTTTTATTTCTTTCATCACATTCCCAGTGGGTCAGAAGTTTACATACGCTCAATTAGTATTTGGTAGCATTGCCTTTAAATTGTTTAACTTGGGGCAAATGTTTTGGGTAGCCTTCCACAAGCTTCCCACAATAATTTGGGTGACTTTTGGCCCATTCCTCCTGACAGAGCTGGTGTAACTGAGTCAGGTTTGTAGGCCTCCTTGGTCGCACACACTTTTTCAGTTCAACACACACATTTTCTATAGGATTGAGGTCAGGGCTTTGTGATGGAAACTCCAATACCTTGACTTTGTTTGCCTTAAGCCATTTTCCACAACTTTGGAAGCATGCTTGGGGTCATTGTCCATTTGGAAGACCCATTTGCGACCAAGCTTTAACTTCCTGACTGATGGATTGAGATGTTGCTTCAATATATCCACATTATTTTCCTTCCCTCGTGATGACATCTATTTTGTGAAGTGCACCAGTCCCTCCTGCAGCAAAGCACACCCCCGTGCTTGACGGTTGGGATGGTGTTCTTCGGCTTGCAAGCCTCCTCCTTTTTCCTCCAAACATAACGATGGTCCTTATAGCCAAACAGTTCTATTTTTGTTCCAAAAAGTACAATCTTTGTCCCCATGTGCAGTTGCTATCCGTAGTCTGGGTTTTTATGGCGGTTTTGGAGCGGCCTTTAAGGTTATGTTGATATAGGACTCGTTTTACTGTGGATATACATACTTTTGTACCTGTTTCCTCCAGCATCTTCACAAGGGCCTTTGCTGTTGTTCTGGGATTGATTTTCACTTTTCACACCAAAGTACGCTCATCTTTAGGAGAACGCGTCTCCTTCCTGAGTGGTATGATGGCTGTGTGGTCCCATGGTGTTTATACTTGCGTACTATTGTTTGTACAGATGAACGTGGTACCCTCAGGCATTTGGAAATTGCTCCTAAGGATGAACAAGACTTGGGGAGGTCTACCTTTTTTTCTGATGTCTTGGCTGATTTCTTTTGATTTTCCCATGATGTCAAACAAGGTAGGCCTTCAAACTTAATTTGCTTATCAGAAGCTTCTGTAATGATCTTCGTCTGTTGTTAGAAGAGAGGCAGACCGAAATGCAGCGTGTAGGTTACTCATGACCTTTAATAAAGATAAAGCGGTACATGAAATAATTGAAAATACAAAAACAACAAACAAGTGAAACAAATTACAGTCTATCTGGTGACTAACACTAAGACAGGTACAATCACCCACGAAATACAACGCGCACTCAGGCTACCTAAATACGGTTCCCAATCCGAGACAACTAGAATCAGCTGACTCCAATTAGGAATCGCCTCAGGCAGCCAAGCCTAACTAGACACACCCCTACTAATACACACTCCTAATTAATACAAACCCCAATACGAAATACAACATATAAACCCATGTCACACCCTGGCCTACCCAAACATATAACAAAAACACAAGATACAATGACCAAGGCGTGACAGCTTCGAAAGCCATGACATAATTTTCTGGAATTTTCCAAGCTGTTTAAAGGCATGGTCACTTAGTGTATGTTAACTTCTGACCCACTGGAATTGTGATACAATGAAATAATCTGTCTGTAAACAATTGTTGGAAAGATTCCTTGTGTCATTCACAAAGTAGATGTCCTAACCGACTTGCCAAAACTATAGTTTGTTCACAAGAAGTGGAGTGGTTGAAAAACTAGTTTTAATGACTTCAAACTAAGCGTATGTAAACTTCTGACTTCAACTGTATATGGTAACTAAAGGTAAAGTACTGTACATAGGAACAACTGAGAGAATATCAACACAGGAGGATCACTTGAATGTATTTATTTGGTAATTATGTGGTAATAAATTACCATGTATGTTCATTGGTGTTTCTTAGGTATTATTTTGAAAGAGACTGCTGTGGCTAAGTATTTACATACTAATACTCTGTTTCGTACTTGTACTCACCTTTGGGACTAAGTAGTTACTTTATAATGACATTTTGTGAGTTTGTATGTTGCTTGGTTTTTCTTTTATATTACATTGAAATAGTGGCGTGAGTTGGGATTTACATAGTTATTAACTGGTACTTAGTTGTACCATTCTTCTTAATTGTACTTACTTATATAATTACGTTTTGTGACTCAGGCTACTTAATTTGTAAATGCAATGTCACAGTTGTGAATGAGAACTTGTTCTCAACTAGCCTACCAGGTCAAATAAAGGTGAAATATATATATTTTTAAACTTAATTTTTATTTATTCACTAGGTAATTAACAAGCTGTAATATGCTCCTTATCTCAGTTCACTGGTCATGATGGTAACACCCACCCCTAGCTTTCTCTGATCATAGGAGTAAAAACGTGAATTGGTGTGCAGTGATAATGTGTTGGGCCTATAGCCTACTGCACAAACCTCATCGCTACAGATCTGTTTTTAAATGTTAATGATGCATAGGCTTATATTTTTTAAGTCTTTAAAAATATATCTGAGAGGTAGATCTCAGCTTGCTTTTTGACCCCGAAAGGGATCTTGACTCAGAAAAGATTGGTGACCACTGACCTAGAGTCTAAGGGCACGGAGCTGGCTTTCTACTAAGCTAATATATGGAATTGTTTTAAGATGGTCATACTGAGGATCATTTAGCTATCTGATTTTACATTTCAGGACCCTTTAGATATAAATAAATACAAATAAAAAAGTATTTAAGGAACCATTGAATTTGGCCTTACAAATATTATCCCATAGAAATACATTGAATTATTATTCAATGCATTTCTATGGGCTAATAGTAGTAAGGCCAGATTTATTCAAGGAAAACAGATAATAATTATAATTGGCCTATTTTGCATGTTATTTTGGCATTAATTCATGTTACAAATCCATTTTAATTTTTTTTTTAAATGCAGGCATTTCAGCCTAACTCAGTGCTTTCTATGGTGGAGGGGCAGCCAACAAAAGCAGAACATACATCAGTACTTTTCTCTAGTTGCACCGTGATTGGCTCAGTGTTCTGTCATTCATGGGGACACTACGTTGCCGCAGAATCTTCAGGGAAACCTAGGTAGTTCAAGCCCCCTTGGGTGCTTCCATAGATTTTACATTAGAAATGCCAATCCAAGAAGGCCACAGATAAAATGACGTCAAATCACGTTATCTTTTACCCCTTTTTTTCTCCCCAATTTCATGGTATCCAATTGGTAGTAGTTACAGTCTTGTCTCATCGCTGCAACTCCAGTACTGGCGAAGGTCGAGAGCCATACATCCTCCAAATCACAACCCAACTGCACTGCTTCTTGACACAATACACATTCAACCCGGAAGCCAGCCGCACCAATATGTCGGAGAAAACACTGTACACCTGGTGACCTGTTCAGCGTGCACTGCACCCAGCCCGCCACAGGTGTCGCTAGTGCACACTGAGACAAGGATATCCCTGCTGGCCAAACCCTCCCTAACCCAGACAACGCTGGGCAAATTGTGCTTTGCACCATGGACCTCCTGGTCGCAGCTGGCTGTGACAGAGCCTGGACCCAAACCCAGAATCTATGGTGGCACAGCCAGCTGCGACCAGGAAGTCCATGGTGCAATGCACAATTTGCCCAGCGTTGTCCGGGTTAGGGAGGGTTTGGCCGGCACATTATATCATTATATATACACATTATATCTACCATAGCTTTGATTGGACTGATGTCAACATCATACTTTCACAATCGTAGCAGTTATCATCATGAATCATGTTGACAATCTACTGGCAAATCTTTTTCAATCCCTGTCATATGAAGAGAAATTATAGATAAAAACATGTCAGTGCTCATCGGCCATTGGACATAAACATTACACAACATGTCGGAAATTGCAATTCAACAATGAGTGACTTGGAAGGAATCAGTGGCTAACTGCGATGCAAAGAAATCACATGCAAAGCAATCAACATTCACCAATCTGGGTTTAAAGATTTCAAACACATGTCTGAAAGGGTCTCTTTTTCAAGCTTAAAATGATTAACATCCACACACAACACAATGGGTCAGAAAAGGTTGAATACATTGGCCATGCTGTCAATCCAGCATGACTTCTGCCGGATTCAAAACAGCTGGGACCTCAGAACTTTGAACTGGGAAATCTCAGACTTCGATACGTTCAAGACAACTGGGAACTGGGAAAATACATTTTGAACAATCATCCAACTCGGAATTTCAAGTTGGGAACTCGGATCTCTTTCTAGAGCTCTGAATTTCCGACCGGAAGATCACTGATGTCATGATTCATCCTCATTGTTTGGGGGAGTTCCCCAAAAAGAGACTTGTTCTGAAGCCACTCCTGCATTGTCTTGGCTGTGTGCTTAAGGTCGTTGTCCTGTTGGAAGATGAAACTTCACCCCAGTCTGAGGTCCTGAGCGCTCAGGAGCAGGTTTCCATCAAGGATCTCTCTGTAGTTTGCTCCGTTCATCTTTGCCTCAATCCTGACTAGTCTCCCAGTACATGCCACATAAAATAATCCCCACAGTATGAAGCTGCCACCACCATGCTTCACCGTAGGGATGGTGCCAGTTTTCCTCCAGACGTGACGCTTGGCATTCAGGCCAACAAGTTCAAACCTGGTTTCATCAGACCAGAGAATCTTGTTACAATTTGGAATATGGTGCATTTTGGCAAATTCCAAACAGGCATTATGAATCTACGGAACATAAATGTAATAATGTTTGTGTATGGTTCAGAAGTCAAACTCATGTCGGCATTCGTTATTATTGAATGAGAATGCATTTTTTATCTAGTTTACGCAACTCCACAAGTCAGTAGAAACCATATTTATTTAAGCAACTCAGCCGTATCAGCTATGGTTTCTAAAAAGGCAGTAAATGACTGAATTAACTGTTCCGCTGCCAGATGAGGCTCTGCTGATAGCCAGGTGTAGCGTTGGTAAGGATTCACTCCATGGTGCTGAAAAGAAAGCTCCGCTGTTGGGACAGCTTTATGTAGGCCCTAACAATTTGTGGGCACCGTTTGTCACCGTTGTAGTGTAATTAATGCATTGTTTTAGTGTTCTGTTGTGTAGTGGCTTTGCTGGCATGCATCAAGGGGGAAAAAATGGTTTCCCCCACCAAAATGTACATGCTAAAATGTATATATTTATAGACCTATTCTAGGCCTTTGATTCTGTCCACCATCCCCTACTCATTCAAAGGTTGTCTGAAATTGCGCTCGACCAGGTGTCATACAAGAGGTTTGAGAACTGTCCGACAGAACACGGTGTGCTTTCTGATGGTGTCAAGTTACCTCGATAGTACTAAAGGTTGATTTTGGGACCTGTCCTTTTTACTATTTATATAAATAATATATATGCACTAGGCAACAGTTTGGGGTCCTTTAGAAATTTCCTTGTTTTTGAAAGAAAATCAACAAAAAGATTGGTCCATTGAAATAACATCAAATTGATCCGAAATACAGTGTAGACATTATTAATGTTGTAAATGACTATTGTAGCTGGAAAAGGCAGATTTTTTTATGGAATATTTACATAGGCGTACAGAGGCCAATTATCAGCAACCATCACTCCTGTGTTCCAATGGCACTTTGTGTTAGCTAATCCAAGTTTATCATTTTAAAAGGCTAATTGATCATTAGCAAACACTTTTGCAATTAAATTAGCATAGCTTAAAACTGTTGTTCTGATTAAAGAAGCAATAAAACTGGCCTTCTTCAGGCAAGTTGAGTATCTGGAGCATCAGCATTTGTGGGTTCGATTACAGGCTCAAAATGGCCAGAAACAAATAACTTTCTTCTGGAATGTGTCAGTCTATTCTTGTTCTGAGAAATTAAGGCTATTCCATGCGAGGAATTGTCAAGAAACTGAAGATCTCGTACAACGTTGTGTACTACTCCCTTCACAGGACAGCGAAAACTGTCTCTAACCAGAATAGAAAGGGGAGTGGGAGGCCCCGGTGCACAACTGAGCAAGAGGACAAGTACATTAGAGTGTCTAGTTTGAGAAACAGACGCATCACAAGTCCTCAACTAGCAGCTTCATTATTAAATAGTACCCGCAAAACACCAGTCTCAACGTCAACAGTGGAGAGGCGACTCCAGGATGCTGGCCTTCTAGGCAGAGTTCCTCTGTCCAGTGTCTGTTCTTTTTCCCATCTTAATCTTTTATTTTTATTGGCCAGTCTGAGATATGCCTTTTTCTTTGCAACTCTGTCTAGGAGGCCAGCATCCCGGAATCGCCTCTTCACTGTTGATGTTGAGATGTTGTATTCGGCACGTGACAAAATATGATTTCATTTGTATCAAAAGATTGGCTGGTCCTCATTACTCCCTTTTTGTTTACAAACCTTTACTACACAAGCTTCCGACCTACCTCACTTCACAGTTAAAATGTGAATATATTAAAACCAAACCCATTCACAGAGATGGTTACCTCTCGAGGTTCCATTAGTACACACCGATCTAGGTAAATCCGCCTTCAGTTTTAGTGATCCCTATTTTTGGTATAGCCTACCAAACTCCCTACATCTTGACTCTCTGGTGCCTCTAGTGCATTTTAGGTCTTTATGTTGAATGAATTTAATGAGAATTGGTCAATAATTGTATTTGTGGTGTTTGAAGCTATATTTTTGATGATGTAATTTGTATTTATTTAATCTGTATTGATCAGTTTGAATTTGTATTGTTGTCCTCAGGGCACCATTGTAAATGAGACCCTGGTCTCAATGGGTTACCCCAAAATAAAAGTTGAATAAAATTAGCGTTTTCTTAAACCGTACTCCTAGCTAGTAGTTTTTTCGTCTTGGAACAGGTTTTAACAGGATTCCTAAGACCTTTTCTGAGATGCTTTGTCGATATGGGCCCTGGTCTGACAAACACCGCTCTAGCTCTGTTGTTTTATGACAGAAAGGATCTGCGTCCCGAATGGCACCCTATTCCCTATATAGTGCACTACTTTTGACCAGATGAACCCCCCCCATTAAGTAAAAAAATATATACTATGGGCCCTGGTCAAAAGTATTGCACTACGTAGGTCTCCAAATGTTCACACGTCTGGAGCTCGGCCGCTGTAGAAGCACGGAAGCCCCACTCTTATGAGGCCTCACGGCAAGATGACAGCTCAATAGATTTTTCTTTAAACACGCTTGGAGGATTCCTTTAATAATTAATTGATAATGACCAAGATGAATAATTCACCGGCACAAACCTTGCTTTAGTAAGCATTATGCCAGGGCACAATGTGTACAATGTGAAATCACTTTTTATTAGCTATGAAATTCTTCAAATGCTCTGGGGGAAAAAAAGTTTCCTAAAGTCACTTACACTGAGTGTGCAAAACATTATTAACACCTGCTCTTTCCATGACAGACTGACCAGGGGAATCCAGATGTAAGCTACGATCCCTTATTGATGTCACCTTGGATGTTAAATCCACTTCAATCAGTGTAGATGAAGAAGGGCTTTTAAGCTTTGAGACAATTGAGACATGGATTGTGTATGTGTGCCATTCAGAGGGTGAATGGGCAAGACAGAAATATGTAAGTCCCTTTTGAATGGGGTATGTTAGTAGGTGCCAGCATGCGGGCTGTTAAGGAGACCGTATTTCACCCACACTGACAGTCAGGAGACATGACCACAGTCAAACACCATGTGACCATTGAGTCACTGTAACTGGGCTTCTTCAAAAGTGTGCTTTGATACCTCTAACGGTCATTAGTAGCCTACCAAACCTGCTAATGGACCGGTGCTCAGCACTCTAAAATCAAATCAAACATTTCATGAGACTGAAGACTGGCAGAAAGAAGTGAAAGAGAGGTGTGTGTGTGTGTGTGTGTGTGTGTGTGTGTGTGTGTGTGTGTGTGTGTGTGTGTGTGTGTGTGTGTGTGTGTGTGTGTGTGTGTGTGTGTGTGTGTGTGTGTGTGTGTGTGTGTGTGTGTGTGTGTGTGTGTGTGTGTGTAGACACATATTGTAGGTTACCATATGAGGAGGGAATTATAGTCCTAAAAATGCTTTCCAGTTTCACTGACTCACCCAATGATGCGCAGGTCTTTGTTAGGTAATGGCCGACTTGTTCGTGCCAAAAGTCTATCTCGCTCTTGTTTTACTTTGTTTTACTTTGGAAGTTGATCAAATATTTCCGTAGCCTACAGCATACGGATTCGTTGCTTTTCTTTTCAGCAGGAGCCATTTGCTTAGCAACCTGTGTTTTCCGGCGATTGTATTTGAAATATTGCAAAAGGTGTGTTTTGTCTGCATGCTGTTCACCGACAGATTTGCAGCACGTTCCTGACTGTAGGCTATGCCTTCATATTGGGCTACACAATCCACAGCTAAGCTATTTCTAATGACGCTATTGAGCCCATACGGCTAAATTACAGGCCTACTCATGTTGTAGTAGGCTATTCTGAATTATGTCATTTCTTTCTGAACAGACAGCAGTAATTCTATAACTTTGGCAAATGTATTTCAATCCATAAGCTCAGACATTGCGCAATCGCGTTTGGAAACTGAGTTTTGACTGGCCACTATATAATGAAAGCAGATCCCAGCTTTCTTGTGCTGCTATATTTATTGCTCACAAACGGTGTAGCCTTCCTGGCATATAAAAACGTAACTGCAGGTAACCTCCATTCGCTATTCCAGTGCAGGCTATGGATGACTTTTTAAAATTCTACACATACATTAGTAGGCTATAAGTAAAGACCAGATTCAATTGAGAGCACTGCATGAGCATATTATCAAGTGCTTGTCAAATTATGAATGGAAAAACTGATGAAGTGTGTGCAGCCTGCACAAGAAACAGAGAAGAGTGCTTCCATTTCATGCAGAGCCACGGGCAGGAGGAGTTCTGAAAAATCTGAATAAAATGTAAATATACATTCTTTTTTTAAAGAGAAAAAAAAATCACAAAAGTAGGGCACACTTCTGTAGCTACGTCTGTAGCGCGGGCAACATTTTGTTTCAGCATCTCCGCTTTGGCAAAACATTTTGTATAATTAACAAGAGTATGTTGCTATCACGACTCAGATGCAGACAGAAGATGCAGACGCAAGAGGCAGATCGCTCGAATCTCAGGTATTTGTTGTTACACGGGGGGCAGGCAAAGGGCAGGCAGGGGTTTGTAAACCAGGTCAGTCGGGCAGGTACAGAATGGCAGGCAGAATCAGGGTCAGGACAGGCAGAAAGGTCAGAACCGAGAAGACTAGAAAACAAAACTTGAAAACAGGTAAAAACGGGAAACACGCTGGTATGACCTGAACAAGGCAAGACGAACTAGCAACAAACAAACAGAAAACGCAGGTATAAATACACAGGGGATAATGGGGGGGGGGGATGAGACACCTGGTGGTCGCCCTGAATGACGAGTCGCCACTGTCAGGGTGTGACAGTTGCAGGATTCAATTATTGGAATTATAAGAGTTGTTTCCCTGTCCCTTTCTCTGTGATTGTCATTCTAATGGAATCTAGAAAGAACAACACCCTGTCCTCAAACAATTCATTAGTTATGGGCAAAGACACAAAACATCCACATCAAATTCAATATTTTTCTTGATCAAATAACATGGACAACAAACCACTTTTTGCGCAGTTACTGTATTGTACATTAGCTGGTCATCTAGGTTTGTACCTGTAGACTTTCAATCACCATGAAGAAAAACAATTCACAGTACAGTAATCAAATACATTGAGACATCAAGGAGTTTGTGATGAGGTGATGTGATGATGTGGCTCAGTTGGTAGAGCATGGTGCTTATAGGGTTGTGGGTTTGATTCTCACGAGGGACCAGTATGAAAATATATACACTCACTACTGTATGTTGCTCTGGATAAGAGCTGTCTACTGTCTACTGAAAAGGAATTAGTAGACCATTTCAGTTTTCAAAACATATATCAAACTAGTATTTTTTATATTCCAGAAGTATTATTACAGATGAACTGTTTTGTACAGATAATTATCAGACTTATGTTACAAATGCTGGTAAATTCTCAACATTTCATGACCGCCATAGCCCTAGCCAGGCGCATTGGTTTATGTCAAGAACTTCCACGTTCCTACGTTTTTCACACACACTGCATCAAGAATGGTGCACCATCCATAGGACAGTCAGCCAACTTGACACAACTGTGGGAAGCATTGGAGTCGACATGGGCCAGCATCCCTGTGAAACACTTGTAGAGTCCCTGCCCCCGACTAACTGAAGCGGTTCTGAGGGCAAAGGGGGGTGCAACTCAATATTAGGAAGGTGTTATTAATGTTTTGTATCCTCAGTGTATATGGGGGTCTGCAAAGCAGCAATTTAAAAAAACATTCCTATGAAGTGAATTCTACACAGAGAATCTTTCTGTGGAGACCTCAATTGACTAACCCAAAGGAGGGACACATGAATAGGAATGGTTCTCTAATAAACATTCCACAGACCTTATCTTTTATTATAAAAGCAGGGAGAGTGGGTTATAAAGCTGTTTGCATGAAACAGAATGAATGCCGAGAATGGCAATTGGACACCGTAGACTAACTTATTAAATGGCTTTATGCCACAGAGTATGTTGTATGAGCTTTTATATGGAAGATTGAAGGAGGAACATTTTCAATTTAGTGTTAAATGCAAAGCCAGCCTTTCACTCTCACTACCATTGATACAGCACATACTGTACAGAGACTGCTATTATCAACGAGAGAGGCAGAGAAGCACTAAAATGAGAATCACTGCTAATTGAAGATACATTTCATCATCTATTTTCTAAAGCTACTCGTTGCTCGTCAACAGAGAGCAGCATGGTCCCATTATATTGGAATGTATATACTGTATATGAGCTCCATTCCTTATATCCAGTGTGTTTAACAGTACTATTCAGGTAACGGAAACCTGCCTCACTCTGCAATCCCTGACAAAGAGCTTTTGAGATGTTGTTCTATTGAACAGGCCATCACAATAAAGGCATTTTAACTCTATGAAGAGAAACCCTGACGAAGACAGCTTGCTGTTGAAACGTTGGTGAATAAATAATTGCATCGGAGCTACTAGTGTGCAGCTTTTCCTTTAAACTATATGAAGAGTGCCTTGGGCCTCCTCGTTTTTTTGAGCCACTCCTTCTGTGTTGTATTTGTAGACCCCCAGATGGCTCCCAGCGAGGTGGATGGGGTCAACCTGGAGGAGATTCGGGAGTTTGCCAAAGCATTCAAGATCCGTCGCTTGTCCCTTGGCCTGACTCAGACTCAGGTGGGACAGGCGCTCAGCGCGGCTGAGGGCCCAGCCTATAGTCAGTCTGCCATCTGCAGGTAAGGAAGACTTGGGGTGCCATGTGATTTACATCAAAGCATGCTATATTTGACCATAGATCTGTTGATTATGGTGTCTTCTGGAATATTCCTAACCTTCCCATCAAGTGATAAATTGGTTTTTCTTTACTGCAGTGCAGAATTTAAGTTTACTAACTCATTGTGGTGTTAAAATGACAAAGAAATACAATATATTACCAGTGTTATGGAAATATATATGTCATTCATGTACAACATCTTATACCATTTCATATCTGAATGGTGGACAATCATTTCTCTGTAGTTCAACTGACCCTCTTGCTCCACTCCGGTCAGTATGCAGTAGTAGCTACAGTAGACGAAGGCACTCAGCACTGCTGTACATGAGAATGCACATAATCGTCCGGTGTCCATGATGACTCACATCCATATTTCATCTCATATTTAGGCAGACATCATTAAGATATTAAAATGAATACATAATTGAAGACCATCCAGTCAAATTAAGCTCTCACGTCAATTCTTTGCCCTCTTCTTTCTCTCCTCTCACACAAGAGTGTGCTGTAACTTATGCAAAATACATTACCCAGAGTATTACACGAAGCACTTAACACATTTAATAATTACTAAGGCCTTTTGCTGTTCCCTCTACATTGGGCTTCAGAGAACCTGTCAAGTACTGGTCTGTTAATAAGATTGTCATGTTCTACAGTCCCGAAAGGCACATGCGTTTAGTCATAAACAGCTGCATTACCTATTCATTAGATAATCAGACATATAGTGTTACGAGTCAATCTCTTCCTTTTTTATGCCTTTCCTTCCACCTGGTTGACTTTAGTGCAAATGAAATAGACCCCTTTGAAAATACACCTACAGTATCTCTAATCAGACAAAGGCACATAGGGTGGGTAACATTATATTAACCCAAAGAGTTTCACATGATCAAAAAGTATGAAACTTAATGTTTTTTTCTCTCACCAAACACATAATGTGTTCTTTTTAGCAGAGACTTTTACCCAAAGCAACTTACAGTCATGCGTGCATACATTTTATGTATGGGTAGTCCCGGGAATAGAACCCACTCTCCTGGCATGGCAAACACCATGCTTTACCAACTGAGCAACAGAGGACTACACGCAAAGGCAATAGTTTTAACAATATCATAAACATGTTGTTTTCTTTAATTCTGGCATTTGTCCGTGACCTTACTGTGGCTAATTTCGTGTTCCCTTTTCTTTGTACTCTACCCATAGTGTTTTGCCTTACAATATAAGTTGCATGCTTCACTGTCAACAGTTATCAGCACTGTACCCCGTCTTATTCCTGTATTCATTTGCAATGTGTTTCTGAAATACATGTGCTTTGCTGATGACCTGCCCTGCTTCTGTGACATATTGGTGCAATGGGCTTTTAAAAGTTTCATTACATCAACATCAAATGGCCGATATAATCTGAAACTGGGGGGGGGGGGGGGGGGGGTCTTATGATGGACAGCCCTTTCAAACTAATGTTTAAAGTCTTTTTTTTAAATCACACATGAAATATTTACAAGCATCCATAATTCAGATATTTATAACATACATTAAAAGCCATTAGCTTAAAATAAATAAACAGGTAATATGTCCTTGAGGGTTCATTTATGTCGGTAAGATAGTCTTTTTTTTGTATGACATTGGACATGACAAGCATCTTCTATGTTTTAAGTAGAGAGGCAGTCTTCACATGCTTTAGTTTAGTTAACATCAACAGAGACATGGAAGTTGGGGGAGAAGAGGGGACCGCATGCTAGCTCAGGGGCATGTTGTTGTCCGATATCACTGGAACAGGCAGTGACAGATGGTTCCATCTTGTCTGATTCCATTGCTCCCTTTGTTAAAAAGCCTTATTAGCTTATCACAGGGGGAACAAACATCCCATAGGTACATCATCAGACCAATGGGTTTGGATCTTGTCTTATGATAGAGTGCTTGGTACATGCAATATGTCATATTGCTGCATGTCATATTTATGGGTTAAACACAAAACTATTATGTATAGATCACGTTGCAGATTATGATTGATGGCATCGATTCTTTCATCAAATGGAGGACACATCTTATTGCAGAAAAAAATGCATGAAGTTTGAATCCACCTCAATAAAATTACAGTTCATGTCCAAAGATTCACGGTGCTCTCGATGTGAATGCTGCTCAGAATGCATAGGTGCACAGTGTTGTCTTAACTACTCATTGCTGGTGTAATTCTTGAAGGGGTGCGCTGCATGCATGTTTAAGCTGCATGCGTTTACGGCCTTCCTTCACGCTAGAACACAGCCCGTCCACATCAACGATCTCGTGACAAGAAACGGTTGTCTCTAATTTGCGCATCAATGTAGCAGATACGTGCCTTCACGTCCTCGATATGTCTATTTCATCACATCCACTTCTGTCTCGACCTGCTCCTGGGTTAATATCTGAAAGATGGGATACTGATCTGCCCCTTGTATTCTGTAAGTCATAGAGCCTCCACTCAGTCAAAGACCCACTCTTAGCCATCATCATATGCAAACCTTCATTTTGGGCTACACTTAGCCGATGTTTGTGCATGGCCTGAAAAAAAGGTACTTTTAAGGCCGTTAAGAGAGAGAGACAATGGGGGTAAAAAAAAAGGTAGAAGTATGTTTTTATTTCCCCCTGGTGGTTCTGAACCAGTGGGGAGCCAGCCGAGCAGCTCCCAACTCATTTTAGTGCATTTGGTTCCTGTTGATCCATGAAATGTCCTGTCTCTACCGACTCCTCATAGTTACTAAAGTATTCCCTGCAGTATATAACCGTCCTCTTTCCGCTGTTTAAAAGGTGGTTATAAACAATAATGGCCGTCGACAAACAGAGATGCACCAACAATCAGAGAGGGGAAACAGGAAACAACAGGCAGGGTCCTTCTTCAGTAAGCTAGGGCAGCATCACTTCCCTACCGGTCTGTATAACAAGCCGACCTGCCACTAAGAAATGTCTTTCATTTTGTTTGTGTGAGAGGGGTCCTTTCCCCCAGCTCTAAGGCTCTCCTCACCTGCCTGCCAGGAAGATTCTATCAAAGACATCCATGTTCGGTCAAGGTCTTAGAAGAGGCCTGGACAGGAACGGCTGTTGATTTAAAGGGGGATCACCTTTTTCTCTCAGCTGCTCGCTCCCGAACACCTGGACAGATGTCTGGACTCTCGTTAGAGGGCAGGCAGCTCAAACCACACTCTGACACTGACCCCATTATTATACAGCATGAGAGAAACCCAGCAACTTTAGCCCAGGTCCATCTTCTTTCATCATGTGAAAGCCAAACGCCATCTCTGTGCTTGTCTCACAGAACTCTGCAACTGACAGGGTCAGAGTACACAGAGCTACAGGACAGATACTCCTGAAAATGTTCTAATAGGACAGTAGTATCAACTATTTGTTGAGATTAAACTGATTCAGCAAGCCATAATTCAGCTACTGTTCGTGACCCAGGAACTCTGTCAAAATGTTGTAACTATAGTCTTGAGCTATTGAAGGTACTTTTCAAAAGCACTAAAGTGCACAATACATTCAATTCAAATAATGACTTATGCTTCATGCATCCATAAACTCTGAAGCATATTCAAGTCTGAAGGGTGGAAATGTATTCATATTAAATATACAAGAGAACTTGAGGCAGGAGAAAAGTTTGAAAAATGTGAATGTGGATTAATAATTCATACTGCTTTTGTAAAGAAATTACAGTTATGTATTTACACTTGCTCAAATCGCTTACAAGCATTTTTTTGGATTAATGACTATTTTCAAAACAGAATCCACAAGACACAAAACTCTGTGGCCTTTTGCAAAAGAGTAGATGTGTTTTCAAAATGTAGTTGCCTTCTGAAAACATAAATACATTCATTAAAACTCTACTATACTGTACACATTGCAAATAGATCCATCAAAGGAGTACGGCTGCCTGCAAAAAGATTCCAAGAGTCCAAGCAGACAAAACAGAAAGTTAGTCTGTCTTTTAAAAATCCCACTTAGATCAATACATTTTCTTTACAGTCACCAAATCATGATTGTCAAAATTGCAGAATTATGAGCAATTACATATTTCACCAAACAATTTCATACATATCAAATCAAATATTATTCCTGATAAAAATGGAAAAAAGTCAATAATAAGCCCGTTCATTCATCGATATCATCACAATCCAATTCCATGTATTCAATACATACAGTAGGCTGGTTTGCTCACATTTTGTAGACTTTCCAATTGGTTCCAGAAACACAATCCATAATAGAAATGGGAAAGGTGAATACAATGGAGAAACACAACTGATACAGTCTGAATGTATACTGTATTAGGCCTCAACCTACACCAAAGCAAAGCTCTATCATCGAAGGTCACAATATTGGAGATGATGACTTAGGAGTAACCCACAGTGACTTATAAGTAACCCAACATCATTCTCTGCATCTCTGCATGTCCATAATATTGTAATAAAAATTCATATAAAGTGGACAGTCCCCATTGCATAGATCATTCTCTATATTGTACATGGTTTGACAGTGATGGGGGGGGGGATTTTAACATGTTGTGCAATAGTATTTATTTATGCCAGAAAGTGAACACAGTTGCACACATTTCTTTTCTGATGAAAACAGTTAAGTTAACATTTCTGAGAACAAAACACTTAACAGTGAGTTTTGTGTTCATTGTTGACGTTTGTATTTAAAAGTTTTGCAAACAAGTGGTCTAAGATATACAAGTCAGGTACAAAGGCAAGAAAATGATCAGTTCTGTAACTGTATATGAGCGTTTGATCATTGGTGTTGTGCTATAGATACGTTTCAACACTGATACAGAAATTGAGTGTAAGTGACTGAGAAGATCTAGATGCATGCACTGCTGCCTGTTTGGCCATATGAATTAAAAACAGATTTTATTTTATCACTTCAAGGGAAGGTATGGGAATAATGTTCAATTCATTGTTTGGTTAACCCCTTTTTACCTTTTTGTGATTGGTGATATAATACGTGGATTATATTTCACATCAATGTGTTGTGTAATCTACATTGCTAAAGCTCAGTGCTTGATCATGACAGTCAGATGCTCTGTCTGTTTTTTTGGGGGGTGTCTATCTGAAGTCTTTTTTTTAGCCAATGGCAGGGTATCCTCACTCCAACACTGCCTATCTGGGACAGCGAATCACAACCAAATACAAGACAAGCAAAAAACAATATAGCACCACATGTAACACTCTCTTCCAATTGTTACAACTTTGGCTACAAACTGTCATGACTGTATCCAGGGCTGGTGGGTGTCTCTGTCCCAGTGGCAGTTGTCTGGGAGAGGTGGCCCTTCCAGTTCACTGAGGCAGGCAGGTTATCCCTTGACCCAGCAGGGCACCTAAGTAAGATTCTTCTCTCTCAATTCTCCCCAGACACACCATCCTGAGAAGCCACTTTTTCCTACCACAGGAAGCCCAAGAGAACACTATAGGTAGCAGTCTGACAGGCAAACTGAACCCTGGCCTTTTATATCCTGCCAGGTTTGAGAAGTTGGACATCACCCCAAAAAGCGCCCAGAAGATTAAGCCCGTTCTGGAGCGCTGGATGGCCGAGGCCGAGGCCCGCCACCGGTCTGGCATGCAGAACCTGACCGAGTTTATTGGCAGCGAGCCCTCCAAAAAACGCAAGCGGAGGACCTCGTTCACCCCGCAAGCGCTGGAGATCCTAAACAGCCACTTCGAGAAGAACACGCACCCCTCTGGACAGGAAATGACCGAGATAGCTGAGAAACTGAACTATGACCGCGAGGTGGTCCGCGTCTGGTTCTGCAACAAGAGGCAAGCGTTGAAAAACACAATAAAGCGATTGAAACAGCCCGGTGACCTGGACCTGGACCTCGGCCCGACCGCGCCCATGGACCCTCTCTGTGATTCTCTGGATGAGATCCCAAAATGAACGACCAAAACTAGAGATAAAGAGAAAAGTCCAAACAACATGGTGGATCATGACCCAAAGTGGGAAGAAGAATGAAAGAACATTCCAGCCCTTTTATAGAGTCACCTGAAAAGGACAGTTAGGAAAGTTTGCAAACGAGAATACGTATTATCAGTGTGATTACCACAGTTATTGACCTTTGCCGAAATCCCAAAATAAAAATAAATATGTTAGTATTTGATAGAAAAAGATTACAAACCTAGAGTGTGCTGTTTCAAAGAGTTCTAGTTCTGGCCTCATAGACCAGAATATTGTCCAAATTTGGGTTCCCATTAGGGAGATTTTAGTAAAGCAATCATGCCAAAATCAAAGACAAAAACACTAACTACTTACCAAAGTCTGTTGCATCGGAATACTAAGAATAATTTTTTAAGTGTAAAAGTGTTCTAAATTTTTACATTTGTACTGGCAAGAACATCTAAGATGTGTGTGAGTTTGGCTGTACATTTTATCTTTGTCTCACTTAATTTCATTATCTCCCGTGTTTATATGTAAATATCTACTAAATTGAAACCACAATGTCAAATTTGTCATGTAAATGCGTTTCTTTGCTGTTCAACAATGGCATATTGTTTGTCTCAGACTCTTTCTCATCTGCAACTATTTTCAGTCACAGTGTAACTTTGTACAACTTTTACAAGTATTTATCGATGATTTTATGAGATTGTCTATGTTTTGGAGGAAGGGTAATAAACTGAAGGCTGTCTAAACAATGAGGGGATACTCTGTACCTAACCATATAGGTTCTGTCTCTGTGCACCGACTCTATTGTGGATATGTCTGAAGCTACTGTATCTCATTCTGTTGCCAAAGCCTGATAGCCAAAGAACACATTACTTCAGCTCAAGAACATGGGGGTATTTTACCTTGGCCAATAACATGTTTTAGTTATTGTTATGTGCCTAAGTTCACTTTCTCTGGTTATTTTTACTGTACAGTTTCTTTCATACACTGAGCTCAACTAAGTTACACAAAGGCCAACAGAATGCCAAATAACATTTTGATTCCCAAAAATGACTCTTTGTTAGTTCACAACCCTTTGATATTGCAATATAGAACATGTGTTTTACTGTGAGGACTTGTCTGCCCATCTTTTTCTGAAGTGTGTATCTAGTTGTTTCTATTTGAAGAATTGCTCCTGCATGTTTGAGATGAACCACTTATAACAAAGTTGGACTTACAGAAATCTGGAAACAAGACAACATAAAACACAAAAGGCAGCCCGAGTTCCAAATCCCTAAATTACATGTATATTTTTCAGAGTACATTGTCACTGAGAACAAATTACACGTTAGTGGTTTTAGCAAATATTTTTTTACATGATTTGACCTTTAGAGCAAAATGTGCATTTACGTCCCTTTAGCATTCAGTAACTCATTATAATCTTATCAATCTGAACGTTTTCTAATCGCTGAATCTTTGTCTTCAGGGGTCAAATATGTTTTTTGTGAAAATGTCCTGCTGCGGTTTGGTTTCTTTTCTTGGAGTGATTCTATAGTGAAGCCTTGACAGACAGTATAGCCTAATTCAAAAAAGTATTTTGGGGAAAAGTCGTGTGAAATGCAAGACTACCAAGTAGCCCTTTCGCAATACATAATCCATATTCATTTCAACCAACAAATCAGAGGGTGTTATTGCTGTGTAGATGTTGGATATGAACAGAGTGTCGTCACAACATGTAGCTCACCTCCTATAGGTGTACTTCAATATTACCAGGACCCACATGGAGGATTTAAGGAATCCATATTGTTACACCACTGATGTGTTAATAACCTATAGGCCTACAGCCACTGTGTTGAACTATAAAGAGTATTGCAAACTGATACACACATGTAAAAACCACTTTTCAGAACTCTTAATATTACACATTGATATGAAATGTTCTAATTTGATTCAAGTAAAACACTTAGTCCCACTTTACACTGTTGCTTGCCTAGCAGCATGAAGTGCACTTGATAACACTTACAAACACATACGGAAATAGACATTAGTTGAGGAGAGTACACAGAAGGCTGAGGTTTGAGAGGCACTACATAGGAGACCCCCTTACGTGTTCATTTACCCTTTATTATTTAATGTAGGCCTACCTTGAGCAAAGATTGAATACTTTTAGCAGGAAGTCGTTTTCAACAGTGTAATATTGTAAGTCAGTATTACTAAATGGTGTTCAATCATAATATACTGTAAGTCATATGTGATTTGACTCAATTTAAAGACTTTTGTGCGTTCCCCCTCTGTCTCTCACCCCACCTCATCCCAACATGTAAGAGAAGTGATTATGCGGCTTCTGTATTGTATGGGCAGGTAGTACTGAGGCTAAACAATGAAGCTGTAACCAAAAACAAAAAGACAAAGGACGGAGTTCAACCTTCACGTAACCCTTTGAAGCTGGACCAAAGCTCTATAGTTATATGCACATTGTACAGAGAAATGGGTTAATGTCGCCGACAATCTTGAAACACAATGAGAATCGATGAGTAGATAAGTAGTAGTTCTTTTAAACTTGACGCCACCACTGCCCACCGTACATTGTGAGCAATGCCATGCAAAAACCATCAGAGAAAAAAAGACCGAAAAATGACTCCTATATGTTTGAAAGTAGTGTTCACTTCTCATGGGGGAGGGGGGAACTGAGATTCTGTATGACACAAGGTGTACTTTTGCCAAGTGGTTTCCAGGGTCACATGTATAGGACTTACTAGAGTTTGTTGTTACTTGTTTAGCTTTTTTCTCTCTGTGGCTATGTTACAGACACTTCTCAGTTTCAGTCTCCAAGATGTGCCCTATTTTATAGGGGGCAAAGAAGGCTTTATGATTGTACCCGATTCTGTAAAAAAATAAAAATAAAGATAATCATAATTAAGATAAATGTTTTTAAATTATATCCACACAGACTCATACACCAACTGGTTTGAAATATTGTTACAACTCAAGAAAGACCTCGAAACCAAAGCTGATGAACCTGCAAAGGTTGCTTTTCATTTTATAGGCTGAAACCTGTGCTTAATCTATAGAGCAATATCTGTTTGGTCATTTAAGCGGCGCTTTGTGTATTTCTAAAAAGCTTCACGTCTGTCACATTTATTTGTACCATTATTAATAATAAACAAGTGTTAGACATTAATGTATCGTCTTGTTTATTCTGAAATGTAGAAGGAATTTTGAATCTAAAAGATATTTCTCGGTGACATATAAGCACCAAAAGGACATTTCCAAATAATTATCTGGTAAGAACTGCATTTTGTCTTGTACAATATACTCTTAGAATAAAAGGTGATATTGCTTGCTTCATATATCTCACCCCCTAAAAGTTCTATAGAGTAGAACCCCTTTTTCTTCAAGGAAAAGGGTTCATTGGGGTTCCATATAGAATTTAGGGTGCCATATATCAAGCGAGCGTTATAACCTTTTTAGAACCTTTTTTTGTCCTGTGTATGGTAAAGAAAGCACAAATGCACCACATACTAACAATATACCAACAGGCACTGTAAACACTGCAGTCGGAGTAATAAGGCCGGGGTTGCAGAACATGACTCAGTGTCTTCTAGTCTCACAAGACCTGTACATATCCCCCTATCAAATTCCACCAATGCATACTTTGCTGTCCTTGCATTAAAACACACACATATATATATATATATATAGTTGGAGCATAAAGTTAACTCAAACTTCTGTGTCTTGCCCATCATTTTTCCCTGTGTAGTTTTCAGAACGTCTTAGCTGTCAGCTTTCTTGCACTTCCACAGTGCCGTGATTGAGAGAATTGAACAATGAACCACGTTTCAATACAGAGAATTTGCACCTAAAAGCAAACGGACAGGCTTGACAGCCTGTGGGGTCAGTAGCAATTCATTTATATTTCCATAGGGTCAATAGAAATGAATACATGTCAGGGTTATTTCACATCAATGCCTTACCAGATAACAATAACGAGACAAGCGTACAAAAAAAAAAAAATCAACATTCTTCAGTGAAAGCCTTTTGAAACTAAACTCCAAAGTTTGAAATAGCTTTCTTGTTTATGAAGCCTTTGAAAACTGTCTGGCTGGTGAATAGAAGGTAGTAAATAAATAAATAATAAAAAAGCACAGACAAACATAAATTATTAACATTAGGCTGAAAACAGATTTTTTTTCCCCCCTCTTCGTTTCAAAAAACTAGATGTATTTTTACGTGGTGATGGGTGAGGTATAGCTTGGGCTATTTGATAATCTTCTATTTTGTATTTGTTCCATTTTCTTTATTTTTCACTGTACAACATAATTGTGCAGACAGGCATTTTTTTCAATGTCTTTTATAGTTTGTTGATGGAAAAATAAAACTTCAACTTAACAAAAGTTAACAAAATGGCAATAAGTGAATGACCAGAGCACAAAAATGACATATCTCACTCTCAACATAACAACAATACATATTTCTGGTACAGAGAGGAGTAACCCAATAAGTGAGGTGGAATCATGGAAATAGTGTATAGACAAAACAAACATGGTTAAAATCCACGTTTTTTCAATTCACCTATTTTCTTCTGGACTTTGTCATATATACTATGTGTACAACATTGTGAGAAGCACAAGGACAGAATCACACTCAAACATTCAAAATGGTACCGTTGATATGCTGATATTCTAGTCCACAATTAATTGAATATTCTGGTATATTAATTGTGTTTCTATGGGTGGGATAATGTTGCTACTAAAGAATCATCAATCAACACTGTCAGTACTGAAGCTGTTTGATCCTGAATCTTAACCATATCCATGACCCTTAATAATCATCTGAAACAGTGTTGTTTGCGGTCCCTATTTCAATGAAATCAGAGGAGGACATTATCACTAGTATTGCCAGATTTCTTTGCAAATTAGAAAATACCCTTTATATTTTGTCTACATTACGTACATATAGTATAGTCTTTCAAAAAAGCGAGAAATATGTTTGTGTTGATCTATGAGTCTAAATAGGAAAAATAATCTCTCCCGAACAGCTCTTTGCGACAGTCAACCGACGGACTTCGAACACATTCCTGTTCAACTAGCAACCAATTGAAATGATCCTGGAAGAGAAAGAGGGTGAGAAGAAAATATTATGACATGTTGGCAGTCCAAATGGATTATGTTTCAATATCAGTCAGGACACAGAAAGAGAAAGGTGGAGGATGAGGCTGCATGTGTTGGATGCAGATGGTTTTAAATTGCCCCCTTTGTTTTCCATCAGGCATGAGGCATTCACTTCCCTTATCTTTCAGACAATGTGCACTGGGCTGATGTTCTCAGTAAATGAACTGTCGGTGTATCCATCTCTACCAGCAGCCCTCCCTCCGCCTCCTTGTTTTCACTTCCGCCTCAAGGTTGAGACGTTGCTGCTCTCACTGCTCAGCCCCCAAAGCCGCTGAGGCGTCTCCCACTCTGCTGCTCTGCTCCGCACACCAGGTTGCCTCTGGGGGTACAATTAACAATCCTCACATGCAATCCAGGTTGTCCATGCATATGATGCCTGGTTGCTTTTGGTATTCTGTTTTTTTTCCTCCACCATTCTTAGCCATGACACAATTTGAGGCATTTGAAGGTAAAGGAGTTAATAGGCTAGTTTTTTCTTTATAGAGATGGCCGGCACCCTGACTGGAATAGCAGATTGCATTGCCCACAGCCCAATAAACTTTCTACACTGTCTAATCTACACTGACTATGCGAATGCTCCTTCTCACTTTGTGATACCTTCCGTTTTCCTTCAGGACTCAAGACTAGGCCCAGTGCTCCCACCACCATGGGTCCCACCTCTTCTCTTTTGCATGAACCAATCCAAGGGTGTTGGTTTGACATGTTCTTCTTCACAAGGGTGTTGGTTTGACATGTTCTTCTCCACAAGGGTGTTGGTTTGACATGTTCTTCTTCACAAGGGTGTTGGTTTGACATGTTCTTCTCCACAAGGGTGTTGGTTTGACATGTTCTTCTTCACAAGGGTGTTGGTTTGTTCTTCTCCACAAGGGTGTTGGTTTGACATGTTCTTCTCCACAAGGGTGTTGGTTTGACATGTTCTTCTCCACAAGGGTGTTGGTTTGACATGTTCTTCTCCACAAGGGTGTTGGTTTGACATGTTCTTCTTCACAAGGGTGTTGGTTTGACATGTTCTTCTCCACAAGGGTGTTGGTTTGACATGTTCTTCTCCACAAGGGTGTTGGTTTGACATGTTCTTCTTCACAAGGGTGTTGGTTTGACATGTTCTTCTCCACAAGGTTGTTGGTTTGACATGTTCTTCTTCACTACCATTCTCGGTTTTACCGAAATTAGAAATTAAATCATGTTGAATGAATTCAACAGAAATATTTACAGTACTGTAATGTTCTGAACATGAACCTAAAAAAATGTGCAAAGACCATCTGCATTACCTAATTATTGTTGTCAGGGGTAGGACCTATAAATCTGTTTCACTCTTCCAGGGTCAGGGTCAATTCCACCCTCTGTTAACTCAATAAGGAATTGGATTAAAGTTCCATTTATAAATAGGATTGCCCATGAATTCACTTTCAATGAATTAGTTGAAATGAGTGGACCCAACCCAGATCTCTATCCACTGACACTGCTTTACTATATTATTACACACCGCCAGCTATTCTGATCTGTAACCAGGTTTCCATCCAACCTTTCATGCAAGTAAAGTATGTGTTGTATGGAAACAGCTAATTTTTGTCGGTAACATTTCCAAATGTCCACAAAACAAAATACGCTAGACAAGGTGGGATCTTGTTGTGTCAGTAAAATTAATGATGAGAGAAATGGTGGTGGACATGCCTTTATGCACAAATATTGATATAAGAACCATCACATCAAAGTAAACATGGAGTCAAGCGATGATATTGTGTGGTCCTCCCACTACGACTCGGGAAAGAAAACAGTTTATTAGGCTACAGATGAAATAAATTATGATGAACTTCACAGGGTGGTGAAAGTGCACAGTGATGTGCTTGATGCTTCTTTCCAATAGATATATTGGGTCTTATTCTGGTGACATGATGATCGATGCTTGGCTGCCGTTTGACAAATAAAAATAATCTCGCTCTCATGATGTATGTAGCCTACCCGCACTGTACCTGCCAGCTGTTGGCTAGAGCACAGACGTCGAGACCAGAGTGGGCACATTCGCTATATAAAGCAACATTAACAAAATGATTCGATACCTGGGAATTGAAGCGTAAAAGTTATTTTTACGTGCAAATCTGTTTGATGGAAACATCTCTGGTGTGGAAATGCACATATTGTTTTTATGCATATTTTTGAATATTTTCATGAAAATCTGTCGCCAATTGGATGGAAACCTAGCTCTTGTGGAAAATATTGTTGTACTGTCCATTTCTCTCAGATTGCTATGGTAAAAACAAGACACGAGTTGTATTCTAAGTGGAGTAGTATCATCTGAGAGTGATATATATATATATATATATATATATATATATATATATATATATATATATATATATATATATATATATATATATATATTAACATGTATAACAGAGATCCCATCCTAAGATGTTTGGAAGTCTGGCAGATAACTGTTCCTCTGATGAGGTGTTTGTATGGACAATCCACCTCTTCATCTGCCTCTTACACTCTCTCCCAATCACCTATAGTATACTCTGAGGCAGAGAGATAGAGAGTACATAGCAAAAGGCAGCGAGCGAGAGAGGAGATATGGATTGAGGAGTAGGTTGTGAGTGGTATGGTTGGCCGCATCTTTGCTGTCTTATTAGTGGGGGCCCAGTGCGGACACTTTGGCCTTCTTCATGGGGCCATGATGAGACCCTCTTCGCACATCTCAGCAAAATGGCTGGGGGAAATCACAGATGAGAATCACTCAAAAACAGGGAGATGTCAACAGGACCATAATGATACCTGATGGCCCCAGAAGACTCTCTCCCCTTTTCCCTCTCAGCCTTATACCTGCCCAAGTTGCACTATACTTGAAAACATAATTAGAGATAAAACAGACAGAAGCTTTACCCCACCCCTCCACCATTTTCTGTAGCCAAAGCTCTTTGTTTAATACGTCCGGGATTCTTTTTCACACACACACACACACACACACACACACACACACACACACACACACACACACACACACACACACACACACACACACACACACACACACACACACACACACACACACACACACACACACACACACACACACACACACACACACACACACACACCTCTCTTTCACTTCTTCAGAAAGGGGGATGAAAGAAAGAAAGAGAAAGAAAAATGGAGGGGGAGAGAGAAAAGGAGAAAAAGAAAAGGAGAGCGAAGAGGAGGCGGAGAGTTCCCTCTGTGAGATGCCAAGGTGCTCCCAGTCCATTGTGCTGCCGGCTGTCAGGTTAAATTAGGGAGTACAGGCTCCGTGAGTGTAAAAAAAATCAATACTTGATGGAAGACTGCTCCCCGGAAAATCTGTTTTGATTCCAGGATTAATTCTTGACCAAAGGCTCGAGCAAAATGACATGCCATTAGGCTGAAAATGAACACATTCTGCAGTGGAAATTGGATGGAAATGTGTCAGGTGATTGTCCTGGCTGGTTGTTCTGCACTTTGAGCAGCGGGGCTGAAGGTGTGGCTGCTGCTGCGAATGAGGCCCCCAGACTGACTCCATTTCCAGAGCAAAAGACAACTCCACTGTGGCCTGGGAGTATTCTCAAGACCATTGTTATCCAGCTCCTGCACATGCATGCTTACCTAGTTGAAATGCATTTGTCCACCACATTCTCTCTCTCTCTTGTGTTTTCCATGAAGCATGGCATGGAAGAATGGGGGAACCTTAAAATAACGCAATGGTGAGAAGAAAGGGGGGAAATGCAATATTGATGAGCAAGTAATGTGTTTGTCATCGCAAATAACATGTCCCTGTTTGAAACTTCAACGGGAGACAGAAAAGAGCGTCTGAGCATTGACATTAACAACAGATGCAGTCAAGCTGGACAAAAGCTGTTGGCAAATGTCTTGTGTAAATAGAGCATACGGTCCCGAGCCTCATGCCACAACAAGATGGTTTACTTTTCATATTGAATATCTGCCCATCCGCCCTGTGGTATAAAGCAACATTTACTTTATCAAAATGTGATGAGTTAATGAAAATAAACGTTCATTTGGCCACTGCTCAATTACAAAAAGAAAGCAATCAATCATTATTTCCTCACACATTTTACTGGAATGAAAAAGGATACCAGGTATCATATGCAAAAGTTTAAAGAATGAACATTTCCGGAATAAATGAACGAAAAGCGGTGAGAGAGAGGATAGCCTACTCTCAGAATATGTTTACTCTGTGCAGACCATCTTCCACAGGATATTTTGCATCTCTCTTAATGGCTATGTATCTGAGCACCAAAACTCTGTAAAGAGACAGGAAAAATTTCTTGCACACAAAGTAGTCAGAAAGTGGAAGGTATTGCCATTTTTTCCATTCATTTACATTTACATTTAAGTAGACGCTCTTATCCAGAGCGACTTACTCTTCCATTGTGCCAGAGATTTGTTTGACTGATCATTTTCCACATGTGAAAATAGTGAATTATATGGGACTGGTATTGGGTGAAAAGATAATTGAGAATGTCAAAAATATGAATATGCATAAAATGCAATATATGAAGCAATTAATTTTAATGTAGGCTGCAATAGTCCTGTCTGCATAGGCGACCTAGTACCTACATCTGGCCTTTGAAATAGACCTACTCTTTGGAAGCGTGTGAACTACATATTCATTCATGTTTTCATAGTTTGTTTTACTTGTGTACAAAAATGTTTAGACATAGTTAGATACATTAGACTCGCAGGGGTATTCAACTCTTACCCTACGAGGTCCGGAGACTGCTGGTTTTCTGTTATACCTGATAATGAATTGCACCCACCTGGTGTGCCAGGTCTAAATCAGTCCCTGATTAGAGCTGAACAATGAAAACAAACAGTGGAACTAGCTTCGAGGTCCAGAGTTGAATTTGAGGGTGACGAGAGTAACCGAATGTGACAAATGGCAGAAGACCTACATTTTTTAGCAGCTCTGTAGAATTGTATGGGTTTAGCGCCATCTACAGGCAAAATGAAACTCAATCTGGAGACAAGTGTGTCATTTTACTTCCAGGCTGTAGATAGCAGAATGTATCACTTCGCTGAGGCAGTGGTTTTGGTTGGAAAGTTCGAAAGCTTGCTGATGAGAGTGGTTTGAGGGAGTTGGAGGTTGGCCCTCCTGTGGTGATAGGAGATGTTCCACCCAGTGGCGGTTCTGGGGGGGGGCAGCGCCGCTGTGACAACAATTTAGGACCCCCTTGTGGCCCCCTAAATGTGGAGTATGAAATCATTCTTACATAACTAATTTTTGCTATCGTTCTTTTTTTACATCCGTTATTAGACAGTGGCAACGATGATGATTATGAACATGGTCTTTTGCCTGCTAATGCCATGGTCTTTGAACATGGTCTTTTGCCTGCAATGCAGTGAAGAAAACAATGACAACAATAATATCTAATGTAACTGGCCCCTCTAACAGTACAACTGGCCCCAGCTTGGCCCTCCCAGTTGAAATGGTCTAGAACCGCCACTGGTTCCTCCGTGGCTACTCTCACCCTTATGAAAAAGATATTGCAGTCAAAGTGCAGTGTAACTGCAGTACACTGTGGTATAACTGTAGTTAGAGTGCAGTGTAACTGCAGTATGCTGCAAATACTGGGTCCAAAATACTGCAGTAATTTTGCAGTATAACTGCAGTTACAGTGCAGTGTAACTGCAGTTCAACTGCAGTACACTGTAGTTATACTGCAATTACTGTGTCCAAAGGGGTAAAAGTAATCAAATCAAATAAAGTGACATGGGACAAATGGTTGACAATTACATTGGTATAAGTTGTTATGCATTTCTACCACTTTTCACAGAGGGATCCAAGGACCCAGATAGTGGGCGCAAAGGAGCAGGCGTTTACCTTGTTGAATTTGATGTGCAGATATGTAGAAGACTAACAGATGAACTGTCAGTATACTCAGTTGAACTGTTGGCGATAGTAGTTGCCCTCCAAGTGGGTGGAGGACGTACAACCTGTTAGAATTATAGTATGCTCAGATTCTCTGTCTGTATTGAATAGTTTATCATCTGGTAAATCTCATAGGAGTGACCTACTGTACTGTTGAAGGTATTAATGTTATTATGGAGAATTGAGAGACTGGGTGTAGTAGTGAGATTCTGCTGGGTCCCAGCACATTCGGGTGTGGAGGGGAATGAAATTGTAGACCAGTTAGCTAAAAGAGCTTTGAAATGAGATATAATTGATATTAATGTTCCACTGGGTAGAGGTGAGGCCAGATGTAAGATCAGAGCCATTTCCTTACTGTTCTGGTTGTTCTAAACAAATTTCTGGGGATTCAGAAGTCTCTAAAACATGATGGCTAGATAGCTAGATAGTGTAGTCAAAATAGTACAGTTTAACAGTCATATTGTAAATAATGAACTTACGGTGTGAATTTAGCATAGGCTCTCCAGAAACTACACTGAACAAAAATATGAACGCAGCATGCAACGATTTCAAAATAATTGCCGTTCTTACGGTAATTGACCGTTAAATAACATAAACACATTTAGCATCTCCTGGCTTCCAAGCATAGTCCACAAGCCACTGATGCAGACCTTTGGAACATCTACATTTAAAAAAAAGTATAATAAATCCATTTAATATAGCCTACACCATCGCAATAAGACAGGTCTAAAGAAACATGACATGAAGAAAATGTAGTCTATTTCAGAAGAACAGAATAACATACCCCTAACTTCAAACACCTGAAAACCACGTGTTTGATGTATTTGAAACCATTCCACCGATTCTGCGCCAGTCATTACCACGAGCCTGTCTGGCTGGTGAATAGAAGGTAGTAAATAAATAAATAATAAAAAAGCACAGACAAACATAAATTATTAACATTAGGCTGAAAACAGATTTTTTTTCCCCCCTCTTCGTTTCAAAAAACTAGATGTATTTTTTACGTGGTGATGGGTGAGGTATAGCTTGGGCTATTTGATAATCTTCTATTTTGTATTTGTTCCATTTTCTTTATTTTTCACTGTACAACATAATTGTGCAGACAGGCATTTTTTTGCAATGTCTTTTATAGTTTGTTGATGGAAAAATAAAACTTCAACTTAACAAAAGTTAACAAAATGGCAATAAGTGAATGACCAGAGCACAAAAATGACATATCTCACTCTCAACATAACAACAATACATATTTCTGGTACAGAGAGGAGTAACCCAATAAGTGAGGTGGAATCATGGAAATAGTGTATAGACAAAACAAACATGGTTTAAAATCCACGTTTTTTCAATTCACCTATTTTCTTCTGGACTTTGTCATATATACTATGTGTACAACATTGTGAGAAGCACAAGGACAGAATCACACTCAAACATTCAAAATGGTACCGTTGATATGCTGATATTCTAGTCCACAATTAATAGAATATTCTGGTATATTAATTGTGTTTCTACGGGTGGGATAATGTTGCTACTAAAGAATCATCAATCAACACTGTCAGTACTGAAGCTGTTTGATCCTGAATCTAAACCATATCCATGACCCTTAATAATCATCTGAAACAGTGTTGTTTGCGGTCCCTATTTCAATGAAATCAGAGGAGGACATTATCACTAGTATTGCCAGATTTCTTTGCAAATTAGAAAATACCCTTTATATTTTGTCTACATTACGGATTCTGCGCCAGTCATTACCACGAGCCTGTCCTCCCCAATTAAGGTGCCACCAACCTCATGTGTCTGAGTTGTCCTTATTTTAGGCCCTGATGTGGCTATGTCATATAGCTGTTCTAGCTAATTTAGCTGATACGATTTGCTTCGAATTCTGTAGCATTATTTTGTATTATTTTATAGTATGAAAAATACAATTGAACATAGCTTAGTAAAATAGAAAGGATAACGCGCGCATGTGGCTGTCCTGTGTTGATTGGTTAACAAATAAACTGGTCCTCTTATATGCATAATTTAGTTATCTGTGCAACTTTAGTTGTGATACAAACGTTGGGCTATATGTTTTGATGTTTAATACATTCTAAGCCTACATGATAGGACTTGAATTATGATTTGAAAAAAGGCGCAAACTGCACACTCTTCAACAGTCTCCCATTCACAATTTGACAAGCACTTTATAATATTCGCATCAGCCCTCGAATTTCCCGGCAGCATCCCCCCTTGTGTGGCCGTAATGTCCCCTAAAAAATGCATGCCTTTTGTGGCCAGAGTGGCCGTTGTCCCCTTAGGCTGAATATAATACGCTAAGTATAATTCCCTTCTCCCTGCTGCCGTGCTCCAAAGCAACTCTCGCTCATATGGCTCTCTTAGATGTCGCCAATGCACGTCACGTGATCGGGTTCTTCTCAAGCATTTCAGCTAAAAAGTCGGCTTCAAGTGAGTGAAGACAGACACATCACAGACGCGACTGCACGAATTCCCGAGGCGCATATTGAAGATAGAACTGTGCACATTTAGCCTACTTTTCGTCAGCCAACAAGATGAGTAGGCCTAACTCGCCTATGTCAATCTACTGTCCCTCATAGTACAAAAGTTGACTTATTATATTGGCCAACTTGTCCTTCTATGCAATAAATAAATATTCCAAGCATACTTTGGGACAGTTGTTCTTCACCACGCTGTCTGTGTGGGTGGACCATTTCAGTTTGTCCGTGATGTACGCAGAGGAACTTAAAAACGTTCCTCCTTCTCCCCTAATGTCCCGTCGATGTGGATAGGTGGCTGCTCCCTCTGTTTGCTGAAGTCCCTGATCATCTCCTCTGCTGACATTGAGTGTGAGGTTATTTTCCTCACACCACACTCCGAGGGCCCTCACCTCCTCCTTGTAGGCCGTCTCGTCGTTGTTGGTAATCGAGCCTACCGCGGTAGTGTCGTCTGCAAACTTGATGATTGAGTTGGAGGCGTGCATGGCCACGCAGTCATGGGTGAACAGGGAGTACGGAGAGGGCTGAGAACGCACCCTTGTGAGGTCCCAGTGTTGAGGATCAGCAGGGTGGAGATGTTGTTTCCTACCCTCACCACCTGGGGGCGGCCTGTCATAAAGTCCAGGACCCAGTTGCACAGGGCGGGGTCGAGACCCAGAGTCTTGAGCTTAACGACGAGTTTGGAGGGTACTATGGTGTTAAATGCTGAGCTGTAATCGATGAACGGCATTCATACATAGGTATTCCTCTTGTCCAGATGGGTTAGGGCAGTGTGTAGTGTGATTGCGTCGTCTGTGGACCTATTGGGGCGGTAAGCAAATTGGAGTGGGTCTAGGGTGTCAGGTAGGGTGGAGGTGATATGATCCTTGACTAGTCTCTCAAAGCACTTCATGATGACGGAAGTGAGTTCTACGGGGCGATAGTCATTTAGCTCAGTTACCTTAGCTTTCATGGGAACAGGAATAATGGTGGCTCTCTTGAAGCATGTGGGAACAGCATTCTGGGATAGGGATTGATTGAATATGTCTGTAAACACACCAGCCAGCTGGTCTGCGCATGCTCTGAGGATGCGGCTAGGGATGCCGTCTGGGCCGGCGGCATTGCGAGGGATAACACGTTTACATGTTTTACTCATGTTGGCTGCGGTGAAGGAGCGGGCCGTGTCGGTGGCACTTTATTGTGGAACATCAGTGGCACATCAAAGCGAACCAATAGTAGGTCACTCCTATGAGATTTACCAGATGATAAACTATTCAATACAGACAGAGAATCTGAGCATACTATAATTCTAACAGGTTGTACGTCCTCCACCCACTGGAGGGCAACTACTATCGCCAACAGTTCAACTGAGTATACTGACAGTTCATCTGTTAGTCTTCTACATATCTGCACATCAAATTCAGGAATGTAAACGCCTGCTCCTGTGTGCCCACTATCTGGGTCCTTAGATCCACCTGTGAAAAGAAGTAAAAAACACAAAAACTTCTACCAATGTAATTATCAACAAGTTTACATTGGCACGAATAAATCGTTTTTCTCTATAAGAAAATATGTTAATGCATTTACAATGATTTGAATTGTGGCCAATGAAATGGGCGGAGTAGTCCAGCAACACACTGTATTTTTCAGAGCCTCGTGAAATGACACCATATTTAGATTCTACAGACCCTGTATGCATTACAGTACTTCCCACCCCACTTTTACATTGGCACACATAATTGTTTTTTCTCTATAAGCCAAGATGTAATGCGGCCAGTGGCAATTGTAGCATGTAAATATTGGTGCGGGAAAAAAAAAATGTGCGATGCATGCCAGCAAAGCCACTACACAACACATTAATTGCACTATAACAGTGACCACGAATTCTTAGGGCCTACATTTATTTAACTAGGCAAGTCAGTTAAGAACAAATTCTTACTTTCAATGATGGCCTAGGAACAGTGGGTTAACTGCCTTGTTCAGGGGAAGAACGACAGATTTCTACCTTGTCAGCTCAGGGATTTGATCTTACAACCTTTCGGTTACTAGTCAAATGCTCTAACCACTAAGCTACCTGCTGCCCATACATAAAGCTGTTCCAACAGCAGAGTCCCAACAGGAGTCCAAGCACCTTACCACTGCTACACCTGGCTATTAGCGAAACAGTTCATTCAGCCTCATTTACTGCCTTAAAAAAAAGAAAGATGATATGGCTGACTTGCTTAAACAAATGTGGTTTCTACTGACAATTCAAACTATGGCATAAGGGGACGACAAGCGGATGAGGCAATCAGGAATTTTGATTAAAACAACAATGAGCGAGCTAGGACGGACGTAGTCACTATAACTATTTGTTCAGCACTTTTGAAATGTAGTGACAGAATTCAGAACATGGGCCGTTCTTACAGTGCTCTCCCTGTACGCCAAGTCAGAACCGTAGGATAAATAAAGGAGCTATATAAGTCAGAACAGTAGGGGAAAATAGACCAAATTACAAGAGTGAAGCACATGGGCTACTAACAGCTTACTACACTTAGTATTACTTTCTTAGCTACAGTATACATATCTCCCTGGCATATTACATCATTTATGCAATAGCATATAAGACATTTTTGGACCTTGTTGGAGTGTGCTCACTTGAATAGAAAGGTAGCGCAGTGGTCCTTCTTGAGCAAATTCTATCATCCATTTTGTCATCAAAGTATGCCATTCTCTGGATTTATGGTGCTTTCAAGACAACTGGGAACTCAAAAAGAAAAAATTGAATCATGATGACCTCAGTGATCTTCAGGTTGTAGCTCTAGAAAGAGGCTTGAGTTATGGATTTACAATTCTGAGTTGGATGAAAGTGCAAAACGTATTTTCCCAGTTGGAGCTCGTTTTTCCCCGAGTTCCCAGTTGTCTTGAACTCACTAAAGTCAGATTTTGCAGTTCAGAGTTTACAATTGTTTTTAGTGCGGCACAAATCATGCTTCATTGACAGCATGGCCAATGTTGAATGTTTATCATTTTAAACTAGGAAAAGAGACCCTTAATCTTGTCCAATGGCCAATGAGCACAGATACGTTTGATCCATAGTTTCTCATCATTATTTCTCTCCATATGACAAGGATTAAAACAGATTTGCAAATAGATTGTTGACTTGATTCATGATGATGACTGCTAAGCTAAGATTTTGAAAGTATGATGTTGACATGATCAGTCCAATCAAAACTACTGTAGATATAACGTGATTTGGTGTCATTTTATCTGTTGCCAATGACCTGGAGCTTTCTTGGATGGGGACATCTAATGTAACTCTATGGCAGCATCCAAGGGGCTTGAATTTTTGAGCTCTACCCTTAGACTTGACGGTGATGTAGTGTCCCCATGACTGACAGCACAGTGAGCCAATCATGAGGCTCCGTATTTTCTGCTGGCTTGCCCAACCACAGAAGGCACTGAGCTAGGCTGAAACACCTGCATTTTGGAGCTGCCTTACTCAAGAAAACAAAAAAGAGACAATGTTTGTACGCGGCTTTATTAAGTCAATTATATACATATATATATATTTTTTTTTTACAATGTTTGCAAACTGATATGTGACACGTATTAATGTCAAAATAAAATGCAAAACAGGCAACATGTTTTAAAACCCCAAATGTAATGCAAATGTAACTTAAATATGAACAACAATGGATCACTGTTAATGTTTAGTCAATTATTTTTATTACATCATGAATAAATACAGGTTATTGACACTTTTCTACTGTTACGCGGGGGACTTTTATTTTGACAATTTCCTCAATTACATGAACCGGAAGTACTTTATTTTGTGTCGCTGAGGAAACGTTGATCAGACACGTGCGCACAGCGTTTATCAACTGGTGGCTAATATAGCAATTTTGCAAGTGGGACACCTATGTAAAATATGTTTTGGAAGCGTTAAACGTAAGTAGACATGTCTCGAGTGTACGTCAAGCATGGATATATATATATATATATATATATATATATATATATATATATATGCGGCAACTGTGTCTTGACTGCTAGGAGTACAATCTGAAACCTGAACTGTCAGAGATTTAGAACTCTGAACTGTTGCGCCTGCAACTGTTTTGTCTTGAAGGGCATGGTGCTTTTGTAACAAACTGTTACATTAGCATGCTAGTTTAACTGCTAACTTGTTACAAGGAAAGGAACAGGCTAACCTAGCACTTGATCAAGACTCTCAGTTCAATTTACACGTCATTGGACGAAGCAGTCTTCTGTAGGGCTGTGTTTTGTTAACGAGAGCCTCCAACGGTCGATCTTAACATTAACACGCATCGCTTGCGGTACGGGTTTGGAGTCATAAGGACTTTATATCCGCGAGAAATCATTAACAAAAAGTGAAATTGATACCTCTTTTATACGGTTAGTGTTCCCACACGACCGTAAGTCTATGTTATAGCGCTTGTTTCCGGAAAACAGACGGTAGACAGTGGACTGATTACCTGTGCTAATGGTGTAAACAAGACAGACGTCACAAACTTGTGTCCACTGAAAATGCTGTCGGCTACAACTGTGCTGAGTGTACAGTCCGTGTGTGTGTGTTGTACTTGTGACATTATTTTGTCATATGACTTGGACTGGTGACCACACCAGCCCAGGACCTCTACATCTGTCTTCTTCCCCTGGGGGATCTCTGAGACCAGCCACCTGGACAGCTGATGAAACTGTGGGTTTGGACAACATCAATTAATTTCTGCACAAACTGTTAAAAACTGTCTCAGGGAAGCTCATTTGCGTTCGTCCGTGGAAATCAAGGCCGGTCCGGATTGCACCAAAAAAGGCTCACAGACAGAACAACAACAAAACGTCTAAAAGTTGCCAGCGTCGGTATGTGCTTACTGAGGTATAGCCTACAGTGTCGCCTGAAATTGAATTTTAGGTATGCCAATCTCTGGTAGGCCTACCATTTGACCCAACGCCTCGATTCGATTTTATTTAGCAAAATTTGTATTGGTGTTTCAAAATGTTGTATTTTTTTACTTTTATTTTTTACATTGGACTCAGCTACAAAATGGTATATCATAAACTGCAGATGGGAAAATAATTCTGCTTTGAAAGTTGATAAACTTGTAACTTTGGAATATTTTGGTAAAGCTACTGGAGAGCTCTTGTTTGCCTACACCTATTCAGCATAATTCACACCCTCTTAAGCCTTAGCCCCACCCATCTCTTTAAGTTAAACAACCAAAGACTAAAAGTGGTGAAAGTAGTAGCCTACAATAAGGGAGAACTCCATGTAAAAATATACTATCTAGTCCTTGGCCTAGATGATCTGACATTGAAAGTGTCCCGGTAAAAATATTGTAGAATTATTAGATAATGCTTACATAGACACTTGTCTAAATTGATCGGTCATGTGAAAGAATTGCTATAACCACCATCCCAGCCATATCTAGCTTAGTGGATGGGTCACTATTGTCTAGACATGTACACATGTTCATGAAATACAAAAGATGGCTGTAATGTTTTTAATTTATTTTTATTTCACCTTTATTTAACTTCTTGCGACTAGCAATCCCGGATCCGGGAGCGTAAATCATAGCCTCAAACGAATTAGCATAACGCAGCGGACATAAATACCCCTAAACTTTTCCTATTCATGAAAATCGCAAATGAAATATATTCAAACACAAGCTTAGCCTTTTGTTAATCACACTGTCATCTCAGATTTTCAAAATATGCGTTACAGCCAACGCTAGACAAGCATTTGTAAGTTTATCATGGCATAATGCTATGCTAGGCTCTGCTGGCAGCAGGCAACATTTTCACGACAATAAAAAAAGCAACCAAATTAAATAATTTACCTTTGAAGAACTTCAGATGTTTTCACTCAGGAGACTCCCAGTTAGATAGCAAATGTTCCTTTTTTCCCAAAATATTATTTTTTAGGCGAAATAGCTCCCGTTTGTTCATCATGCTTGGCTGAGAAATCGACCGGAAAATGCTACCACTACAACGCCAAACTTTTTTCAAAATTAGCTCCATAATATCGACAGAAACATGGCAAACGTTGTTTAGGATCAATCCTCAAGGTGTTTTTAACATATATATTCTATAATATATCCATAGAGGCAATTGGTTTCTCATAAGAAGCGATTGGAAAAATGGCTACCTCAGACCACTTGCTAAATATGGTCCTTTACGGCTATTCTTCAATGGAAATGCGTAAAAGACGTCACAATGCTGTAAACACCTTGGGGAATACGTGGAAACCGCAAGCTCATTCGTAGCTTATTCACAGCCATGTAAGGAGTCATTGGCATGAGGCGGTTTTTAAAAAATGCGGCACTTCCTGGTTGGATTTTTATCTGGGTTTCGCCTGTAACATCAGTTCTGTTGCACTCAGACAATATCTTTGCAGTTTTGGAAACGTCAGTGTTTTCTATCCAAAGCTGTCAATTATATGCATAATCGCATCTTTTCGTGACAAAATATCTTGTTTAAAACGCAAATGTTTTTCATCCAAAAATTAAAATGGCGCCCCCTAACACTTAGGCTAGTTGAGAACAAGTTCTCTTTTGCAACTGCGACCTGGCAAAGATAAAGCGTAGCAATTTGACACATACAACAACAGAGTTACACATGGAATAAACAAAACATAGTCAATAATACAGTAGAAAAAAGTATATATACAGTGAGTGCAAATTAGGTAAGTTAAGGAAATAAACAGGCCATGATGGCAAAGTAATTACAATATAGCAATTAAAACACTGGAATGGTAGATCGGTAGAAAAATATGTAAAACGATATATACAAGGGACACGACAGGACAAAGACGTCTGACTGCTACGCCATCTTGGATTAATAATAAACCCCAGACACACCTGGCTAACTTTCTGGGTCATGTAATCCTTCTCTTGTGAAGTGGAGTCTTTTGTCTAGACAGGTAGCTAGCTAGCTAAACAATTAACCATAATCCCACCCATAGCTACAGTACAAAATAATTGGCATACAGTAAGTAGCTAGCCACCATCCATGAAATGCTGGAGTATGAATCTACATGTAACGTTAGCTAAAGCTAACCAACTAGGTTCGTTGTTAGCTAAAGCTAACCAACTAGGTTCGTTGTTAGCTAAAGCTAACCAACTAGGTTCGTTGTTAGCTAAAGCTAACCAACTAGGTTCGTTGTTAGCTAAAGCTAACCAACTAGGTTCGTTGTTAGCAATGCAGATGGCTTTCTGAGATATTAATAATATTACTACACAGATCATACACGTAATGTTAGCTGGCAAGCTAACGTTCGCTATCTATAAGACGGATAAGACGGAGCTGCTCTTCCTCCCGGGGAAGGACTGCCCGTTCCATGATCTCGCCATCACGGTTGACAACTCCATTGTGTCCTCCTCCCAGAGCGCTAAGAACCTTGGCGTGATCCTGGACAACACCCTGTCGTTCTCAACTAACATCAAGGCGGTGGCCCGTTCCTGTAGGTTCATGCTCTACAACATCCGCAGAGTACGACCCTGCCTCACACAGGAAGCGGCGCAGGTCCTAATCCAGGCACTTGTCATCTCCCGTCTGGATTACTGCAACTCGCTGTTGGCTGGGCTCCCTGCCTGTGCTATTAAACCCCTACAACTAATCCAGAACGCCGCAGCCCGTCTAGTGTTCAACCTTCCCAAGTTTTCTCACGTCACCCCGCTCCTCAGCTCTCTCCACTAGCTTCCAGTTGAAGCTCGCATCCGCTACAAGACCATTGTGCTTGCCTACGGAGCTGTGAGGGGAACGGCACCTCAGTACCTCCAGGCTCTGATCAGGCCCTACACCCAAATAAGGGCACTGCGTTCATCCACCTCTGGCCTGCTCGCCTCCCTACCACTGAGGAAGTACAGTTCCCGCTCAGCCCAGTCAAAACTGTTCGCTGCTCTGGCTCCCCAATGGTGGAACAAACTCCCTCACGACGCCAGGACAGCGGAATCAATCACCACCTTCCGGAGACACCTCAAACCCCACCTCTTTAAGGAATACCTAGGATAGGATAAAGTAATCCTTCTCACCCCCCCCCTTAAAATATTTAGATGCACTATTGTAAAGTGGTTGTTCCACTGGATGTCATAAGGTGAATGCACCAATTTGTAAGTCGCTCTGGATAAGAGCGTCTGCTAAATGACTTAAATGTAATGTAAATGTAGCTAACAGTATGCTTTATCTTGCAATGAAGATGACTTTCTGACTAAATTAGAAACATAATATATGAATGTTGCCAGACTTACTCATATGTATGGATATGGATGAACGCTTCACGGTAGCATGTCTTTTCCGTTTGGTTTGTAGCTAGCTACAGCTTGTTTGGCCCATTGTCAAGTCACTCCGGGCAACCGTGTGCAGGAAGTAATGTTAGTCCGACACCTTTTTCCCACTGATCTTTGTTGATTCCACCTGCTAAATTCTCTGAATCAGCTACCCAACTTTATCAAGAGTTATCCGTTGCCTATTTTTTTGCCAAAGCAGGAAATGCAAAGGTATACTTTTAGCTATGATCAGCTTGTAAAAAAATGGACAGATACAAGCATGAAACCACTTATGACAATTTAGCGGGATGAAAGTCCTGGACATCAGTTGTGAGTAGCCTGATTTGTCCATTTTACTTTGACCTGTCCTGATTTTAGGATGTTGTTTGTTAACATATCACCACATTTTTGTGTTTGGGCAACATTTAGGTTAGGCTATTTGACCGTAGAAACCGTTTACTTCTCATTACATTGTCATCCATTTTATCTCCAGCCTGTAGGCTACAGAAAAGGGCACATACTCTTTCTACCATATGATATCTGCTACATGATTTGTTAGATTTGTTTTTTGGCGGAATATTGGTGGAGCGCTGCAGAGATGATCTCCAACAGCACCATGGTGAGCCACGCTGGGAATTGACAAGATAAATATTTGGTGTCCTTGCATAAAGTGAGCACTGCTTATCCCAGGGCGGTATCAGCGCCCACCTAAAAAGGCAAAATACCACTGGTGGGGAGAAATTGTCATTGTTTTTGGGAAGAATTATGTGTCGTTTTATGTGTTGTTGGAGGTACATCTTGGTCAGTTTAACTCAGAAAATGACGCCCTAATGAGCGGCCTGGCCCTGGTAGAATTGTACCGCAATTGAAAACCGATTCATGTTTATAGAGTATTTGGCTACTTTGGCTTCCAAAGCCAATTCGCCCTTTATTAAACAGAACATGTAAGGTCATTGGACTAAGGAGTAACGTTACCCTTCTTTAGTCCAATATTGGGCTAACCTGGCCCTCAAACTATGCTGGATTCTTCCTTCTCCCTACAGTTCTCAGCCATTGGCTTGTCCACGACTGCCTTATGTGAGCTACAATCCCGCCGAATCATTGCTTGTTATGGCTTTTGAAACATATGGCACTTTCTTTGATCAGCGAGAAACAATCCTTCAAAGAAAAGATACTTACTGTTGCAGTTTTGCACAGATTTATACAGCTATGGGTGCCTCCAGCTGACGAAACTACAATTCCCGAGTTATTCTTCCATACAGGTGCTCGGAACATGCTGATAACTAATTAGCACAGGTGATGGCCTCTTGTTTTCCGTAAACAACGCCGTGACATGGAGATATGGCCGTGAGGGAACACTAACCCGATCATACCCAAGCTGTAATCGCTGCCGAAGGGGCTCCAACAAAGTACTGAGTAAAGGGTCTGAATACTTATGTAAATGAGTTATTTCTTCCTTTTTTTAATACATTTGCAAACATTTCGAAACTTGTTTTTGCTTTGTCATTTATGGGGTATTGCGTGTAGATTGATGGAAAATAACAATTTCATCCATCTTAGAATAACGCTGTAAAAAAGTTGAGGGGCCTGAGATACTTTCCGATTAAACTGTAAATGTACTGTTAATCCCAGTAATTTGGTTACCTACATTTCTGTTAATGTATGTATTAGTCATTTTACAATTTAACATTTTTCAAACTAAGAACATGAAGAAATGGACAGAACTGTTAAAAAAATAATTGAATAAACCAAAGCTTTATCACAAGTGTTACAGTTTGAGCTCTCCAAACAATGTACGTTTCCACTATGAGAATGAGAAGAGAACATGTATGTAATATATTAAATGAAATTATTATATATTACATTAATATACAAACAAAAATTACTGTAAACAAACTGTAGGAAAGGCTCTCATTTTCTTATACTTTTTAGGGAACTGTCCCTTTAATTGTGGGCACCTCTGAGCGCACCTCCAACCCGTTACCTGGCTGCTTTTATCAACGCGGGTGTATTTACATAAACTAGCATTGCTTTCGATTGTGTTTGGTTTTTACAAAAGCAGCATTTTTAAACAGACTACAAAGTGTAAATAGGATCATTTTGGTGAAGTCAGTCTCGCCTAAAATGTAGTTTGGAATATCCGTGCGTCACCACAGATAAATGAAGGTTGGGTTTTGATTTGAAGATGTCCATATGCCCACTTACGTGGGGTGAACAACTGCGCTGATTCCAATAGCATAGACAGCGAGACAGACCTGCCCAGCAGCTCCGACTTTGTTTAAATAAGACAACACGTTGTGCATTTTTTTAAACTTGATAAATACTCCACCACACACCTTAGTTAGATCTAAAATATCCTCAGCATAAACTACGAATTCCTGTGATTTTGAAGAAGTCAAAGTGTCTCATGGGGGACAAACTTCATTAACCAAACGCAGAATCGGTCAGGAAACACGCGTCCAAGACTGAAATCCCGTGTTCCTAATCTGCATCAGAAAAACACGTGTGCCAATCGGACTGTTTTTGTTCAACCCAGTACAATCGAGAGCAACGCTAGTGTATGTAAATACACCGTTAAGTACCTGAGTACCTTTGAACTAAAAGACAGTTACAGATTATCCATGCTCTTAAAACTCACATTACATTTGACTTTTAATTGGTGTCATTCAGTGTGCATTTAAAGACACACTGTTGTGATTTGCGTTAGAATGTATGGATAGTAATGTTGGCTATGTATCGAAATGATCGAATTTTACATTTATGATTAATCTATTTTTTTTAAATGCATTTGGGAATTATGGGTAAAGAATTATGTAATGGAAATAATGGGTTTGATTATAATTGTAGTTTGGCTACTGGCTCTGAGATTGATATATGAATGACAAGGAATATTGGTATTATGCCTATGATATACAATATGAAGTTTGCTGATGCAAATGTTTTTTCAGATTTCTTTTTTTTTAAAGGCACACACATGGAATTGTTTTGGGGAGAACAAATGGGAGCTAAACCAGATCCTCAAGTCTCTCTCCTATCCGTGTCCTCTTACCGGGACACACCTACACCTTGTATCACCTGCTTCCTCACCCAGTGCATTCTAAAATAGGCTACCTGCCGTAACACTAACATTCTAAAATGACTGGGGAAATGCGTGTATTAACGGTAACTTTAATACTGAGTAGGCCTATATATTTAACTGGGAATGTATAAACATTGTCAAAGGGCTCACAATTGACACTAGCTGGTCTCCATCCAATTGGTGACAGATGATGTGAATATTATAAAATCTGCATAAAGAAAATGTTCACGTTTTCCAATCAGTGGTGTTTGTTGAGAATAAAAATCAGTGCGTGATGGTTTTGTCACACAAACTGTTGCGTTAAAAAGCAAATGTGCCTACTGTGGTCTTGGCATGTACACTATAGACAACAATTCGGAGATACAATGCGGGTAGGCTAGTCAACATTATGAGATTATGGGTAAAGGAGAATATTTGTCAAATGGCAGTCAAGCATCGATTATGTCACCAGAATAAAACCCTCGATAGTTATTGGAAAGGAACATACAACTCATCACTGCACTTTCGCCACCCTGTGAAGTGAATCACTTTTTCATCTGTAGCCTAATAAACTGCATGGTTTCCCGAGTGGTAGTGGGGGGACAATCGATGTCCACTTTTAATTCGATATGATCAATATTTGCTCCAAAAGGCGTCTCCACTGCCATTTCTCACATAATGAATTTAACCAACACTGAGAGCCCACCATATCGAACAAATTCTGTCTGCATTTATACAATTGTACTGAAACGTCCCGTTTCCATCACAGCTTTTGTAAATTGTATTTTTTTATATACGGTATGACTTTACTCGCATAAACTGGTAGATCGAAACGTGGTTATTGAATAAATGACTGAGCGAATTGGCGGGAGTCGGTGCGCATTCGTGGGGAGAGAGGCGCCTACTGTGTCTCTGCCATACAGCTCAGTACCGGAAAGGAAGAGGCGACGCAAGAGTGAGGAATTTATGTATGACGTCAATGAGTGTCAAATTTGGTCAACAGAAAATGTAATTGCTACTGTGAGGCTTATTCGATCGAAAATAAATTTGGTAATGTTTAGGTTGTTACAAATGCACTGATTTATAAAGTGGACGCACGTGGCATTTTGGCAACCTTGAAAACATCTAATTTATATCGGAGTTGTGCATGTTGTCAAAGAGAGGACTAGTCATGGGTATAACCTGTTTTAACATGGACATTGCCATTGACTGCTTCCACCATTTTAAAGTAGTCAACCGGGTGGGGATGCCTGAGTTAGGAGCAATCGGCCAATGAAGGAAAATTGACTACTTTAAAATGCAGATTGCCTCAATGGCGCTGCCCATGCTGTCAGGCGCTATAATGGTACAGATGCAAAGATGAGCCCTCTATCCCTATGGCCTGTTGTTCAAACGCGCATCTGCCTTCACATTGGCTAGAATGGTCCCACCTGATCTCACCGCCTTACATCACAGAGGACATGTATTTCCATTGTTAGAGCGGTCCATTGAGTATCTTGTTAATATAATAGTCTTTGTCAATTACTAACAAGTACAGTTTACTACAAAGCTGTTTTTGTTGTCTCATTTGCCACCATTAGGGGGCATCCAAAGACCGTAAGAGTAATATCTGAGGTGTTGAAAAAAATCACTAATTTCAATTTAGAGATGAGATGTAATGTGAAAAGGACACTGTCCTACCTTTCTTAAAAGTGAAGCAAAAAATATATAGTCTTCCAACTGAGTTTTCCTATATGACCGTGTATAAATATGTAATCATGGCGATCAATGCCGTGACTATTTTAATAGTGAACTGAGTTTGAGCGAAAGGAATGATTTATTCTGTCAGTGGACTCTTAAGGTATAGCAATGCAGCATAGAGCATGTTTGCAATCTCACATTCTCCAGGAAAAGCCTTTTAAAATCTCTGTCTTTGGCTTCTCACCATTATCATGATTGTAATTTGATCTTATGTTCCATAATGTTTGTTCCTGTGAACATACTTTAATCTACCTCTTGAGGAATCGTGTGTCTTCTGGAGTTGAACATTAGAAGACTACTTACATTATGGCTTGCCTGAGGCCAGACTGTACAAGAGGAATGTGGTGTAACAACATAAGACCATGACAGAAGAGGTTATTTCCATGAAAAATATCTTATAATGAAGTTTACGATGGGATCCCTGCCTGTATAACCTGAGGTGCAAAAACGTGCACTTCATACAATGGCTTTATCCACTCTTTTCTCTCCAGTCAGAACTCGTATGAGGACGATAAAGGAGATATCCAATGTGTATTGACTGAAGTCCCATCTTTGGAAGACCTCTTAGAGGAAGAACTGCCAGGAACAGAAGGATGAAAAGGAAAAGGAGAAAGAAGAATGCTGCTGTAACAGAGGCCATGGGAGGGGAGGAGGACCCAAAAGAAGAGGCCCACCAGGGGCCTAGCACCTTAGCTGACGTGAGGGAGGAATATCGTCCACCTGTGGAGGATCTGGGAGTTAGGTTTGTCAAAGTCCTGCTTTGTATTGTACCTCACAACTGACCTCAGATCTGTGTCAATGTCACACAATAGAGCCAAAATGGGTCTCTCTTATTTAATTGTTAGTTAATGATAGTAATTACATTATCTTCCACTTAGTGAGGAGGAAGACCTGTATCGAGGAGCTGAAGATCTCCCCCAAGGGCCAGTCAAACATGCAGGACCGGGGGCACTGTTTGAAAGCACACGTCAGTCACTTTCAGATCATTACATTTTTCCCAGAATTGTTTTCCGGAAGTGTCTCCTTAAAGGGAGAATCTGCATTTGTCAGATCAATTGTTTTACATATAAATGGATGATATGATCCCATACATTTTGAATAATGGTACGATCACACCCCGTCAGAACCCAGGAAATATAAACTTGTTTTATTTCAATGTTAGTAAACATTGTAAATGTAAAAAAATAAAAATGGTATATCCTCAACATAGTTAAAATGATATCATTGATGATCAGTCCTTGCATCTGTAGTGCTGTCTGAATTTGATTGTGGTTACATTTCTCCAGGTAACCTTGACAATTTGTTTAAAACGGGTGGCCTCCTGGATCTTTAATTTAAAGCACTCGCTCCCTTCGGTCTCAACGTAGAGTTTGATCTGAAGCCATTCTTGTGATTGTGTTATCCATTGTATATCATGTTTGTAGGCCTATGTAGCCTAATTGTATCTATGATTGTATGCTATTCATGTTTTATTTATTTATATATATGCCACAGCTGCCATTATTACAGATACCTGTGTGTCCTTCCAAACTATATAAACTAGTAACCCGCAGTCATTATACCCCGATGAAGACAGCTTGGCTGTCTAAATGTCGGTTGAACAATTATTGCATCTCAGCTCCTATTTCTTTTTCGTACATTTCTCCAGGCCCAGCCGTCAGCTTTTTTACCAAAACAAAATAGGCGTTGTGCCCTCTTATTGTTTCAACTGTGGATTGGCCCTTTAAATGGTATACCCCGAAATATTTTTGAAACAATTCTAGTTTGCAACTTCTCACTTTCTTCTCCATATCTCAGTTCCGAAGGCTGAGGACCGATGCAGTCTGGAGCCGATGCTGGATATTCTGTCCTACAGTGAGAGTGAGTGGAAGGGAAACACTACCAAAAGTACCCTTATTAGAAAGGTCAGTTGATTAGCCAGTTATTATGATCTTTATATTTTCAAATAAATATTTCAGACATTCTTATAAATCGTTCACGATTCACCTAGATCCCTCTTCCTATCTGGTCCCAGGGTTACACTAAGCTGTCTCAGAGGTTTGAGAGCCTGAGACGGGTGAGAGGCGATAACTACTGTGCCCTCCGAGCCACTCTTTTCCAGGTGCTCTCCACCAGCACCCAGCCCCCTGTCTGGCTGCAGGTCGAACATATCTCCACGGTACACCATGCTTGCGTAACTAATGCTGACAACACTGGACACTTTTATATAAGTCACTAGCCCTCATACTGTCTATACATTCAGTGGAAGTCCAAGTATACAGTTGAGTGGACATCATCTGATGGTCAGTGTGGCTTGCCGTTAGTTTTATTGTATTCATCTTGGGTTGTATTCATTAGTACACACTGTAGCAAAACATTTTGCAACAGAACTAAAATTAGCACATTTTTGGGGTAGAAAAGTTCAGGTTTTTCCCTCCCTGTTTGTCTGTTTTCTTCCATTTGGTGCATAATGAATAGGACCCTGTTGCTTCTCCACAGTGGGCGGAGGAGCTGGAGGCACGTGAGGGGCTGATTGGCCAGTGGATGTTCCCCTCGGAGTGCAGACAGGGGGATGGGAGTGAAGACGCCGTCCAACAGCTCAAACGCTATATGGAACTCCTCCAGAACAGGGTACCACCCATGTCTTCCTTCCATAGCCATACAGTTGAAGTCGGAAGTTTACATACACTTAGGTTGAAGAAAATAAAACTTGTTTTTCAACCACTCCACAAATGTCTTGTTAACAAACTATAGTTTTGTCCGTCGGTTTGGACATCTACTTCATGTATTACACAAGTAATTTTTCCAACAATTGTTTACAGACAGATTATTTCACTTATAATTCACTGTATCACAATTCCAGTGGGCCAAAGTTTACACACACTAAGTTGACTGTGCCTTTAAACATCTTAGAAAATGTAAGAAAATGAGGTCATAGCTTCAGAAGTTCCTGATAGGCTAATTTACATAATTTGAGTCAATTAGAGGTGTACCTGTGGATGTGTTTCAAGGCCTACCTTCAAACTCAGTACCTCTTTGCTTGACATCATGGGAAAATCAAGAAATCTGCCAAAACCTCAGAAAAAAAATTTGTAGACCTCCACAAGTCTGGTTAATTCTTGGGAGGAATTTCCAAACTCCTGAAGGTACCATGTTCATCTGTACAAACAATATTACGCAAGTATAAAGACCATGGGACCATGCAGCCTTCATACCGCTCAGGGAGGAGACACGTTCTGTCTCCTAGAGATGATCGATGATCAGGCACAAAAGTATATCTACAGTAAAACGAGTCCTTTATGACATAACCTGAAAGGCCACTCAGCAACGAAGAAGCCACTGCACCAAAACTTCTATAAAAAAAGCCAGACTGTTTGCAACTGCACATGGGGACAAAGATTTTACTTTTTGGAAAAATGCCCTCTGGTCTGATAAAACAAAAATATAACTGTTTGGTCGTAATGACAATCGTTATGTTCGGAGGGAAAAGGGGGAGGCTTGCAAGCTGAAGAACACCATCCCAACCGTGAAGCAACATGTTGTGGGGGTGCTTTGCTGGAGGAGTGACTGGTGCACTTCACAAAATAGATGGCTTCATTAGGAAGGAAAATGATGTGGATATATTGAAGCAATATCGCAAGACATCAGTCAGGAAGTTAAAGCTTGGTCGCAAATGCGTACTTCCAAAGGACAACAAAGTCAAGGTATTGGAGTGGCCATCAAAGCCCTGACCTCAATCCTATAGAACATTTGTGGGCAGAACTGAAAAAGTGTGTGTGAGCAAGGAGGCATACAAACCTGACTCGGTAACACCAGCTCTGTCAGGAAGAATGGGCCAAAATTCACCCAACATATTGTGGGAGGCTTGTGGAAGGATACCTGAAACGTTTGACCCAAGTTAACAATTTAAAGGCAATGCTGCCAAATACAAATTGAGTATATGTTAACTTCTGACGCACTGGGAATGTAATGAAAGAAATAAAAGCTGAAGTAAATCGTTCTCTCTACTATTATTCTGAAATTTCACATTCTTAAAATAAAGTGAAGATCCTAAATAACTTAAGACGGGGAATTTTTACTCAGATTAAATGTCAAGAATTGTGAAACTGAGTTTAAATGTATTTGGCTAAGGTGTATGTAAACTTCCGACTATCAACTGTATGTACTGCGCTCTCTAGTTTAAACAATCAAACACCGATGTCCTTCTTAGACTGTCAATGGAGAAGTTGCTGATTCCCAATCCTTATGGTTGTAATTATGGCCATATAGAAGAGTGTTTTAATGGCAGTTTCAGGATAGTTTGTGGTATACTGCAACAACTGTACCCTTCCTTGTGGATTGCTGTGTCTTATTGAACCCATCTGATTGGAGACAGGATAGATGGACCCTCAATCTTCAGGAAACAGTTGAATACATATGTGTGACGTAGACTTGAGACCTCTGCCAAAAGTTAGAGGCTGGCATCTAACAGCCTCTTCCAGCTCTTGAAAAATTCTGTTCATTACACTCTACACTTCAGACTCCTGTCGTTAAATGGTTGGTAGCTGCACCCTAGCATCGCCAACTTAGGGGAAAATGATGCACACTGTCACCTTTTGTATTATGGTGAAAACTGACCGTGAAAGTCATGAATTGCAGTTACGAAAAGAGCAAAAGTTGAATATTCAATATGGTTTACACTAATGATGACAGTAAGTGCGTGTGTGAATTGCAGTCAAGAAAAGGGCAATAATTCAATATACATGCTGTGTATTATTTCCAGCCATGGTAATGTTGACAGTGTGTGGCATGTCTGTGTGTTGTGCCCAGTGGCAGGCGGTGGTGGGCTGCTCCAGCATGGAGGAGAGACAGCGGTTGTGTGAGCGTGTGTTCCAGGGAGGGGAGGAGGAACTGGGGCTGCTGGAGGCCCTGAAGCTACTCATGCTGGTCCGGGCGTCGGAGTTCCATACCACCATGCAAGAGGGAGGGGACGTGCCCGTCTTTTGCTGGCTGCTCTATGCACGCGACTCTTCCGACTGCCCACGCACATTCCTCTCCAACCACCTGAGTCGAGTGGGTTTCAGCGGGGGTCTAGAGCAGGTGAGTACTGAAGTTTTCCCTAGATGCTGATTTTTGAGTCAATTTAGAATTTTCCTAAATCTTTTACCTAGGGGAAACTATATTTTTATTTTATTTTACCTTTATTTAACCAGGCAAGTCAGTTAAGAACAAATTCTTATTTTCAATGACAGCCTAGGAACAGTGGGTTAACTGCCTGTTCAGGGGCAGAACGACAGATTTGTACCTTGTCAGCTCGGGGGTTTGAACTTGCAACCTTCCGGTTACTAGTCCAACGCTCTAACCACGAGGCTACCCTGCCGCCAGAGTTGTGACCGTATGACTATAGAATACACATTCGTGGTTCCCTGTTCAATTAAATGGCGGTAAATCACAAACAGGAGGATACAGTAGAATGGGAGTGCAGCTTTCCCACAAACCAAACCCTGAAAGCCTAACATGCATACAGTTGCACCGCACCATCTGTTCTGTTGCCACTTAACAGCTGTCCAGTCTAAGCCTCCGGGTCTGTCTGAATTGTTCAGTGACCTTCTTGGGAAGGTCTTAAGCCAGAGCAAAACATTTTTAATTTTGGTTTGAAGGTTATTATCATCAATGAGAGTGCAGTGTCTTGGAAGAATGTATTACACAACAGTACTTTTTTTGGGAGGTTTCTACTGATTAAAGCTAATTTTCAAAGTGGATACTGGACAATGTAAACACTCTCATTAAATCTTAATTCCCTGTTTTTAAATACAGTGTGTAATAATTATGTTTTAAAGCATCAACTCCGTATGTCATTGGTTCCTTCAGGTGGAGATGTTTCTGCTGGGATATGCCTTGCAGTGCACCATCCAGGTCTACAGGCTGTATATGACAGACACCGAGGAGTTTGTCACCTATTATCCTGATGACCATAAGGAAGACTGGCCCTGTGTGTGTCTGGTCACAGAGGATGACCGCCACTACAACGTCCCAGTGGGGCAGCACAATGGACTCCAAGTCCCAGAAAACGTCACTGCTATCCCAGAGGACGTCCCTCCAGACTGTTTGGACTCTAAGTCCCAGGCTGATTGCCACTGAAGAAAAAGCTCATGGCATGCACACAGGGCCATAATGTCAGAAGGCTCCTCAGGTTGACTGGAAGAAGACTCATGCTTATTGACCGTTTACACTTAGTTAAAAATGGCTTTTGGAGTATGACTAGGGCAGAACGACAGGTTTTTACCTTGTCAGCACAGGGATTCGATCTAGCAACCTTTCGGTTACTGGCCCAACACTCTAACCATTAGGCTAAATGCCGCCCCAATGTGGCTTGCTTGTCTTGAATTCCGTCCCAGAACTGATTAATAAATATCAGATCACACAATACCATCACGATGCATTTTAATATCAGGTGTAAATGGTATCTGTCAGATGTCCACTTGCATGAGAGATGGACACTTAACCATCCTACAAAAGGTGACCAGAGCAAACTACAGTAAGCAGAAGTTGAAACCTCACAGCACGTCATTTAAAATAGAACAGATGACTACTACTTCATGTTAAGGGTTTAACTTTGACATTGTTTGACACTGAAACCATTTTGATACCAGTATTTGCTGTGACATTAAAAAAAAATTAAAACATGATATACCGGTACGATTGTCTCAAAATGCAAATGTAAGGTTAGCACTAGCAATAACGTATTTGAAGATGGGCTTAAACTAGAATACAGAGGAGATTGTTTGATCATTTGTCCCTGTGTCAAAGGCATGACTGGTCTCTGATTTTGCCATTATTCACTTGACTGAAGGTGTGATCTTTTTTTCGATATGTAACATGTTGCCTTTAACCAAGGTGCTCTTGGAGAAAAACATTGTGCGTTATTGCAACATCCAGATACTGGCACCTGTTTCCAGGTTCATTGTTAAACCACCAGCCTCAGTTGGGTTCCAGATAGGAAGCCTGGCTTGGTCCTCCATGTTGCCTTAAGTTATTTGTGTGCAATAGGGGTGAAGATTGGCAATTGCTGCCTAGAGACCATTTAGCAAGGAAAGATCAAGGTAACACTGATTATACCACTTGGGTAAATGCTTTTCTACATTGTTCAATTTATTTTTTTATTCACTGTGTCAATGTTTCAATAGTCTATTATTTTGATCTATGTATTTGCCAAATAAGATGCCTTTAAAATATGACGAAAATGGCTATACTTGTCAAAATAAAATGAAAGTGCAGATTCCCAGTCTGCATTAAAAGTGGACAAGCATAATGATGTGAACAGTCACGATACCAGAATGTTGATTTCAATACCACCAAAAAAAGCAGCTAGTTTTTTTATTTTTAAAGAAAGACATTTGATGTTCTGAACTGTACCAGGAGATCACATATTTAGGTCTGGGGAAAAATGTAAGAACTGTAGCTTGGAGTAGTTTAATACCTTGTAATTCAAATGCATATAAACCTATCAGTTTTTTCTATAACGCACGTGTCAGAATTTGCTAAACAAATGTCTGCTGGATTGATGCCAATCATGATTCTGCCAGGTAGGCATAGGCTAATTTGTACCTAAGGCCTACATGACTGTTCCACTGGATGTCATAAGGTGAATGCACCAATTTGTAAGTCGCTCTGGATAAGAGCGTCTGCTAAATGACTTAAATGTAAATGTTAATTTAGATTCAATCCAATTAAGAGTTAACCAGCAATGTCAGTTGAACTGCAGTTGGAGCATCAAATAGTTGAGCAGCTGCTCTTGTAGTCATTGACACAAGCCACACTTGCCCCCCCCCCCCCCACTGGCATTACGAGTTCAGTACGAGAAATTGTAGGCTGTATAGAAATAATTATACTCAAATGAAATTAATAAAATAATGATTTATATCCAAACTGTGGTGTAGATTACATTTCACATTCCAGTATTTTAATTTGTAAACAAGGCTGCATGGGATTGACTCCGTGCAGCCAATGGCATTGTCTGCTTTAGTTACAGTAGAATGCCAGGAGCCACTTGAGGATTTGACATCTCTAACAAAGTTCCACCTCGGACACAATCAAAACAACCCCAATGTGGATGTTGGCTAAAATAGATCTGATTGAATGTAGCCCAAGTCATTCCAGCTACCTGAAGATTGTGTAGCTGTTAGTAATGCTAATAATAACAAAGTGGCGGAAGTACTTTTGTTTCTATAGTGCATGTGGACACCCCTTCAAATTAGTGGATTCAGCCATTTCATCCACATTCATTGCTGACAGGTGTATAAATATTAAGCACACAGCCATGCAATCTCTACAGACATAAATTGGCAGTAGAATGACCTTACTGAAGTGCTCAGTAACTTTCAATGTGGCACCGTCATAAGATGCCACCTTTCCAACAATTCAGTTTGTCAAATTTCTGCCCTGGTCAACTGTAAGTGCTGTAATTGTGAAGTGGAAAAGTATAGGAGAAATAACGGCTCAGCCGCAAAGTGGTATGCCACAATCTCACAGAACGGGACTGTTGAGTGCTGAAATGTGTCGATTGTCTGTCCTTGGTTGCAACACTCACTACCGGGTTCCAAACTGCCTCTGGAAGAAACGTCAGCATAACTGTTCGTCGGGAGCTTCATGAAATTTGTTTCCATGGCCAAGCAGCTGCACACAAGCCTAAGATCACCATGTGCAATGCCAAGCGTCAGCTGGAGTGGTGTAACGCTCGCCCCCATTGGACTCTGGAGTGATGAATCACGCTTCACCATCTGGCAGTCCAATCGACGGATCTGGGTTTGAGGGATGCCAGGAGAACGCTACCTGCCCCAATGCATAGTGCCAACTGTAAAGTTTGGTGGGGGAGGAATAATGGTTTGGGGTAGGCCCCTTTGTTCCAGTGAAGGGAAATCTTAACTCTATAGCATACAATGACATTCTAGACGATTCTGTGCTTGCAACATTGTGCTAACAGTTTGGGAAGGCCCTTTCCTGTGTCAGCATCACAATGTCCCAGTCCACAAAGCGAGGGCCATATAGAAATGGTTTGTTGAGATCGGTGTGGAAGATCTTGACTGGCCTGCACAGAGCCATGACCTGAACTTCATGTAACACCTTTGGGATGAATAGGAACGCCGACTGCGAGCCAGGCCTAATCGGCCAACATCAGTGCCCAACCTTGCTAATGCTCGTGGTTGAATGGAAGTCCCCACAGCAATGTTCCAACATCTAGTGGAAATCCTTCCCAGAAGAGGGAAGGCTGTTATAGCAGCAAAGGGGAGACCAACTCCATATTAATGCCCATGATTTTGGAATGAGATTTTCAACAAGCAGTTGTCCACATACTTTTGGTCATGTAGTGTACATGCACTGCACACACACAGATAGGGGCATTGCCTTAGCCTCTTCAGAAAGTTGCAGGAAATAGGAATCACTGATGCATTCTGTTCTAATAATAAGCTTGGGCAAATATATATATTTTTCTCCCAATAAGTTCAATAGGCTTCATTAACTAGATCTCCAAATGTGACATTTGATAGAGCTGAAAGTTCAAATTCTAATACCAGACAGTTTTCATGTTATCGTATCAGAAATGTACTCTGTGAAAATGTAAAGCTGGTATTCAATCAGATCAAGTGTTAACCAGCAATGCCCGACTCCCGCATAGCCGGTGTTTTGACGATGTCAGAGGTGTAACTGCAATAGAGCTGTCAAATTGGTGAGCGGCTGCTCGTGTGGTCACGAACCCACACCCTTTCCACTCAAGTTAGAAGTTCAAAACGAGGAATTGTTAGGCCCCTCAAACTCAACTCTTGACCTCGAAACCAGTTCCCCTGCATTCTTTCATTGTTCCCCTCTAATTAGGGACCGATTTCAAATGGGTGTAATTAATTGTCAGGTAGAAAAGAAAACCAGCTGGTTCCAGAACTCGTAAGGCAGTTTCCCAAATTTGTTTGTTGCCCGAAACACTATACAACCTGCACCCGTTAAGGTCCAGAGGAGCGAGTTTGGGAAACGCTGTCGTAGGGTTCGTGTTGGAATACCCCTGGTGTTGCCTATATAGAAATAATTACCCTCAAATTAAAACATGAAAAAATAAATTCAACGTAATGAGGATTTCTATCAGCCTAATCGAGGTGTAGATTAGCCAACATCTCACATCCTAGTGTTCTGCATGGGATTTCGCTCTATGCGACTCCGTCTGCTATGTCCGCTTCAGGATAATGTGCGCTCATTGATTTGACAGCCTCGACAAGTCGAAACATCAGCTTTGTGGATTTCGGCTAAAGCGGATCTGATTGAATCGGGCCCAAGGTCACATATAAGCTTCCGAGGCATTCCCGACCCCTCACGGTTAGTCAATACACACTTTGCAATACCCGTCGCCAGTATAAAATACACTTGCCCAACTCAACAGGTCCTTAAAAATGTCCCGGCATTATGATCAAGTAACACATTGTTTCCCTTTCATTGCTGAGGACAGGTTCTCCTGTGTCAGTTGTTTCCCATGCTCCATTAGCAGTAACATGATGGAAGTTAGTTAAATGTATGAACACTTTGGTGCATGGCTTGTCTGTACAGTGTGCGTTCCTCATCATGGCAGATCTCCACTCTTATCGGCTGACTGTCTACGCTCAAGGAGCCAATTAACCCTATACATTCCTGGTAATTGTCCTATATGGATTAGTGCTTAATTAAAACATTTCTTACAGAAGAAATCTGAAAAGAATATGCATAACCATGGTAGCAACTGAAAGGGATACAGTTTGTAAGTAAATGGGAAAAATAAATAATGGGAAATCGCTTCATACTCGTCACCAAACCCACTGGCTCCAGGTCATCTACAAGTCTTTGCTAGGTAAAGCCCAGCCTTATCTTAGCTCACTGGTCACCATAGCAGCACGCACTCAAGCAGGTATATTTCAATGGTCACCCCCAAAGCCAACACCTCCTTTTGTCGCCTTTCCTTCCAGTTCTCTGCTGCCAATGACTGGAACGAACTGCAAAAATCACTGAAGCTGGAGACTCATATCTCCCTCACTAGCTTTAAGCACCAGCTGTCAGAGCAGCTCACAGATCACTGCACATAGCCCATCTACCTACCTCATCCCCATACTGTATTTATTTATCTTGCTCCTTTGCACCCCAGTATCTCTACTTGCACATCTACCATTCTAGTGTTTAATTGCTGTATTGTAATTACATCACCACCATGACCTATTTATTGCCTTAAGGGAGTTATCTTACCTCATTGGCACTCACTGTATATAGACTTTGTTTTCTTTTGTTCTACTGTATTATTGACTATGTTTTGTTTATTCCATGTGGAACTCTGTGTTGTGTGTCAAACTACTTTGCTTTATCTTGGCCAGGTCGCAGTTGCAAATGAGAACTTGTTCTCAACTAGCCTACCTGGTTGAAGAAAGGTGAAATAAAATAAATACAATTAGTCCAAAAGGTGAGAGCACAGAACTGAATCCAAATAGTACATTTGATTTTGTGCATTTTACATTTACTGTACTTTCGCAGCATTTGTTGATCATGAAAAAAACAACTTGAATATATTCAGTAACAAGACTATTCCTGGAAAATGTGGTTTAGGTAGACCATAAAAATAAAAAAAACAATTACAAGGGTTTGAGTGAGTACTAACGTGAGTCCATATCCCCGGTTTATACCTGCTGCTAACATTGTATTTTGTCCTGATCTTGCCCACATTTTTAGACAGATGAATATGATTAAAATACAGTGATCCGATTGTGACCAGACCTTAAAAGTGTAAACAGACAAGATCAAGACATCAGGTCAAGATCATGACGAAGGACATTTTGGCGACAGGTATAATATAGGCTCAAGTGGCCACTCCTTTCCAAAGTGTGCACAGCCATTTCAATGCCCATTCATGACTAAGGCTGCGTTTACACAGGCAGCTCAATTCTGAAAATGTTTCCACTGATTGGTCTTTTGACCAATCACATCAGTTATTTTCTTTTTCACAGCTGATCTCAGAATTGGGATGATGCAGCCAAAGAAGTCTTCAACAATAAGGTACTTTTAGGTTCTCCTAGATGTGCCGTTGAAGAACTAGAGCAAGCAAACCTGTTTTGTTTGGAACATCCCTGCATCCCCGCCATCACACAATTACTGTTGTTTACGCAATCCAAAAGCAGTCCATAAATTGCAATCTGGGTGAGGTGGGCATGATTTGAAAGCTTGTTCCATTGTCAAAATGACTAGCGAAGTTCTAAAACACGCTGTTACAGTGTCAGGCTTTTACAAGGCAAATCAGAGAAACAGATGGTAATTTTGGTGAGCATAGAAAGGAGTCATGAGTGCATTCAGGTTCATGTGCAGCAGCACATTTTCTTCACAATAAACAAACATAGGCTCATTCTGTTCAGCACTACCCAGAGAGTGGCACCGTGTTATCTTGTAAATGCACGTCAAACAGTGATCATGAACATTGATACTGTATATTACATACATTTTATGATTTGGAAATGTGAAGTGCAAATTTGGACAAGTTGTTCGGGTTGCTGGTTTGACATCAAAGCGACATTTATTATAATCCTCATCTCATTTTTCAAAATATAGTCATTTTCATTTAAAGCATTCTCAGACAAAAATTGCAAGAGTTGCCCAATTATCAGGAGGGATGGGGGCAACTTCTTGTCACAAAGGATGCTCAAGTTCAGAATGGCTGTCAGTCAAAACCCATACACCGCTGTGACATCATATATAGCATGTTACTGTACAGCCACAACATTCCAATTCAGGCTCTTATTAGTGCCCAGACCTACACTTTTCAACCAGTATATGTGTATGAGTGTAAAAGGTTAAAGACTGTGTGATCCCCTCAGTTGTTCTCTCAGGTCCGGTATTAGGACCTACCCACTGGAATTCCCTTTCTCTGTGGCTTTTAACTCCATTTTCTCCTGTCCCTTTCCCTCAGAGTGCCTCTACTTATGTTCCTCCTGGAGCTCCTCGATGGCGTCCTTCTGAGTTCTGGAACACACCTCACTCGGAGGTACAGACTCCTCTCCCTCCACCAGCTTGTTGGCCATCTCATAGTTTTTCTGTGCAAAAGGAGAAATCGGAAGAAAGGAGAGAGACATGAACGGAATGAAGGGCAATTTAGAGTGATTTTGTACTTCACTGTGACTATACAGTTTTTACTCTCCTTTTGCCTTTAAGGGATGGGACTTCACCTGTTTTTGATAGACATAGCAGGCAGCTAGGGCCACCATGATAGACTCCCCTATGAAACCAGCCAACAAGGACCCAACCCCCAGAGTTGCCCCGTGGATACTGAAACACAAACCCAAATTCATTAACACTGGAACCACTGACCAGTAGAGATCAGAATACAGGATTTACAGTAGGCCTATGTGGTACAGGCTTATCATTCTGGAATACATTTTGAGGATCCACAGACTAAAATAAGACAACACTTCCTCAAAAACAAAAACAAAGCAGCCATTTAGTTGTAGGTCTATTATAGTGTGTGGCGAGCGAAAAATGTGCGAGCGGGTTCCGGAAGAACATGAGTCATCTGAGATGTCTTGTTGCGAAATATCCTGACATCTGGCCCAGATGGATATTGTTGGTTGGGTAAAGATAAAAAGGATTTTACACTCCTGTGAGTCTTCGCCATAGCAGCAGGTCTGGTCGACTTGCTTCCATTTGTCAGTCCAGATGAAAGGCGTTGCTAAGCGAAGGAAGAAATGTCATCTCTATATGGCCAGTCTTTATGGTGATGTATATAAACAATACATTTTATTTTTAACTCACTAATATTTTTGCGGAATAGGTGCAGATGCAGTTTGCCCACAGAGAAACAACTATCTTGAAGTGACCGTTTTCTGGTGCATACGTTTCAGATATAAAAATGGCTTTGCGAGAAACGGCAGTAACATATTCACTTACATTTACGGATAAGGTAGAGTAAAATAAGGGCAGCTACTATTGCAGATGGGTCAAATTCTGGTGGCATAGCTCATAAATTCATGTTTCGATAACCTTATGCCTTATGTTTAATTCAAAACCATGCACAAGGAAACGGTAGAAAGATTTAACGTGTATATCAGCTTAATAAAAAACTGCAGAGAATCCATTAATGCGCACCTCAATGAATTTACACAGACTGCATTTGATGGTAGGTGATGCAGTGAATGGGGATCCTTTACATTGTCCTGATTTAAACTCACCTCGGAATACATTTCTATGAATATTTGCTCATCATGAAACAGGGAGCAGCTCTTCAACGCTGTCAGATTGAAGTCCAATCAAAATCAAATTGAGTAAAGTTTGCTGAATTCAAAATGAACCATCTTTAGTTATCCAGTATTAGAATAGAACATCATTTGTCATATTAGTCTAAAGTAATAGGGTGCCATTTGGGACTCAGAGGCTGGTCTGTGTCCACTGAATTGTCCACCTACCCAATAGTAGGCAACATGACCAGGCTGGTGATGAGGACGATGATGCGGAGCACAGAGCTGGGGGCCAGCACAAAGGTCATCTTCAGGGTCATGAACCAACCGGTCAGGTTGGACCGGACTATCACTACACACACATGCATGCACACAGGAAAGTAAGTGGAAACATTACATCCCAGACATACTGCTCTCTCAGCTAAACCATGGCTCATAGCTGTTCACACAGGCAAGAGAGGAACAAAACACTGCATTTTGGGACCAATCATCATGGTCAAACATTTCCAGCAGATATTTCCTTTTAAAAGAACTTTGTTAATATATATTGTATTTAATCTATGTGGCCCGTCGGGAATCAATCCCACAACTCTACGCTCCAGCCAACAGCGCAAGAGGCATAGGGAGTGTTTTAATGGTGAAATAAGACGAGTGGTTCTTCTTACCTGGCAGAGGGAAGAAGGAGAAGATCCTCAGTGGAAGAACACAGAGGTCAGCGAAGGCCAAGTCCACCCCAATCACATTCACCAAGATCCTTTCTGTGATGTGAGGGGTCCAGAACACCATGAAGCAGAGCTGTCCAAAGTTTAACAAACAAACAGAGGTGTTCGGTACATCACACACAGCTGGGCAAATAAAGAGTAATTTAACTTGGTGTTAAGCACACACACACACACACCAAAGTTGGGCAACCTTGCCAAAACCATGCCTCGTTAGAATTGACTAGATCAATAAAGCAGTAATCAGCAGCTATAACAATAATAAAGCATCCTCCCCGCCCATTTTTCAGTAAAAAGCTGAAGGATGGGGCTGGAGACCATCCACAATATCAAAATGACAGTTTTAACCCTGTTTTAAAAAGGTTGTATTACATTTGTCTACAAACATTGGAATGAAACAATCTTATATTTTGGCTTCTGATGAGGTACAGCAACTAAGCTCACGAGCCATTTAAAAGTTATCATTAATTTATAAATCCATAAATGTAGGTATCAACTGCATATTTCCTCTTTAAGGCGAGTGGTTTTCGATTCACTGTGGTCCCTTAGAAGTTAACACAAGCCAGACGCGTGACCGAATTCATTCATTCAAATTGTGGTAGCAATGTAGACAGTATGTAACAATATTGCAAATCAACGTATAAACCACCTGTAGTGCTCATCAGGTTCTGGTTAACAAACATTGTATTGTCAAAGAAAATGTAGCAGTGTAGTCGTGCTGATTACTATCAGATGTTTTTCTAGTTGTAGACGGTTAGTCAGTCACCTGTCATACTGTACACAAAGAGAGAGGTCATTTTGAGTCAATGAATCAGTGGTTTTCCTCCTTTTTTCGCCAGACTTCCTCACTCAGTCTAAATCTTTAAACGCCATCTAAAGGGGGGGGGGGATAAATACCTAGTCAATTGTACAACTGAATGCATTCAACTGATATGAGTCTTCTGCATTTAATCCAACCCCTCTGAATCAGAGAGGTGCGGCGGGCTGTCCTAATTGGAATCTTCATCTTTGGCGCCCGGGGAACAGTGGGCTAACTGCCTTGCTCAGGGGTAGAACGACAGATTTTTACCTTGTCAGCTCGGGGATTCGATTCAGCAACCCTTCGGTCTAAAACCAATTTACTTTGTTTACAGTATAAACTTTACACATCATTTTTGTGGTGTTTCTTGTACACCGTTATCAATCTTGTCCGCTCTGTGCTGTTCTCCGTTGTCTTTCCCTCAGAGTCAGATGCTAATCAGAGAAAGTCTTGGCCTGTGGTCTGTCAGACAGGCTTTGCCCGAGTTTTCATCAAGCCCATAGGCCACGCCTATCTGGCCCAACATGTTGTGTGCTGCCAGGCATGAGCCCACACCCTACTTGTTTAAAACTGGAATTCCACATCTGACTGGAATGCCACTTTCTCTGGTTCCAAGACCTAACTATGGCCACAAACCAGTTTCTTACCATTCCCACCCTACATGGGTTAAAGCAAAACAAAATCCCATGACTGATTTCAGATCGATTGTCTGTGGGACCCAGTTATCCTCCCCTTTAAATATAAAAAAGTACTGACCACCATGATTTTAGGGAAAGACAAATCATTTTGTACATAGGTCTACAGTTTCCATGGTGCCCTAGCAGCCTAAGCAGAGAGCTCCTGTACATTTTGTAAATATTTTTTGTCATCAATTCATTTTGGTTTTAAGAATGAATATTTAATATAGCTAATTCATATCAGAATCAACCACAGCATTAAGACTGAAGCTGGCTAGTAATTTGTTTGTTTGGCTAGCTAGCTAGCTAACTAACATTAGCTGGCTAGCTGTTCGGATTCGAATTCCAGCCAATGTCCAGCGGTTGAGGATGGAGAGAAGCCCGAAAGCAAGATGGCAGAGGTGTGCAGTGATGAGGATCGTAGGGAGGCTGCTCTTGAATTATTATTTAAAATGTGGTGTGCTTTCTGGCACCACATAACTGCTGCAGTGTCATCCAAGTGGCTGCTTCATTTTGGTAGTAGTGAAGGAATAGTTAAATAGCTAGCTAGCTAGCTACTACAGAGGCCAGTGGCTTAGCTCCGATTACGGAAAATACAAACAGTGAGACACCTTGATAAGCTACCTGCCTGCCTCCGGCTTCTCTCTCCCTGCTTGACCACCTCCCTCAGATGATCACTCAAGCCATGAACTTTCTCATGACTGTCCATCATGAAGTTGCAATGTTTTTCTTTATTACATGTATTTCTTTGTGCTTTCAGGGCTGCCAACTTTTCATAAAAACTCGGAGTGAGATTTGCTATGTGAATTGAATTGCCCTCTGGCACAACCTCGGGGGACTAATTTCTACGTATTTTGACATGGCTTAGGCCCCTGACCAGGGTGGAACATATTTAAATAAAAACCCCAGATCATGTGGATTGAGGATGCTTTGAACATTAAATGAACACTCAAAATTCGACAACTTTGTTACTGTCAGAATTTTGTTGGATTACATTTAATATATGGTCATTTGTTTTGGGTGGTTTGACACTTTATTCAGAAAATAATTAGATGGGCAAACGGTAGAAACATTGGAAGTAGGTATTGATCCCTATTCTCAAGTGGAAAGTTGTATGCAACACCTGCCGTAGAGTGTGGCCAACTACAACAAGTTGCCGCACAGGCCATTTTTATATTAATGGTTGATGGCAGTGGATAACCAAATCATATATTGCAGTCTCCTTGTCCATAGACTGCTTTCAAGGTAAGGACAGAAACTATTTCGTATTTTGTCATTTGGGTTAACTCTTTAAAACGGGGCTAATTTCTGAAAATCACCCAACCTTCAAGACAAATCTAATGAATACCAATATTAAGTGGGTTTACGCCTACTAGTTGAAGATCCTTGCCATCTTACTCTACATAGACAAAATGGGATGTGTTTGAGTTGAATCCCCATACCATCTCATATAATTCATTTAAAACAAGCAGGCATATCAGATTTCAAATATGTGATTACACTGGCAAAATTGGGAATAAGTGGAATAAGTGTGGGTAATAACTATAGTGTTCTTGCTGACAAGCACAGTAATTACCCTATATTTTATCCGACTGATTATTGTTCCACAGATCAGACTAAATAAAGTAAAGAGATTAAATATGTTTTAGACAAGTTTACATAAATATGCCCCTACACCCCAAACCAAATTATTTTTCTATGTACTGTCCCCCCCTCTAGAATCAAAACTCACACTTTTGGGTTCACAATCTGTTTGACAAAATCAGGTCACCCTACCAAACTTCCCTGCTAAAACATACTGTAGGTCTGTCTGCTGCCGCCACTTCTTTGTAACAGCCTAAATGCCAATTACCAAACGAGGGGACTAAGGCAAGTAGGGATTAAACTGACTTCAGTACATGCAGTCAAAAGGCTGCATTCTGCAATAGGGACGGGTATAAAGGCAACCTAATTTTGTTGACAACATTGTACATAAAACAGCGCTACAGTGCTGCTCTTTTTACAGTTTTATAAACTCAGCGGAGAACGTTTTGCTCTCTTTAAAAGACTCATCCAATCCCATTGGTCCCTTACATAACTATACCAATCATATGCTTCAATGTGCTGCAGCTCACAGTGCTGTGGCAAGATAAGACCGCTCATGATGTTAAATTGCAGGCGCAGAAGCTGCAATTTCAAAACGATTTGGAGCATAGTTGAAAAGTTAACACGCAGAGTACACAAATGGACTTATTGCAAAAATAAAAGCAGTAATTTTCAATGCGCGAGATATAAGAGGTGTGAGGGAGTGAGAAGAGGGTCCAAATGTGTCTCCCAGCCAATGTGTGAGAGTTGGCAGCTCTGTGCTTTGAAATTCTCTGAAAAGCTCTATCGAAGTTGAATTATTATTATTGTTTTAACTGCAAGTTTCACCAATTCCAGTCCTTTTTAAATTGTAAATAAAACAAATAAAAGTGAAAAACCAGATGATTTATGACAGGGCATAACAAAACAAAAAAATAAACGTCCTCTCACTGTCAACTGCGTTACTTTTCAGCAAACTTAACGTGTAAATATTTGTATGAAGATTCAACAACAGACAAACTGAACAAGTTCCACAGACATGTGACTAACAGAAATTGAATAATGCATCCCTAAACAAAGAGGGGGTGGTGTCAAAATCAAAAGTAAGTCAGTATCTGGTGTGGCCACCAGCTGCATTAAGTACTGCAGTGCATCTTCTTCTCATGGACTGCACCAGATTTGCCAGTTCTTGCTGTGATATGTTAGCCCACTCTTCCACCAAGGAACCTGCAAGTTTCAGGACATTTCTGGGGGGGGAATGGCCCTAGCCCTCACCCTCCAATCCAACAGGTCCCAGATCCAGGCTCTTCGCTGGCCATAGCAGAACACTGATAAATCACACACAGAACGAGCAGTATGGCTGGTGACATTGTCATGCTGAAGGGTCATGTCAGGGTGAGCCTGCAGGAAGGGTACCAAATGAGGGAGGAGGATGTCTTCTCGATAACACACAGCGTTGAGATTGCCTGCAATGACAACAAGCTCAGTCCGATGATGCTGTGACACACCGCCCCAGATCACGACGGACCCTCCACCTCCAAATTGATCCCGCTCCAGAGTACAGGCCTTGGTGTAACGCTCATTCCTTCGACGCTAAACGCGAATCTGACCATCACCCCTATTGAGACAAAACCACGACTCATCAGTGAAGGGCACTTTTTGCCAGTCCTGTCTGGTCCAGTAACGGTGGGTTTGTGCCCATAGGCAATGTAGTTGCCGGTGATGTCTGGTGAAAACTTTCCTTACAACAGGCCTACAAGCCCTCAGTCCAGTCTCTCTCAGCTTATTGCAGACAGTCTAAGCACCGAAGGAAGGATGGTGCATTCCTGATGTAACTCGGGCAGTTGTTGCCTTCCTGTACCTGTCCCACAGGTGTGATGTTCGGCTGTACCGATCCTGTGCAGATGTTGTTACACGTGGTCTGCCACTGCGAGGGCCATCAGCTTAGGCATCTCACAGTACAGACATTACAATTTATTGCCCCGGCCACATCTGCAGTCCTCATGCCTCCTTGCAGCGTGCCAAAGGCACGTTCACGCAGATGAGCAGGGACACTGGACATCTTTCTTTTGGTGTTTTTCAGAGTCAGTAGAAAGGCCTCTTTAGTGTCCTAAGTTTTCATAATTGTGAACTTAATTGCCTACCGTCTGTAAGCTGTTAGTGTCTTAACGACCGTTCCACAAGTGCATGTTCATTAATTGTCTATGGTTCATTGAACAAGCATGGGAAACAGTGTTTAAAACCTTTACAATGAAGATCTGTAAAGTTGGATTTTTACAAATTATCTTTGAAAGACAGGGTCCTGAAAGACAGGGTCCTGAAAGACAGGGTCCTGAAAGACAGGGTCCTGAAAGACAGGGTCCTGAAAGACAGGGTCCTGAAAGACAGGGTCCTGAAAGACAGGGTCCTGAAAGACAGGGTCCTGAAAGACAGGGTCCTGAAAGACAGGGTCCTGAAAGACAGGGCCTGAAAGACAGGGTCCTGAAAGACAGGGCCTGAAAGACAGGGTCCTGAAAGACAGGGTCCTTTCTTTTTTTGCTGTTTATATCCGTTGGGATATATGCTCTCTCAACAGCGCTTTTACAAAAACAACCTGTTGTGCTCTGTTAATGTCTATTATTCATACATCTAGAGCTGAATGTAAAATAGAAGACAGCTTTTATTATTTTGAAACCTCCATGCTTCACGGTGGGAACCACACTTGCAGAGATCATCCTTTCACCTACTCTGCGTCTCACACAAAGACACGGTGGTTGGAACCAAAAATCTCAAATTTAGACTTCAGACCAAAGGACAAATTTCCACCGGTCTAATGTCCTTTGCTCGTGTTTCTTGGCCCAAGCAAGTCTCTTCTACATATTGGTGTCCTTTAGTAGTGGTTTCTTTTCAGCAATTCCACCATGAAGGCCTGAATCATGCCGTCTCCTCTGAACAGTTGATGTTGAGATGTGTCTGTTACTTGAACTCTGAAGTGTTTATTTGGGCTGCAATTTCTGAAGCTGGAAACTAATGAACTTATCCACTGCAGCAGAGGTGACTCGGTCTTCCTTTCCTGTGGAGGTCCTCATGAGAGCCAGTTTCATCATAGCGCTTGATGGTTTATGCGAGTGCACTTGAAGAAACTTTCAAAGTTCTTGACATTTTCCGGATTGACAAACCTTCAGGTCTTAAAGTAATGGACTATCATTTGTCTTTGCTTATTCAAGCTGTTCTTGCCATAATATGGACGTGGTCTTTTACCAAATAGAGCCATCTCCTGTATACCACCCCTACCTTGTCACAACTGATTGGCTGAAATGTATTAAGGAAAGAAATGACACAAAATAACTTAATGCACACCTGTTAATTGAAATGCATTCCAGGTGACAACCTCTTTAAGTTGGTTGAGAGAATGACAAGAATTCACAAAGCTGTCAGAGGCAAAGGATGGCTACTTTGAAGAATCTCAAAGGATTCCATATGTGTCATTTTATCATGTAAAGGCTATTTGACCAAGGAGTGCTGCATCAGATGGCCTGGCCTCAACCCAACTGTGATGGTTTGGGATGAGTTTGGACTGCAGAGTGAAGGAAAAGCAGCCAACAAGTGCTCAGCATATGTGGGAACTCCGTCAAGACTGTAGGAAAAGCATTCCTCTGGTTGAGAGAATGCCAAGAGCGTGCAAAGCTGTGATCACGGCAAAGGATAGCTACTTTGAAGAATATAAAATATATATTTGTTTCACATTTTTTGGGTTACTACAGGATTCAATGTGTTATTTCATCATTTTGATGTTTTTCTACAATGTCGAAAATAGTAAAAAATAAAGAAAAACCCTGGAATGAGTATGTGTCCAAACTTTTGCCTGGTACTGTATATCCATCCATCCATCCATGGCACTGTGCTTATCTATCAGATTCGCCAGCTTCGCCTTCCCCCTTTTCTCAATCATTTTCAGCTAGGACCAAAAAAGTAGGCTATAGTTCAGGAAATGAATAAGTACGACACCGGATGTTATGTAAGAAGCATTGACAGAGGTAGAAATGCCAAGCATTTGTCAGTGCAGGAACCTTAAAGGGACAACTTCCTCTGCTTGTGTGAGTCTCAACCTGTTTTGACTCTAAATTCTATACTCATACTTCTTTTTTATGTAGAGTTGGTATACATTTCACTTCCCAATATAATTTGATCCTGTGACTTATCAAAATACAGTATTGGAATAAAAACAGATCCATACATCCTTCCATCTATAGATCCTTCTTACCGTAAGTGATATTGCCAAACAACAGGCTGTAAACTTTTTGATATGAGTCTTTGTAACCGGTGTGTGAGAAGTAAGCTTATTGCTGGGATTGGTCTGTTGGAAAAGAACAGTATCATTATTGGGGAATAAAGGACGCCAATACAAGTCACCTGTATTCATTTAAATCTGATGATATTTACTATGTTGTGATTTGCAACAAGAGGCTATTCTTAGACTGTGGATGAGGTCTTGGTTTACCTGGTCGAAAGCAGGATAGATGGCCCTCAGTTCAGTCAGCCAGCCGTACGGCAAGTGTCCCACAGGGTAGGTGGCAGTGAGGACAGCCACAGCCTGGCCAAGCAAAGAGAGAGACAAAGAAGTAATTCGGACTCATATTTCATTTCCTTTTTGAACAGCTTACAGTAATGTAGAAAAGTTGTTCAAACACGACTGCAAGCCTTGACGTCAGCAAAGACAATTATGAATATGTGCCAAGTTGGTAATCACATATGGATTTTCCCATAACTATCAAATCAAATGTTTTGTGTCACATTCTTGGTCAACAGGTGAAGATAAACAGTGAAATGCTTACTTACGGGTCCTTTTCCAAATATGCAGAGTTAAAGATAAAATAAATAGCAAGTGACACAAGGAATAAATACACATAGAATAACAATAACATGGCTATATACAGGAAGTACCAGTACCGAGTCAATGGGCAAAGGTATGAGGTAGATTTCAGAAAGTATTCAGACTCCTTGACTTTTTCCAAATGTTGTTAGGTTAGTCATTCTAAAATTGCTCCCCCCCCCTCAATCTACACACAATACTTTAAAAAATATACATTTAACCAGGTAGGCCAGTTGAGAACAATTTAGTTCTCATTTATAACTGCAACCTGGCCAAGATACAGCAAAGCAGTGCGACAAAAACAACAGAGTTGCACATAGGATAAACAAATGTACAGTCAATAACGCAATTTTAAAAAGTCTATGTACAGTGTGTGCAAATTAAGTACGATTAGGGAGGTTAGGCAATAAATAGACCATAGAGGCAAAATAATTACAATTTAGCATTACCACTGGAGTGATAGATGTGCAGATGATGATGCGCAAGTTGAGATACTGGGGTACAAAAGAGCAAAAAAAGAAATAATATGGGGATGAGGTAGTTGGGTGTGCCATTTACAGATGAGCTGTGTACAGGTACAGTGATCGGTAAGTTGCTCTGACAGCTGATGCTTAAAGTTAGAAGGAGATAAGTCTCCAGCTTCAAATGATTTTTGCAATTCGTTCCAGTCATTGGCAGCAGAGAACTAGAAGGAAAGGTGGCCAACGGTGTTGGCTTTGTGGATCATTAGTGAAATACACCTGCTGGAGCATGTGCTATGGTTGGTGTTGCTATGGTGACCAGTGAGCTGAGATAAGGTGGGGCTTTACCTAGCAGAGACTTCTAGATGACCTGGAGCCAGTGGCTTTGGCAACAAATATGTAGTGAGGGCCAGCCAAAGAGCATACAGGTCACAGTGGTGGGTTGTATATGGGGCTTTGGTGACAAAACGGATGGCACTGTGATAGATTATATCCAATTTGCTGAGTAGAGTGTTGGAGGCTATTTTGTAAATGACACTGCTGAAGTCAAGGATCGGTAGGATAGTCAGTTTTACGAGGGTATGTGTGAAGGATGCTTTGTCGCAAAATAGGAAGCCGATTCTAGATTTAATTTTGGATTGGAGATGCTTAATGTGAGTCTGGAAGGAGAGTTTACAGTCTAACCAGACACCTAGGTCTTTGTAGTTGTTAACATATTCTAAATCAGAAACATCCAGAGTAGTGATGTTAGTCGAGCGGGCAGGTAGCAATCGGTTGAAGAGCATGCCTTTAGTTTAAATAGCATTTAAAAGCAGTTGGAGGCCACGGAAGGAGTGTTGTATGGCATTGAAGCTCATTTGGAGGTTTGTTAACACAGTGTCCAAAGAAGGGCCAGATGTATACAGAATGGTGTCCGTCTGCATAGATGTGGATCAGAGAATCGCCAGCAGCAAGACCGACATCATTGATAAATACAGAGAAAAGAGTCGGCCTGAGAATTGAACCCTGCGGCACCCCCATAGAGACTGCAAGAGGTCCGGAAAACAGGCCCTCTGATTTGACACACTGAACTCTATCTGAGAAGTAGTTGGTGAACCAGGTGAGGCAGTCATTTGAGAAACCAAGGCTATCGAGTCTGACGATAAGAATGCGGTGATTGACAGAGTCGAAAACCTTGGCCAGGTCGATGAACACGGCTGCACAGTACTGTATTTTATCAATGGCGGTTATGATATCGTTTAGGTGGTGCGTGCACCCATGACCAGCTCGGAAACCAGATTGCATAGTGGGAATCGAAATAGTCAGGGATATATGTTTGTTAACTTGGCTTTTGAAGATTTTAGAAAGGCAGGGCAGGATGGATACAGGTCTATAACAGTTTGAGTCTTGAGTGTCTCCCCCTTTGAAAAGGGGGATGTCTGTGGCAGCTTTCCAAACTTTGGGGATCTCAGACGATACGAAAGAGGTTGAACAAGATAGTAATAGGAGTTGTAGGGATCCGGGGGGGGGGGACTTGGGAAAGCTGTTGGACGGGGTAGGGGTAGCCAGTTGGAAGCATGGCCAGCCGTAGAAAAAAGCTTATTGAAATCATTGCTTATCGCAGATTTATCAGTGGTGACTGTTTCCTAGCCTCAGTGTAGTGGGCAGATATGGGGTAGTGCTCTTGTTCTCCATGGACTGCAGTGTCCCAAAACCTTTTGGAATTAGTGCCTCAGGTTGCAAATTTCTGTTTGAAAAAGCTAGCCTTCGCTTTCCTAACTAACTACCCAACCTGCTTTCATTCAGCCCCAAGAGCATTAGTGAGGTCGGGCACTGATGTTGGGCAATTAGGCCTGGCTCGCAGTCTGAGTTCCAATTCATCCCAAAGGTGCTAAAATGGGGTTGAGGTCAGGGCTCTGTGCAGGCCTGTCAAGTTCTTCCACAACAATCTCTACAAACCATTTCTGCATGGTCCTCACTTTGTGTACGGGCATTGTCCTGCAGAAACAGCAAAGAGCTTTCCCCAAACTGTTGCCACAGCGTTGGAAGCACAGAATCATCTAGAATGTCATTGTATGCTGGGCATTTAGACTTCACATCACTGGAACGAAGAGGCCTAGCCCGAACCATGAATAACAGCCCCAGACCATTATCCCTCCACCAAACATTACAGTTGTCACTATGCATTGGGGCATGTAGAGTTCTCCTGGCATCCGCAAAACCCATATTTGTACGTCGGACTGCCAGATGGTGAAGTGTGATTAATCACTCGAGAGAACATGTTTCCACTGCTCCAGAGTCCAATGGCGGCGAGCATTACACCACTCCAGCCGATGCTTGGCATTGCACATAGTGAACTTACGCTTGTGTGCGGCTGCTCGGCCATGGAAACCAATTTCATGAAACTCCCGACAAACAGTTCTTGTGCTGACTTTGCTTCCAGAGGCAGTTTGGAACTCGGTAGAGAGTGTTGCAACCGAGGACAGACGATTTTTACGTGCTACAGCAATCGGCGGTCCCGTTCTGTGAGCTTGTTTGGCTTACCATTTGAGCTGAGCCGCTGTTGCTCCTAGACGTTTCCACTTCACAATAACAGCACTTACAGTTGACCGGGGCAGCTCTAACGGGGCAGACATTTGATGAACTGAATTGTTGGAAAGGTGGCATCCTATGACAGTGCCACATTGAACGTCACTGAGCTCTTCTGTACTCTCTACTGCCTATATTTGTCTATGGATATTGCATGGGTGTGTGCTAAATGTTATACACCTGTCAGTAACGGGTGTGGCTGAAATAGCCGAATCCACTCATTTGAAGGGGTGTCCACATACACTATATATACAAAAATAACTACCTTAATTACCTCGTACCCCTGCACCGGTACTGGTAGCCCTTTTATATAACCAAGTTATCGTTAACTTTTTTTATTATTTCAAAATTTTCTCTCTCTATTGTTGGGAAGGACTCATAAGTAAGCATTTCACAGTTAGTCTACACCTGTTGTTTACAAATCAAGTGAAAAATCCAATTTGATTTGAACAGTCTATGCCTCGGGTAGCTGGAGTCTGACAATTGTTGGGGCCTTCCCCTGACACCACCTGGTATGGGGTTCCTGGACAAGTGCCTCAGGCTAACTTTTCCTTCATTTTGATACAAATGAAAAAGTGGCATTGACTTGCCCATTTTTCATGCATTGTCTCAGTGTTCGACTAACCACGTGCGACATGTACACTGGCCTGCTAGAGTTAGCATCAGGCAGACAAGCAATATCCACTGTCGTAGTACAGATCAAGCCTGAGCTGGAATGCGAAGCTAAAAGAAGCTGGTTAGCTTTAGAAAACCCAGAGTAGATCTTGATTTGTAGTATACCCATTATACCCCTCAGGTAAAGGCCATTGCGGTTGGCAGCTTCCCAATTACAGTGAGTGGGACTGAACAAAATGGGATATTATTGGGGAGTGGACTGAGTAGGCTTCAAACTCACCTCAGTAGCTACGCTGCTGCCATGGAGGTCCCGGGACACGAAGAGGTTGACGATGGGCCTGCTGATCCGCTGGGTAGCCAGGATGAGGGCCAGAGGCCACCAGAAACTCAACATCTTCCCGATGGTGACATCTCCCTGCAAAGAAGCAAAATGAGAGGGGAAAACAAGGATAAGTTCAATCTGCCTTAGAGTTGTAGCTGTAGCTCCTTGCCATACGTGAGAGCAGTAGTATTGATTACGAGATAAAATAGGGGCCATTGACCTAATTGTCCTGGTTAATTTTGGGACATGGGCTACTATCTAGGTAGTCTGCAAGTACATCAAAGCCAGTTTTAGAAGACCAAGATTAACAATAGAACCGCCATAGGACAACGGCAACCAATGTTTGATTTTGTAAATGTAAAGAAATAAACAAATAAGCCACCCAAAAAAAGCAACATCCTGCTCCTTACCTGACTTTTCCTACATATATAGTACCAGTCAAAAGTTTGGACACACCTACTCATTCAAGTGTTTATTTTCTACAATATAGGATAATAGTGAATATATCAAAACTATGAAATAACACATGGAATCATGTAGTAACCAAAAAAGTCTGATGGGTGACAATATTATCAATTATAAACTGCGTGGTTAGAGCCCTGAATGCTGATTGGCAGACAGCTGTGGTATTCCAGACCGTATACCAAGGGTATGACAAAACATTTATTTTTATTGCTCTAATTACGTTGATAACCAGTTTATAATCGCAATAAGGCACCTTGGGGGTTTTCGGTATAGGGCTATGTCCAGGTACACCGCGATGCATAAGAGCCCTTATACCACACCCCCTCGTGCCTTATTGCTTAATTATACAACAGGTGGGTTTAATCCTGGATACTGATTGGTTAAAACCGCATTCAGACTGTGTCTATTCCACAAGTTACCACCGGCTAAATCTATGACGTTGAAATGCTTATTTACTGTTTCACCTGACTGTGCAATCTAGTCTCAGCTCAGCCAGGCAATTTATATTCTAGATATACACTTTAAAAAGCAACTAGACATTATGTCCCATTTCTTTAAGCTTTATGCTAGATTTTGGTTTTCAACAGCAGAGATTTGTAATAACTTTGCTCTCCGTCTCTCCTACATTTGCAACATTGTTTCAATATTGACATTCGATCTCCAGCTGTCCTATGCTAATGAACGTGTCGGGACGAGACAGACAGGCTGGCAGCTTTTCTCAGCTAGTCGAAATCATGAATCAGCATCATTTGTATGGATATATACAAAAAAAATGTCAATAGAAAAACACTAAATGTTTTCAGCTTCAGTTTGAAGTGATTGTGTTAGCAGTGTAGATGGCTAGCTCTTCTGAACAGTGGCCTGGCGCGAGAACAAAATGTTCTACCCCAGGCAAAAAAAAAAAAAATCACTCATCATTAACTCATTGTTATGGATGTATCCCCCCTAAAAACAGCTTAATTAAACAAATGCAAATGCAGCTACTTTGTTGTTATTCTTGTTGTACTGTTTGACATGATTGTGTTAGCCAAAATTGGCTAGCTTAACAAGCAAGGGATAAAAACGTTGCCAGCCATCATGGCAACGGAACATTTAGAACAAATGACTGACTCCCATCCATATTATTAAAAGTAATAATGCCCTCGAAGCAGGTGTTTAGAGGATATTGGCACGAAAAACACCCGTGCCAATATATTCTTCAACACTGGCTTCTCGGGTATTATCACTTAATTGTCCAATTGTACATGAAGAGATGGGTGCAGCTTGTCATTGACAGAAGCAGGGGAAGGGGAACCACTTTTTCAAATCCTCCTCCAGAGTCACATGTAGGTACGACATTTTGAAATATAGTATCAGAAAACAGCAGTTTCTGCTGTTTCTAAGACACTGACCTTTGTCAAATAACAAAAAATTCAAGAGGTGAGCTCTATTTCAAAATATGACTTTTTCCAAGGATAACCACGCTGTCCATGCGTTCAGCACATGAGCACTCAAGGGATCATTGCTCAGGCTACTAAGTAAAGTACTAACGTAATGCAACTTAAAATATGCCATTCTGTTCTTTTGAAATACATTTTCTTATTTCCATGTTTAAGACCTGCCAAAACTAAAATTTCTGTGGTGGTTTTAATGGTTTCCATATATAGCCTACAGTAAAGACTAATGAAATGCTATTTTCGCAATTGTAAATGAGAACTTGTTCTCAACTTGCCTACCTGGTTAAATAAAGGTGAAATAAAATAAAAATAAATAAAATAAATTTGAAATACGTTTTTTTTCGTATAATAATGTTACCTAAAACCTTCATAGACACACCCAGATTATTATTCTTCCGATAGCATATATGGAATTTATTTATTTGACTGTTAGAATATTGATGCAGTCTTTCTCCTAAACCACAGGTGTCAAACTCATTCCACAGAGGGCCGAGAGGATGCAGGTTCTCTCCTCCCATGTATTTGGATGAATTAAGGTCACTAGTTAGCCTAAACCACAGGTGTCAAACTCATTCCACAGAGGGCCGAGAGGATGCAGGTTCTCTCCTCCCATGTATTTGGATGAATTAAGGTCACTAGTTAGCAAGGAACCCACACCTGGATTGTTTATGACTTAATTGAAAGGACAAACCTGACACTAGGTCCTCCATGGAATGTGTTTGGCACCCCTGGCCTAAATCATTGCAGCCACTCAATTTAAAAAAAACGTATATAAATTAGTTTAAAAAAAATTGTTTTCGTGATGGTAAAAAGTTTCCAGTAAAAAAAACAGATAAACTATGTAGAAAAGATAATGGAGCTGTATATAAAATAAAAACTAGACAGTGAGGGAGAATCTGAAATTAAAAAACATTTCACGGCATTGCCCAATTGATAATGGTATAATGTTTGAGTCACTCAGCTGAAGAACCCTCTAGTGACACCCAATCCCGCATGCGGGAGCGTAATCATCACCTGACACTAATTAGCATAATGCAACGGACAGAAATATCCCTAGAAAATATTCCTATTCATGAAAATCACAAATGAAATATATTGAGACACAGCTTAGCCTTTTGTTAATCACCCTGTCATCTCAGATTTTCAAAATATGCTTTACAGCAAAAGCTAGACAAGCACTTGTGTAAGTTTATCGATAGCCTAGCATAGCATTTTGTCCAGCTAGCAGCAGGTAACTTGGTCACGGAAATCAGAAAAGCAATCAAATTAAATCGTTTACCTTTGATGAGCTTCGGATGTTTTCACTCACGAGACTCCCAGTTCGATAGCAAATGTTCCTTTTTTCCAAAAATATTATTTTTGTAGATGAAATAGCTCCGTTTGTTCTTCACGTTTGGCTGAGAAATCGCCCGGAAATTGCAGTCACGAAAACGGCGAAAAATATTCCAAATTAGCTCCATAATATCGACAGAAACATGGCAAACGTTGTTTATAATCAATCCTAAAGGTGTTTTTCAAATATATATTTGATAATATATCCATCGGGACAATTCGTTTTTCAGTAGGACCGATTGGAGTAATGGCTACCTCTGTATTTTACGTGAGAATCTCTCTGGCAGCATCAGGTGACCACTTGCGCAATGTAGCCACTTACGGGTATTCTTCAACATAAATGCGTAAAACTACGTCACAATGCTGTAGACACCTTCGGGAATACGGAGAAAGAGTAATCTGGTTGATAGCCCATTCACTGCTCAATAGGGACTCATTGGAACGCAGCGCTTTCAAAACATGGGGCACTTCCGGATTGGATTTTTCTCAGGCTTTCGCCTGCAACATCAGTTCTGTTATACTCAGATAATGTTTTTACAGTTTTGGAAACTTTAGTGTTTTCTATCCTAAGCTGTCAATTATATGCATATTCTAGCATCTTTTCCTGACAAAATATCCCATTTACTACGGGACTGTTGTTTTTCCAAAAATGAAAATACTGTCCCCTAGTCACAACAGGTTTTAAGAACACGGCATAAACCATGGTAAAGTTTGTAGAATTGCAGAAATGTTGCTTTAAAATTGCACATTTTCTCTCAGACACATGGTCAAATGTGTAGAATTGCAGGAAATTAGGTTTTAAACCACCATTTTTTCTCAGTCCCATGACAATGTGTAGAATTATAGGACACAAGCTTAATTTTTTTTAAATGTCTCTCCGCCCCATGTCAAAATGTGTACAATTGCAGGGAATTAAGCTTTAAAACAACATTTTGCCTCTGCGGCCAAGAGGGTCTCTAAGATTTTCTGACAAAGACTGAGCCACGGCCACCAATTTAGCAGTTTCTAAGCTAATTTCCTACAATTCTACGCATTTTGACATGGAAAAAGTGGTGTTCTTATGCTCAAACATAGCAAAATCAAATGGACCCCTGATTGTCTAGCTTTTATTTTGGTCACTATAGGTTCTAAAAGATTATAGGCTATTAAAAAATATATAGGTGCAGTTTTTTTTCTACAAATATTCTATTTGGTTTTAGTCATTAAGTGGACACTGAAAGCATTTCTTTCCCATTCCCTCAAATGTATTTTGCAACCCCGTTTGGGAACCACTGCTGCAGCGGATACTTATCGCCTGAAAGGCCCAGCGGTTCTAGTGTTGAATAAACACGTTGAACTCTTAAAAAAGGTCCCAGTTGGGTGACGAAGGAAACAGCGTACCCCTACGTCAACGCCACTGGAGTCCGGGATGTTGTCGTGAATGTTGTAGTAGTAGCCCAGGCCCACGATGACGAAGCGCACCAGGGCTCCCATGTACAGGGCGAGGATGGGGATGAGAAGGGGCTCCACACACGGCAGGTTACTATGTATCAGAACGGACACAAACACAATCTGCCACAGAGAGAGGGGGGGGGGGGGGGCACAGTCAGAAACACTCCGTTAGGACCACATCACACTCACAACTTATCAGAGCAGGGCATACTGCCAAGTCCACTTTTGAGGGGAATTGCATTTTTGTTTTGGCTACAAGAACCCATATTCACTGTAATGGGGATTAGTGAACAACAAGGAAGCAATCTGTTGAGTACCTGGGTGATGACATCAGAGATGGAGGCAGAGCCTACAATGACACTGTATTTGTGCTTGAGGAGGATTCCAGCATGTATCCAAGACTAAAAAACAAAAATTAACAAGGAGACAATTGTTGCTTCTCCACCCAATAATTTTAGCCTACCAAGTTATTTTCTGTAAAAATAAAAAGCAACCCAAAGGCTCACATTGAAATGTGTCAATATGCGGTAGTTGAAATACAGGGACAGGAGTGCGTACGTTTTAAGATCAGCATGATGTCAAGGTGATTATACATACATTTGAGGTGTTAAGCTTCTTTCTGCCATGATTACGGCTCTCTGGATAGCCATGCTTTGGTTCATGAAAGAGCTGGTCTGCATCCTAAATGGCACCCTATTCATTACATAACGCACTACTTTTGAACATGGCCCATAGGGATCTGGTTCAAAGTAGTGCACTACAGTGCATTTGGAAAGTATTCAGACCCCTTCACTTTTCCACATTTTCAACCTTATTCTAAAATGGATTAAATTGTTTTTTTCCCCCACTCAATACCCCCATAATGACAAAAATAGCAAATCTCACATTTACTTAAGTATTCAGACCCTTTGCTCAGTACTTTGTAGAAGGACCTTTGGCAGAGATTACAGCCTCGACTCATAATAATATATAATAATAATAATATAATAATCTTGGGTATGAAACTACAAGCTTGGCACACCTGTATTTGGGGAGTTCCTCCCATTCTTCTCTGCAGATCCTCTCAAGCCCTGTCCGGTTGGATGGGGAACATCGCTGCACAGATACTTTCAGGTCCCTCCAGAGATGTTTGATTGGGTTCAAATCCGGGCTCTGGCTGGGCCACTCAAGGACATTCAGAGACTTGTCCCGAAGCCACTCCTGCATTGTCTGGGCTGTGTGTTTAGCGTTGTTGTCCTGTTGGATGGTGAACCTTCACCCTAGTCTAGCAGGTTTTTGTCAAGGATCTCTGTACTTTTTTCCATTCATTTGTCCCTTGATCCTGACTAGTCTCCCAGTCCCTGCCACTAAAAAAAACATCCCCACAGCATGATGCTGCCACCACCATGCCTCACCGTAGGGATAGTGCCAGGATTCCTCCAGGCGTGTCCTCCAGGCGTGTCACTTGGCATTCAGGCCAAAGAGTTCAAGACCAGAGAATCTTGTTTTTCATGGTCTGAGTCCTTTAGGTGCCTTTTGGCAAACTCCAAGCGGGATGTCATGTGCTTTTTACTGAGGTGTGGCTTCCGTCTGGTCACACTACCATAAAGGCCTAATTGGTGGAGTGCTGCAGAGATGGTTGTCCTTCTGGAAGGTTCTCCCATCTCAACAGAGGAACTCTAGAGCTCTGTCAGAATTACCATCATCGGGTCACCTCCCTGACCAAGGCCCTTCTTCCCCGATTGCTCAGTTTGGCCGGGCGGCCAGCTCTAGGAAGAGTCTTGGTGATTCCAAAATTCTTCCATTTAAAAATGATGAGGCCACTGTTCTTGGGGACCTTCAATGCTGCAGACATTTTTCGGTACCCTTCTCCAGATCTGTGCTCGACACAATCCTGTCTCGGAGCTCTACGGACAATTCCTCTGACCTCATGGCTCGGTTTTTGCTTTGGCATCCACTGTCAACTGTGCGACCTTATATAGACAGGTGTGTGCCTTTCCAAATCATGTCCAATCAATGATCAATGGAAACAGGATGCACCCGAGCTCAATTTCGAGTCTCATAGTAAAGGGTCTGAATACTTCTGTAAATAAGATATTACAGTGTTTTGGGGGTCATTATGCGGTATTGTCTGTAGATTGATGAGGAAAAATATTTATTTAATCAATATTACAATACGGCTGTAACGTAACAAAATGTGGAAAAAGGGAAGGGGTCTGAATAATTAACGAATACACTGTATATAGTGAATAGGGTGATATTTGGGACGCAGACCCTGAAATCAAGCTGTATACTCTCCTCGGTACTCACCATGGCGTCCAGCAGTGGGAAAGTTGCCAGGTAGAGGAAAGCCCTCCTGGTCTTGTTGCCCACGGAGTCATCCACATGATGCAGCTTATTGATAATGTAGTAGCCTAGGTCTGTCTGGGCTAGAGAGGGGAGAGAAGCAGAATACTGTAAGGACTGAGGAGATGGCACCACTAACTCGATTTTAAACTTTTGAGATGATAAAACACTAGTGGGTTGGCCTCTTCATTTAAAAAATAAAACAGAAAAGCTGAACTTAAAAGCAGTTTACAACTGACATATCACTGGATTTAAAATCACTTGGAATTAATAAGAATAAATACTAGTAGTTAGTTACTATTAAATGTCATGGTTTGGGACAAAACAACCATGTTTAATCCTCACCGATGAGAACATGAATGATGAATGCCATAGAGCCTGCTACCGCCATGCACAGCACAGCCAAGCCCCGGTCCCTCTTGCTGTTGACAAACACCAGGCCCACGTTCTTGAAATCACTCATGGGCCCAGTAAAGAACTTCATTAGCGAATAGGCCAGCCCATAGCTGGCAAGCATCTCAACCGCATCCTCTTTAAAGCCTGCTAAACCCCGGTTTAGAGCCTGCCAAGGACCAAAAGGCCAAGGGAATGGGTGGGAAAGAGTGAGAACGTATTAGCCCCAAGGTTCAGCATCATACAACCATCATTCATACCAGTATGCATTAGCCTGAGGGGTATACTACAAATCAGGTTTAAGGAGTTCGCGAGGTAACTTTGGTCAATTGAACAAATTTGTATTAACAATGACGGCCTAACCCTGCCAACACTGCCAATCACGGCCAGATGTGATGCAGCCTGGATATTTTCCCACATGTTAATGCCTCTATTAAAAACGCCAAGATAGTGACATTTCTCCATTTCTATTTTAGATTTAAGATAATATTGTTGTGACTGTTAGTGTTTATTGACCTATTGATGAACTGCTGTGACAGTAAATGGCTAGCTACCTGATATACCCTAGCTCCCTAGTTAACCATTGGTAATCTGAGCATCGTAGATCATTTCTGAAGAGGTGTCCTTTCAGAATGAGTGGTGCGGAGGCTACTGGTGTTACGGCTACTGGTGTTGCTATTGTTATAGAACTCCCTCGTGTGCTTCTGTTATGGGGAAAAATTCCACAATGAAGCTGACATTAAATGTCAAGAATGATACATGTGCATCTTTTGGCCATCAAGTAGGCTGTTAATTGCAATGCCATTGCAGGCTACTGTAGCCTACCATTTGATACAATAAACTTTTAACTCGGCTTATACACACACCTTTTTCAGGACCCTGTCTTTCAAAGATAATTTGTAAAACTCCAAATAATTTCATAGAGCTTTATTGTAAAGGGTTTAAACACTGTTTCCCATACTTGTTCAATGAACCATAAACAATTAAATGAACATGCACATGTGAAACGGTCGTTAAGACACTAACAGCTTACAGGCGGTAGGCAATTAAGGTCACAGTTATGAAAACTGAGGACACTAGAGGCCTTTCTACTGACTCTGAAAAACACCAAAAGAAAGATGCCCAGGGTCCCTGCTCATCTGCGTGAACGTGCCTTAGGCATGCTGCAAGGAGGCATCGGGACTGCAGATGTGGCCAGGGCAATAAATTGCAATGCCTGTACTGTGAGACGCCTAAGACAGTGCCACAGGGAGACAGGACGGACAGCTGATCATCCTCGCAGTGGCAGACCACATGTAACACCTGCACAGGATTGATACATCCGAACATCACACCTGCGGGACAGGTACAAGATGGCAAAAACTGCCCGAGTTGCACCAGGAACGCACAATCCCTCCATCAGTACTCAGACTGTCCGCAATAGGCTGAGAGAGGCTGGACTGAGGGCTTGTAGGCCTGTTGTAAGTCATGTCCTCACCAGACATCACCGGCGACAACGTCGCCTATGGTCACAAACCCACTGTTGCTGGACCATACAGGACTGACAAAAAGTGCTCTTCACTGATGAGTTGCGGTTTTGTCTCACCAGGGGTGATGGTCGGATTCGCATTTATCATCGAAGGAATAAGCATTACACCGAGGCCTGTGCTCTGGAGCAGGATCGATTTGGAGATTGAGAATCAGTCATGGTCTGGGGTGGTGTGTCCCAGCATCATCGGACTGATCTTGTTGTCATTGCAGGCAATCTCAAAGCTGTGCATTACAGGGAAGACATCCTCCTCCCTCATGTGGTACTCTTCCTGCTGGCTCATCCTGACATGACCCTCCAGCATGACAATGCCACCAGCCATAATGCTCGTTCTGTGCACGATTTCTAGTGTTCTGCAATGGCCAGCGGAGAGCCCGGAACTCAATCCCATTGAGCACATCTGGGACATGTTGGATTGGAGGGTGAGGGCTAGAGCCATTCCCCCCAGAAATGTCCGGAAACTTGCAGGTGCCTTGGTGGAAGAATGGGATAACATCTCACAGCAAGAACTGGCAAATCTGGTGCAGTCCATGAGGAGATGCACTGCAGTACTTAATGCAGCTGATGGCCACACCAGATACTGACTTACTTTTGATTTTGACCCCCGTTTGTTCAGGGACACATTATTCAACTTCTGTTAGTCACGTCTGTGGAACTTGTTCAGTTTATGTCTCAGTTGTTGAATCTTATGTTCATACAAATATTTACACATGCTAAGCTTGCTGAAAAGAAACGCAGTTGACAGTGAGACGTGAGACGTTTATTTTTTTGCTGTGATAACTATATAGCAAAATTAACCTTTACCAGTTAAATTTTTCAGAAATATTGTAACAAAATCTGCATAGGAGACAATATACATGTGCCTATACATAATGGATGCATGTGGAAATATGCAAAACCCCATAGAAATAGAAAGAATAGAACAGATAATGATGACAATGGGTGGACTGGCAGAAATTGCAAATGTACCCATAGTAGCAAAGCAGGATGTAAAAGCAGGATGTGTACCCATCAATCTGTTCCGTGATTATTTTAATAAACTTAATTGACAATACAAAAAAATACATTCAATGAGCAACTTAAGTTAGCATAATTTAATTAATATTCTACATTACCAGGCAGTCATTGCGAGTGTACCCATGAGTTTACCAGTCAGGTTCCAAACTCAAAAGCCCATTAACTCATTCTATTTCTATGCTAAAAACACTTTATACCCTGTCGTGATCATGAAAAACGGAATTAGTCATTCAGGCGAATTAGACATTATTTCCATTTAGCTTTGCCTCCAGAGAGCATCCGCAGCTTCCACTTTCCATAGAAGGGAGCTTGGTATGATTCATAGCTGCTCACACGGCCATTACGCATGCATAATCCTAACCTCTTCCGAGACGCACGCTTGGACTCCTACTGCCCACTAGGACTAGGCAAAAATACCAGCTACTATGAGTAGGCCTGTCATCTGTCATATGACTGGGACTGCTGTGGGTCACTGGTGTGGGGCTATGATATTCATAAGATCTCCACTGAAATGGGCTTTAATTCTGTGTGCCTTATGGCCTTCTCAAAGCCACAAAGATGCACAAGTAGGTCAATACATCTACTAATAATTTAAATCAGTCACCACTCATTCAACAAAAAGCTACTCTTCTTTCCATGTTATAGTGGACATCTGTTGCTCACTGTCCTAGATCCATGCAAGGGCTTTTTAGTTTACATTCACTCTTCTAGATATCACAGAGGAGCTTGCCAGCTTGAAGTCTTAAAACCCAGAAATTAGTTACCTCTGGTTTGTTAAGCTATCCCTATTTGTGAAAAAGAATGAGAAAAGAATAGGGTTTTGGGATAAACGCCAAAAATAAGGTCAGAGGTTAACAGACGCTTAAGATATCTTCTACGTATTGTTCTATGAGATAATCAGTCAGTTAACATTAGCTTTATGAATTATGAAGCCTTTCTAGATTATGCATATACCGTGCATTCATAAAGTACTCAGACCCCTTAACCTTTTCCACATTTTCTTACGTTACAGCTTCATTCTAACATTTATTTAAATTAAAAAATGTCATCAATCTATACACAGTACCACATAATGACAAAAACAGATTTAGATTTTTGCCAATTTACTAAAAATAAAAACAAATACCATATTTAAAAAAGTATTCAGACCCTTTGATATGAGACTCAAAATTGAGCTCTGGTGCATCCTGTTTCCATTGATCAAGTTGTAAAAACATTTCAAGGATGATTCCACCTGGGGTAAATTAAATTGATTGGACATGATTTGGAAAGGCATACACCTGTCTATATAAAAGGTCCCACAGTTGACAGTGCATGTCAGAGCAAAAACTAAGCTATGAGTTTGAAGGAATTTTCCGTAGAGCTCCGAAACAGGATTGTGTCGAGGCACAGATCTGGGGAAGGGTACCAAAAAATGTCTGCAGCACTGAAGGTCCCCAAGAACAGCGGCCTCCATCATTCTTAAATGGAACCACCAAGACTCTTCCTAGAGCTGGCAGCCCGGCCAAACTGAGAAATCGGAGAGGGGCCTTGGTCAGGGAGGTGACCAAGAACCCAATGGTCACTCTGACAGAGCTCCTATGTGGAGTTAGAAGAACCTTCCAGAAGGACAAGCATCTCTGCAGCACTCCCCCAATCAGGCCTTTATGGTAGAGTGGCCAGGCGGAAGCCACTCCTCAGTAAAAGGCACATGAGTCAGCTTGGAGTTTCCCAAAAGGCATCTGAAGGACTCTCAGACCATGAGAAACAAGATTGAACTGTTTGGCCTGAATGCCAAGTCCTGAGGAAATCTAGCATCATCCCTATGGTGAAGTATGGTGGTGGCAGCATCATGCTGTGGGGATGTTTTTCCAATGGCAGGGACTCAGGATCGGTGGAAAGATTAACAGAGCAAAGTACAGAGAGATCCTTGATAAAAACATGCTCCAGAGCACTCTGGACCTCCGATGGGGCGAAGGTTCACCTTCCAACAGGACAACGACCCTAAGCACACAGCCAAGACAATGCAGGAATGGCTTCCGGACAAATCTCTGAATGTCCTTGAGTGGCCCAGCCAGAGCCCGGACTAGAACCCGATCGAACATCTCTGGAGAGACCTGTGCAGCGACACTCAGATGTGTTACGTCAAGAAAGGAAGACAAATACAATATGACATCTATCTAATCTGGAGGAGGAAATTGTTGTCCAAAATCAAACTTTCAACAGGCACTGACCCAACAACGATAGAGTGAATATGCACACACTCAGCCAATTCTCTCCACTGGTGTCATTAAGATAGGCTATTCTGTTCGCTAAATTTAGTTGAGAACTATGATAACATATATATTAGTATTGTCATTGTCTTCTCTTAGTGATGGGGATCAATAGTTACATCACGGGACATTATTTTTGACTATCGTATCATTTAGACAATTTTAATTTTAATTTTTTTTAAATTGTGCTAGTTTGCTGTACCGGCACCAAAACTCCATAGCCTTTTCTCCATTTTATTTTTTAAATAATGAGTTAATTAGATTTTGAACTCTTTGTCATGGCTCGTCCCTCTGCAGCAGAGATGGTGAGCAATATGTTTGGCAAATCAAATCGCAATAAATAAATAAAATCACAATATTGATTCCCAAAATAATACTGAGAATAGCAATACATATCGCAACGGAACCTAAGTATCGTGATAATGTCGTATTGTGAGGTCCCTGGCAATTCACAGCACTAATGCCTGGCTGTGCCTCTACTTTTCACTGACAGTCGCAACTCAAAAATCATATAGGTTATTTGGTATTTGCCACCAAAGCTCTACAGTGGGACCATTTTATTAGCATATGCGCCTAAATATTTTGCTGTGCGACCTGGAATTTGAATTTAGGAACACCAGTGCACCTACAACATTTAAGATTCTAGCTTTATTTCTTCATATACCACATGGCCAAAGTCATGGGCATTACTATGGAGTTGGTCCCCCTTTGCTGCTGTAACAGCTCCACTCTTCAGGGAAGGCTTTCCACTAGATGTTGGAACATTGCTGCAGGGACTTGCTTCCATTCAGTCATAAGAGCATTACTGAGGTCGGGAACTGATGTTGGAGAATTAGGCCTGGCTCACAGTCGGCGTTCCAATTCATCCCAAGGGTGTTCAATGGGGTTGAGGTCAGGGCTCTGTGCAGGCCAGTCGGGGCTCTGTGCAGGCCAGTCGGGGCTCTGTGCAGGCCAGGGCTCTGTGCAGGCCAGTCGGGGCTCTGTGCAGGCCAGTCGGGGCTCTGTGCAGGCCAGTCGGGGCTCTGTGCAGGCCAGTCGGGGCTCTGTGCAGGCCAGTCGGGGCTCTGTGCAGGCCAGTCGGGGCTCTGTGCAGGCCAGTCGGGGCTCTGTGCAGGCCAGTCGGGGCTCTGTGCAGGCCAGTCGGTGCTCTGTGCAGGCCAGTCGGTGCTCTGTGCAGGCCAGTCGGTGCTCTGTGCAGGCCAGTCGGTGCTCTGTGCAGGGCAGTCAGGGCTCTGTGCAGGCCAGTCAAGTTCTTCCACACCTATCTCTACAAACTGAGGAGTATTTGTCTGTAATAAAGTCATTTTGTGGAGAAAAACGCATTCTGATTTTTGTGAAATCCCTAGATTTGGGCCAAATTAATTTGTTTCAATTGACCGATTTCCTTATATGAACTGTAACTCAGTAAAATCGTTGAAATTGTTGCATGTTGCATTTAGTTATGTATAGTTTTTATTGGGAAGGCAGATAAATCATTTTTATCAAAAGCAATTCCTTTTGCATGAGAAAGCACAGAATCCTAGTAATTGCTACACATGCTTAATTACGTCAATTTAGTTTTGACTTTCATCCGAAACAAAACACCTACACGGGCACCCGGGCGGGATTAATCGAACTGTGTGTGTCCCCAACTTTGCCAACAGACAAAACACTGAATGGATCAGTGGTTCACCAATCAGGGCCTCACAAGGAGTGATGTGTAATGAAAACATTTGTTGAGGGGGAGAAAGCAACATTCCCATGAAACACATCTATAACATTAATATCAATTATATTCTGAGAATATAGCAACCATGTTCTGTGGGAAGTAATGGAATATTCTCCCAACCCTCAGAAAACAGGACACGTGAATGTTCCTGTAAAGGAAAATATGCTTACTTTCCTTATGAAACACAATTTTCCACCGCCATGCAAAGAGTGGTTTAACATTAATCCCGGATGTTGTATATCTGTTCAACCAATCAGGTTTAAACTACCAGACCATGGGCTATGTTTATTTTATGCCTGATGCTGTGGCAGCATGGCATTGGTGGAAACCAAGACTACTCTCAGGGTGGCAAGAAATGTTGGCGTCATGTCTGGAACTATTTTAGCTAACCCGTTTCCTAACCTTAACCTAAATCTCCTAACACTTTAAAAACAAAAAAATTCTCACCCACCAAGCACGTTTTTGTATGGAGGTCAATGCTGTGTCGAATTTGGTCTCCGCCAAAAAATGTATGGTTTATATACTATGTATTTAATTGAATATAAATGTCCTAATGCATACGTTGTTAGGAGTACTGACATAAGTAGGCCACGTGACTTCCCCGCAACTTTGCGGGGGGGGACACTTTTATCGGAGTTGTATTGAGATGACTAAGCATATAATATAATAATAATAATAATAATTCATGTTATGAGGCTAGTATGGTTGCATTTCTCCATTGAATACATGCGGTTGAAATCAACAACCCTCATCGAATATTCAAAAAACTATTCAAATAATGAGATGTATCCACAAATCCAAAGAAAGTATTAGGCGGGATTTGAATTTTGTCACTAGCATTGGTAGTGGAAAACTGTGTTTCATAAAGTAAGCATATTTTTCCCGCCATCTATCCATTCAATAAAGTTGAGGAAATCGATGGCTATGCAGCCTGAATTGAGAATATGTCAGGTACGAACCGGTCCACAAGTGATGCAAATGTATTGCTGGCTCCATAAATTATTTGGACTGTAAAATGACCCGTCTCAATATCGCCATCTGTCGGCGTTTAAATTATACACGTGCCTGTAATGAATTGATCAAATTCTTGAATTGTAGGCCACTACTAGTGGTGGTCTGATGGATAGATACAACATTCTGTACCACGTTGAATGCTTACTTCATGTCAAATCAAACAAGCGATAGAAGTTATCCGGACCGTGTTTTGACAGAGCCTGACATCTAGCTAATTGTTGACGTTCAATCCGTCACTCTTGCCTCAACCCCCAATGTTGGCTACCGACTAGCACATATCCTATGCAAATATCGCTGTCTTATGTCAATTTGATGGCGCCGACCTACCTGTTCACCGAGGTCGATGGCTACATTGGTAATAGCCATAGGCACCAGAAAGCTGATGAGAGGCCAATATGGAATGAGAGATGGAAATTCCAACATAGTATAGCAGGGGTGACAGAACCAGGGGCATCTGCTTCAGTCGTGATTATTTAAAATATTACGTTAAATCGGTAGAATAGAATGTAGGTAGGCACTTCACGTTAAATAAATGTCAATTCAACTGACAATCAAAGTCAGAATGCTCCCCGCATCGCTGGATCCAAGGAATACGCTTTGGTGTGCAGAGGAGGCGAAGGTCAGAAGAATTATTGCAGATGGGCGTTTCTCCATCGCTCGACAACGTTGGAGAAAATGAAAGCAAGCTGCATTAAAAAAACTGACGGAGAGAATCCAGCGAGAACCCCGGCTTGTATCAAAACAATGAGGGAATACCAGAAAGCTTTTGCTCTCGTAGCATACGATTCTGAGTGTTCAACATCAAGCCATCCCCGCCTTGCCTGAAACCAAACCACACACGTGGGTCGGCACCAAATTTAAACTTCCTCCACCTACTCTCGACGTCATGAATTATAGGTAGACAGATCAAATTGTAATGGTCGTGTACACATATTTAGCAGATGTATATAGCTGGTGCAGCGAAATGATTATGTTTCTAGCTGCAACAGTATACTTAAATTGCGTGCGCAAACTCAGTCTGGCTTATCTACGCCGATTTCAGAGCGCAGAATAACCGCCTTATTGCTTTAATAAAAACGTACTTTTACCAACATATAATTTAATTGTCATTAAATCTTTATTTTCGTAAATCAATTAATACAATGTAATTCTTCCACTAGAATATTTAGTCTGGACAAAAATCTGGTTAGTTATTTTGGTCATGTTGCTCATTCTTTTGCATAGTTGCTATGCAGAAGGTCTGGTCGTCCGTTCTTAACAAAATAGACTACCCATTTACATTTGACTGTATTCAAGATACAGCACTGACTCGCGTACCTTATTGATTTTATAAAACGGTTACTGTTACCAACATAACAGTGCATAGTTGCAATGTCGGTGGATGGTGGTCCGTTGTCAACTAAATGTTTGCTATGCAGGCTGGATAATGTTCTTGTCACTTGCTAGCTAACCAACTTCAGATAAATCTGTCACGCCAAACATTGAACCTGGAATGACAGTTTTACCACATTTTCGTTAAGAGTTTTTTTTCTTCCCTATTGGCATTTATTTAGATTTGTCCATGATAATGACGTTGATGCGTGATTTCGCCGAGCTCAAAAAAAAGTTGTCTCATCTCGTCTGGGCACCGTTCACTCTATGTATGGTACTACAGAGATTGAAATGAAAAAGTTAAACATTGTTTCCGAGATTGGACAGGCGATGTACCAAACTAAATGCTATGCTGGAAGCAAGGGAAAATAATGCGCAAATTGAGATTAAATACAAGAGATGATTCGGACATGAACATGAAATTCTTATGGCGGTGGAGTGATTATTTTCAGATGGAACTGTTTGCGTGCATAATGTGCCTGTGACAGCCAATACAGCACGACCTCCCTTCGGGCATGGATTCTACAAGTCAGAAACATTGCACAAGGATGTTGGTCCATGCTGACGCGATGGCATCACACAGTTTCTGCAGATTGGACAGCGGTACACCACTGCCACCAGCCTGTACTGTTGATACCACGACCACCCTTTGCCTCCAGAACAGCCTGGGTTCTTCGGGCATTGCTTCTACAAGTCAGAAACGTTGCACAGGGATGTTGGTCCATGCTGACACAATGGCATCACACAGTTGCTGCAGATTGGACAGCGGTACACCACTGCCACCAGCCTGTACTGTTGATACCACGACCCCCATTTGCCTCCAGAACAGCCTGGGTTCTTCGGGCATGGCTTCTACAAGTCAGAAACGTTGCACAGGGATGTTGGTCCATGCTGACGCAATGGCATCACACAGTTGCTGCAGATTGGACAGCGGTACACCACCGCCACCAGCCTGTACCGTTGACACCATGCAGGATGGGTCCATGAACTCATGCTACTTAAGCCAAATCCTGATTCTGCCATCAGCATGACAGGAACCGGGATTCGTCAGACCAGGCAATGTTTTTCAGCTTTTTCTTGTTTTTAGCTGATAGGTGTGGAACTCTTTGTGGTCTTCTGCTGGAAATCCTTGATAACGATAGACGAGTTGTGTGTTCCGAGATGCTGTTCTGCACACCATTGTTGTACTACGCCATTATTTGTCTGTTTGTGGCCCGCCTGATAGCTTGCACGGTTCGTGCCATTCTTCAACCTCTTATCAACGAGCGGTTTTCGCCCACAGGACTGTCGCTGAATGCATTTTTTTGTTGCACCATTCTTGGGAAACACTAGACATTGTCATGTGCAAAAAGCCCAATAGTGTGGTAGTTTCTGTGATACTGGATCCGGCGTGCCTGGCACCGATGATCATACCACGCTCAGTCGTTTAAGTCACTAGTTTGGCCCATTCTAACGTTAAATTGAACAGTAACCGAATGCCTCAATGCCTGTCTGTCTGTTGTATACAGGAAGCCACGGCCACGTGACTCACTGTATGTAGGAGCGATCCATTTTTGTGAAATGGATGGTGTACCTAATAAACTGTCCAGTAAGTGTATATACACTACATTACCAAAGTTATGTGGACACCTGCTCATCGAACATCTCATTCCAAAATCATGGGCATTAATAACATCCGATCCTCGTTTGCTAAGTCAAACGACACCGCTGGTTCTGCTCACACTGCCCTACCCTGTGCTCTGACCTTTTTCTCCCCTCTCTCTCCAGATGAAATCTCGCGTCTTGTGACGGCTGGCCGCCCAACAACCTGCCCGCTCGACCCTATCCCCTCCTCTCTTATCCAGACCATTTCCGGAGACCTTCTCCCTTACCTCACCTCGCTCATCAACTTATCCCTGACCGCTGGCTACGTCCCTTCCGTCTTCAAGAGAGCGAGAGTTGCACCCCTTCTGAAAAAACCTACACTCGATCCCTCCGATGTCAACAACTACAGACCAGTATCCCTTCTTTCTTTTCTCTCCAAAACTCTTGAACGTGCCGTCCTTGGTCAGCTCTCCCGCTATCTCTCTCAGAATGACCTTCTTGATCCAAATCAGTCAGGTTTCAAGACTAGTCATTCAACTGAGACTGCTCTTCTCTGTATCACGGAGGCGCTCCGCACCGCTAAAGCTAACTCTCTCTCCTCTGCTCTCATCCTTCTAGACCTATCGGCTGCCTTCGATACTGTGAACCATCAGATCCTCCTCTCCACCCTCTCCGAGTTGGGCATCTCTGGCGCGGCCCATGCTTGGATTGCGTCCTACCTGACAGGTCGCTCCTACCAGGTGGCGTGGCGAGAATCTGTCTCCTCACCACGCGCTCTCACCACTGGTGTCCCCCAGGGCTCTGTTCTAGGCCCTCTCCTATTCTCGCTATACACCAAGTCACTTGGCTCTGTCATAACCTCACATGGTCTCTCCTATCATTGCTATGCAGACGACACACAATTAATCTTCTCCTTTCCCCCTTCTGATGACCAGGTGGCGAATCGCATCTCTGCATGTCTGGCAGACATATCAGTGTGGATGACGGATCACCACCTCAAGCTGAACCTCGGCAAGACGGAGCTGCTCTTCCTCCCGGGGAAGGACTGCCCGTTCCATGATCTTGCCATCACGGTTGACAACTCCATTGTGTCCTCCTCCCAGAGCGCTAAGAACCTTGGCGTGATCCTGGACAACACCCTGTCGTTCTCAACTAACATCAAGGCGGTGGCCCGTTCCTGTAGGTTCATGCTCTACAACATCCGCAGAGTACGACCCTGCCTCACACAGGAAGCGGCGCAGGTCCTAATCCAGGCACTTGTCATCTCCCGTCTGGATTACTGCAACTCGCTGTTGGCTGGGCTCCCTGCCTGTGCCATTAAACATTCAGCAACAAAAGCATTAGTGAGGTCTGGCACTGATGTTGGTCATTAGGCCTGGCTTGCAGTCAGTGGGCAAAGCATTGGCTGGAGTGGTGTAAAGCTCTCTACCATTGGACTCTGGAGCAGTGGAAACGCTTTCTTTGGAGTGATGAATCACGCTTCACCATCTGGCAGTCCGACGGACGAACCTGGGTTTGGCAGATACCAGGAGAACGTTACCTGCCCCAATGCATAGTGCCAACTGTAAAGCTGCCACCGGCTCTCAGAGGCTGGGTTTCTACAGCACTTCAGTTCTATATAAATAAATTTGATTTGATTTGATTTGATTTCATCGTGTCGGTTTGGTGGAGGAGGAATAATGTTCTGGAGCTCTTTTTCATGGTTCGGGCTAGGCCCCTTAGTTCCAGTGAAGGGACATCTTAACGCTACAGCATACATTCTAGACGATTCTGTGCTTCCAATTTTGTGGCAACAGTTTGGGAAAGGCCCTTTCCTGTTTAAGCATGACAATGCCCCTGTCCACAAAGAGAGGTCTATACAGAAATGTTTTGTCGAGATCGGTGTGGAAGAACTTGATTGGCCTTGACTGACCTCGACCACATCGAACATCTTTTGGATGAATTGGAACGCCAACTGTGAGTCAGGCCTAATCGCCCAATATCAGTGCCCAACCTCACTAATGCTCTTATGACTGAATGGAATCAAGTCCCTGCAGAAATGTTCCAACATCTAGTGGAAAGCCTTCCCAGAAGAGTGGAGGCTGTTGTAGCAGAAAAGGGGGGGGACCAACTCCATATTAATGCCCATGATTTTGGAATGAGATGTTTGACAAGCAGGTGTCCACATACATTTGGCCATGTAGTGTATATTATATAATGGTGTGAATGGACAGTATATGAATAGAAATGGTGAGTACAGCTGAGGTCTTTGATGATCTTATTGGCCCTCATGACACACCAGATGCTGTACTGTAGATGTCCTGGAGGGACGTCAGTGTGCCCCCAGTGTTGTGTTGGCCTGACTTCAACACCCTCTTGAGAGCCTTGTGGTTGCGGATTATGCAGTTGCCATACCAGACGGTGATAAAGTCAAATAGGATACTGTCAATGGTGCATCTGTTGAAATTTGTGAGGGTCTTAAGGGCCAAGCTGAATTTCTTCAGCCTCCTGAGGTTGAAGATTTGCTGTTGTGCCTTCTTCATCAAACTGTCTGTGTGGTGTGACCATTTGATGAACTTCAAGCTTTTCACCCTCTCCACTGCAGCCCAGTTGATGTGGATGGGGGCATGCTCTCTCTGCTGTCTCCTGAATTCCTTCATTTGTTGACGTTGAGTGAGATGTGATTTTCCTGGCACCTCTCTGCCAGGGCCCTCACCTCCTCCCTGTAGGCTGAATCCTCGTTGTTGGTAATCAGGCAAACCACTGTTGTGTCATCAGCAAACTTGATGATTGAGTTGGAGATGTGCGTGGCCATGCAGTCATGGGTGAACAGGGAGTACAGGAAGGGGCTGAGCACGCACCCTTGTGGGGCCCTAGTGTTGAGGATCAGCGTGGTGAAGGTGTTGTTGTCTACCTTCACCACAGTTGAATGCAGAGTTTGTAGGCCTATGAGGGTTGCTGAAGAAACAAAAGTCCAAACTATAAAGGTAGCAGCTGATTAAACTTCAAAACACAGACAAACTACTAGCCTACATGGAATATTTTTACAGTATCCTCAAGATACTACACTGCAATGTTTTATGGGTTCTGCAGTAAAATGGATGCCTTTAGGAAGAAAAATTAATTCTGGAACCTATATAGGAAATTGGTGCAATAATATACTTGTAAACTTGCAATGACAAGAACTTTGTACGGGATCTAACCCACAACGTTGCAATCCCATGGTGATACTCTAGCCACAACGCCACTGAGTTGAGAAATGTAGGCCCGATAAAACTGTTGAATCTGTGGCAGTGTGTTAAATTGTCAGTTTGGCCCCGGGCCCCCTGGGTACTTTGGACCTGTTTAATTTTAAACCTATTAAACGAGTTATGTCTGCAACAACTAGGTGTCAAAGCAACATGATATATTAATTATAAAGTTGAAGTCGGAAGTTTACATACGCTTAGGTTGGAGTCATTAAAACTCATTTTTCAACCACTCCACAAATGTATTGTTAACAAACTATAGTTTTGGCTAGTTGGTTAAGGCATCTACTTTGTGCATGACACAAGTCATTTTTTCAAACAATTGTTTACAGACAGATTACAATTACAATTCCAGTGGGTCAGACGTTTACATACACTAAATTCACTGTGCCTTTAAACAGCTTGGGAAATTCCAGAAAATTATGTCATGGCTTTAGAAGCTTCTGATGGGCTAATTGACATCATTTGAGTCAATTGGAGGTGTATCTGTGGCCTACCTTCAAACTCAGTGCCTCTTTGCTTGACATCATGGGAAAATCAAAAGAAATCAGTCAAGACCTCAGAAAAAAATTATTGTAGACCTCCACAAGTCTGGTTCATCCTTGGGAGCAATTTCCAAACGCCTGAAAGTACCACGTTCATCTGTACAAACAATAGTACGCAAGAATAAACACTATGGGGCCACGCAGCCTTCATACTGCTCAGGAAGCAGACGTGTTCTGTCTCCTAGAGATGAACGTATTTTGGTGCGAAAAGTGCAAATCAATCCCAAAACTGCAACAAAGGACATGTGAAGATGTTGGAGGAAACAGGTACCTGTATCTCTATCCACAGTAAAACCAGTCCTATTTCGACATAACCTGAAAGGCCGCTCAGCAAGGAAGAAGCCACTGCTCCAAAACCGCCATAAAAAAGACAAACTACGGTTTGCTACTGCACATGGGGACAAAGATCATATTTTTTGGAGAAATGTCCTCTGGTCTGATGAAACAAAAATAGAACTGTTTTGTCATAATGACCATCATTATATTTGGAGGAAAAAGGGGGAGGCTTGTGTAACAGATGTGAAACGGATAGCTTAGTTAGCTGTGGTGCGTGCTAAATAGCGTTTCAATCGGTGACTTCACTTGCTCTGAGACCTTGAAGTAGTGGTTCCCCTTGCTCTGCAAGGGCCGTGATTTTGTGGAGCGATGGGTAACGATGCTTCGTGGGTGACTGTTGTTGATGTGTGCAGAGGGTCCCTGGTTCGAGACCGGGTATGGGCGAGGGGACGGTTTAAAGTTATACTGTTACATTGATGCTGTTGACCCGGTTCACTAGTTGCTGCGGAAAAGGAGGAGGTCAAAAGGGGGGTGAGTGTAACGGATGTGAAACGGTTAGCTGTGGTGCGCACTAAATAGCGTTTCAATCGATGACGTCACTTGCTCTGAGACCTTGAAGTAATTGTTCCCCTTGCTCTGCAAGGCCCGCGGATTTTGTGGAGCGATGGGTAACGATGCTTCGTGGGTGACTGTTGTTGATGTGTGCAGAGGGTCCCTGGTTCGCGCTCGGTTATGGGCGAGGGGACGGTCTAAAGTTGTACTGTTACACTTGCAAGCCGAAGAACACCATCCTAACCGTGAAGCACGGGGGCGGCAGCATCATGTTGTGGGGGTGATTTGCTGCAGGAGGGGCTGGTGCACTTCACAAAATAGATTGCATAGGTAGGAAAATTGTGGATATATTGAAGCAACATCTCAAGACATCAGTCAGGAAGCTTGGTCGCAAATGGGTCTTCCAAATGGACAATGACCCCAAGCATACTTCCAAAGTTGTGGCAAAATGGCTTAAGGACAACAAAGTCAAGGTATTGGAGTGGCCATCACACAGCTCAATACTATAGAAAATTTGTGGGCAGAACTCAAAAAGCATGTGCGAGCAAGGAGGCCTATACAAACCTGACTCAGTAACACGAGCTCTGTCATGAGGAATGGGCCAAAATTCACCTAACTTATTGTGGAAGGCTAACTGAAGCATTTGACCCAAGTTAAACAATTTAAAGGCAATACTAACAAATACTAATTGAGTGCATGTAAACTTCTGACCCACTGGGAATGTGATGAAAGAAATAAAAGCTGAAATCAATCATTCTCTCTACTATTATTCTGACATTTCACATTCTTAAAATAAAGTTTTGATCCTAACTGACCTAAGACAGGGAATTTTTACTCTGATTAAATGTCAGGAATTGTGAAAAACTAAGTTTAAATGTATTTGGCTAAGGTGTATGTAAACTTCTGACTTCAACTGTATATGGAAGCAAGGATAGGCTTTACATATCTATTTTGATCTCATGTTGTCCTTCACATTTTATATGGATAGGTCCACATAGAGTTGTAGGATATATGGATTATCTCTGATAAGATTACCAGTGTCTGCAGTCTGTGTTGGGCCAGGAGTTTTTCTTGACCATATTAGCTGTCCAGGAAAAGTTTAGTTTAGGTTATCTAAAAATCAATGATTCTACACTACACCATGAAACAAAAACCCATGAACTTGATTACGGTATGGCTTGATAGGGTTTTACGCCACAAAATAGATAGCAACTATTTTTCCACTACATTTTAGTACACTTGAATAATTGTCTCAGCAAAATTCATGGATTTATTTCTGAAATCATTTAGGAAAGAGCTAATTATAGAATCAATTGCAGATGACCATGTTCAAGAGAATAAATGAGAATAATGGAATAATATTATGATATTGAAGCTGCTTTTTACTGTCAAATATTATATTGTATACCACCTGTACTATCTATGGATATTACTGGTTTGATTACATCTGAATGTAAAAGATAATCCAAACCCAGTAGCATCAACTGGCCCTGACTCCACCTGCGTTTATAAACCTGTTATTCTGGGGGAAGTGGCTAACTTCCATTCATTGTTTTTTGATTTTCTTCATGAACAACCTTTTAAATCGTGTTTTAGATAACGTTCATCTCCCCCCACGTGCTGATGTTGCGCTGCACTGTCGCTTTTTAGACGCTAGAGGGTGCTTTATAACCATACATCGATTAATCGTCTGTTTTTATTGAGGACATTCCAATGTCTTTCTTCACGTTCAATGGCCAATTTGTGGAGGTGCTCATTTTTAAAACGAAACTTTAGCAGTGCAGTTATATCTGGCCTGTTGGAAGCTAACATCGTATCTCGTCACCATTGCCATAGCTCACACCAAGGTCTGGATCATCAAAGTTCAAGCTCTTGCCCTACATACCACATGATCAACTGGGTTTACCTGCAGCAGACTACCTAATCAAGCATGTCTTCTTGCTGCATGTTTCTTGTCCATCAGGTAAAGTTTTCTATCTGGTTGTTCTGGGATTTGTCAGATGACCCAGTCCCTGCTGAACCACACAGAGTAAACTATTATTTCCCTAGTCTCCCAGAGCCATGCATTTAAATATGTATTTAAATATCTCCCCTACGTTTAAATATTTAAATATTTAAACATGTATTTAAATATCTCCCCTATGCTTGGTGAGTTTTCAGGGAAAAACATGCACAGAAAAAAACATTTTTTAACTGTATTTTACATGTATTTCCGATTATGCTCCCTCTGATTTATCAATACATTAACTCATTTCAGATACAGAATATGACAGGCTTTGAAGTGTTGTGTACATGAACTGGGCATTGCATCTTCTCTCTGCTGCTGAGACGTAAAGCTGTTTTTGCACGGAATACTGCGTTTTTTTTAAAACTCCTCCCACTTAAATATCCTTCCGCAACAACTAGTTCTAGTTGTATAAGAATTTCCCGAAGGAAATAGCGATGAATGAATGATATGATCATTCAGAAATACATTGAAGACTGTGACGATAATAATCATCGATAGAGGCAACACGGGAATCTTCATTATATTCACATAAAAACGCTATGGTTGTTTGGCGGGAAAATAAATGTGGCGGAGGGATAGGTGGAATGTAAGAGCACAACCTTTTTTATTGAACCCGGGGCTGAATACTCAGCTGTGATTCTCCTGCAGCAAATGTCATCCAACATCACGAGCAAAAAGAGCTGTTATGCATGCTTCTCAGCCAGCCACTTTAATAGGAAACGAACATCTCCTTATCACACACGCTGGCAAGGATTAACTTGACTGGCTTGTTTGGAATACTTCTCACAATCTACGTTTTTGAGTTCGTGAATTGACCTCCACTTTGTTTTACAAACGCAAGGTAAGGGGAGTGTTGAGATGACACTGCGTGTTCCGTGTAGACGGCCGTTCACTAAGGATATTGTTTTGCGTGCTATTTATCTGTTAGTTGTGGTGCTTTTTTAAAAACAGCTGTTACATATTTGTAGCTGTAAGGTCCTATAGTCCGATGCATTTTTATAGTTAACCGCCTGGCCGCTGTGTTTTTGCAGTCTGCTTGGGTTTAAATGTCCTGTGCGCCACGCAGACTAGCTGTCAGCTGCAGATTGGTTTTGCATGTTAATGTGTCTGCCAAGACTTTTATGAAATGTTATTTTTGCTGAATGCACCATTATCAGTTTGCATGCAAGTTGATGTAGCCTCTTTTTATAGTTATTTTAACCAACTAATTCACCCTTTTCACTCAGGAAAGAGCGACAATGCAGCTATATTCAAGTTTGTCAAGTAAAAACTACGACTACGATTCTATCCAGCCATATTTTTATGTTGACAACGAAGATGAGGATTTATATCACCAGCAACAAGGACAACTTCAGCCACCGGCTCCAAGTGAGGACATCTGGAAGAAATTTGAGTTGCTGCCCACTCCTCCTCTCTCCCCGAGCCGGCGACCATCACTGTCTAGTCTTTTCCCATCAACTTCTGACCAACTCGAAATGGTGACTGAGTTTCTCGGGGATGACGTTGTAAACCAGAGTTTCATCTGCGATGCCGATTACTCTCAAACCTTCCTTAAGTCTATCATCATCCAGGACTGTATGTGGAGCGGGTTCTCGGCTGCAGCCAAGTTGGAAAAAGTGGTGTCTGAAAGACTCGCCTGTCTCCAAGCTGCTAGGAAAGAACCAGCTTTTAGCGACAACGCGGAGTGGACTACTACTCGGTTGAACGCAAACTACTTGCAGGATCTGAACACATCCGCGTCCGAATGCATTGATCCCTCAGTGGTCTTTCCGTACCCAATAACTGATACTTCCAAATCAAGCAAGGTGACACTACCCACGGATTTGGCATTGGACACCCCACCCAACAGCAGTAGTAGCAGTGGTAGTGACTCGGGTAAGCTGAATAGCAGTGTTATAACTTATTGCTCTTTATGATTATTCTGACTAAACCATTTGTATAATTCCAGTGTTTTCTGGCAACATGCATTATAATTCCCACATTGCATATGTCAACTCTGATTATGGTGCTGTTGAATATTAAAATGTTTGCTTATTAATAAATTGGGATAAATGGATGGACTTCACTCATGTCCTTGAGAACAAGGGTGTGAACTGGAATTTTGACATGGATGGGTTTGCCAGGCTAGAGGCAGTTGCGTTATTTACTTGATTTAACAAGGCAAGTCTGTTAAGAACAAATTCTTATTTTCAATGACCGCCTAGGAACAGTGGGTTAACTGTCTTGTTCAGGAGCAGAATGACAGATTTTTACCCTGTCGGCTTGGGGATTCAATCTTGCAACCTTTCGTATACTAGTCCAACGCACTAACCACTAGGCTACCAGCCGCCCCACTTAACCTCTACCACAAGTGCTATAGTCAAGACTGTGCTGTAATTGTCTACAGAGGAGTCTGTATTGAGGGGAAGGGTTTCAGGCTGGAATGTTGAAAAATCAGCTGATGTGGAAAAAGGGGGAGGAGTGTAAAGCAGAGATTTTTCTGACATGAAGGCATGCTGTGTTGTATGGGGCTCAATTGTGGCTAGTGATTCTCCTCAAAAAGAATGTGAATGCTGAATTGTTTTATTTAATCTCATTGCAGAATATGAGGAGATAGATGTCGTGACTGTGGAGAAGAGGCACGCAGAGAAGTGGTGTGACCCCAACATGTCTGGGACCAGACATCACAGTCCCCTTGTGCTGAAGAGGTGCCATGTCTCCACCCACCAGCACAACTACGCAGCTCACCCCTCCACGCGGCACGAGCCGCCAGCTGTCAAGAGGCTGAGGCTAGAGAGCAGTAACAGTGGCAGCAGCAGCCGGGTCCTCAAGCAGATCAGCAGCAACCGCAAATGCCCAAGTCCCTGGACGTCAGACACTGAGGACTATGACAAAAGAAGGACTCATAATGTACTGGAGCGCCAGCGGAGGAACGAGCTCAAGCTGAGCTTTTTCGCTCTACGGGACAAGATACCGGAGGTGGCAAACAATGAAAAGGCAGCCAAAGTGGTCATCCTGAAGAAGGCTATAGAGTGTATTTACAGCATGCAGACAGACGAGCAGAGACTTGTCAACTTCAAAGAGCAGCTAAGGAGGAAAAGTGAACATTTGAAACAGAAGCTGGCCCGGTTGCAGAACTCTCATGTTTGAGATCAAAGCGGCATAGACTTTTTGGCCTTATCGTTATTAATGCAAGTTAAGACATGGTGTGTATAGTTGATATTGCATGAAAAAAAAAAATGGGAGTCTTTTTGATTTAAATGTTGAACTGCCTTAATTGAATTATTGGCAGTAAAATATTTAATTTATTTTATTAAGAAAATATGAAAATGGGGTACATGTGTTGCATGCCCGACCTAAAATATGAATGTTTTGTATATAATTACTGAGTATTTCCTAAAATGTATTTTTGGATCTCAATTGTCAGGAAGTTCAAGCAGTATATGGGTTTACATATGTTCCTCGATTCATTTGAAATATAAATGCATTTCTTAACACTCGCCTGTCTTTAAAAAAAATATTTTGTCTCTTGCAGTCTCACTTGAATGAGGTCTTACAAGATCTGTTTGCATTAACAGTTGATGAAACCATGAATACACTCTTATTTCACTCGTGGGCTGACTTGTTAAACTGGACATGGATTTGCACTAATGTGTATTCTCTTTGAAGTCTTAACAACTAGAAGACTAGTAGAATCACCTTTTATTTAAGAATTTGACCTGGTGAAATGGTGCAGTTACAAACCAATCTATCCAGAGTTGACCATGCCACAAGTTGGTATGGACAGTTGAGGGTCAGTCGTCAAATACATTTCAGGGGAACCAACTTATAATTGAAGGCAATGGGGTTGTACACCTTATTTCGATCTTAGATGAGTGAACCTAGCAAGCACTGGAGATTTGATGTCCTAATTTACATAGTCCGGATGGCAGAAAGACCAGGTCCTTTTCATTGTCTCGTTCTTCACCCTTTTAGAATAACTTCCTGTTTATGGATTCAAAAGCACAGGAATGTTATAAGCATTGGCTGGGAGACTACCAAGGGTATGGTGTATATGGAGCTTGAATCTCATGGAGGTGGCAAAGGGGATGAATGGACTTTTTTTTTCCAATGAGAAAATACGTACAACTGTGGGAAATAATGTATAGTTCTGATAATACCCTATTGTATCTGGTAGGAGTGTTTTTTGGGGGGAAAATGAGGGTATGTCAGACTTCTGGTACTCGTTGGAAACATCCAAAATGATGCATAAATCTTTAGGTACAGTAAAATCGGTGAAGAGCACAAGAAGTGGGTTTGTTCTGATTTCTTGTTTCTGAGGATCAGAATTTTTGGGGGGGGATATCACTCATCATGCTTTGAGCTACGGAGCAGGGCACCTGTCAAATAAGTAATTTCTTGAGTCTCGGCGGGCGGGGGGGGGGGGGTGTTGCTATTGCTCTAAAGAAAATTCCAGGAGTGGTCTATGTACATAGGATTAATCATATGGTAATGGCAGGAAGAAGAGTTTGTCTGTTCTAGTGTTTTTTTATGTGGAGTCTACTCGAGTGCAGCTGGGATATGTGTACTATCCTGTCAGCTTTTGTAAACCAGCCTTTACAATGTTCTTGATGTAAAATGTTTGGACATGTAAGAAGTGTCTGCAGAAGGGAGAAGCCGTTGTGTGGGAAACATCACTATGAAGGAGATTTTGCATGTTTATTAGAAGGCAAGGAGCAAACTGTGTGGAGAACTTGAAGCGCAGTCCTTCGATTGCCCGATTAGGGTGAACGATACTGAGGTTGCCAAAATCAGGGCAGTTGAGAGTCTCCTATGCAAAGACTTTCAAAAGGTACAGTATCTCCGAAGGTCCAGTGGGAATGAAGGCCAGTACATCTACACTGGAACCTTCACCACATCCTGAGTATTACCAGCAGGACCCAGACATTCTTCATGTGAAACAATTGGACTTTGTGTCATTTATAGCAATGGTGATAAATGGAAGTGCATAAGTTCAAAATAAGTCGAGAAAGATCAACATCATTGTTTCTGCAGCTAAACTTTCTGGGATTAAAATATTTGATATCTGAGGAGCTACTGTCTCGTGCAGTCCCACCCTCTCAGGCCCCAGAGCCTGAGCAGGGTATTTGAGTTTTCCAATGACTGAAGGAGTTGAAATGTATATATTTTGTGTTAATACATTTTTTGTAGTTTGTGTGGATTCATGTACATTTTCCCTTCCCATATGGAATTTCCTTTATTTTTATAAATCTTTTCACCCCCGTCCAGTTGGTGGCAACATTACACCTTTTGTGTGTAGTTTGCCATAAAACCCAAAGAAGAAGAAGAAGAAGAAGCATTTGCTGGAGGGAGTTTACACCATTGAGTTCGACAATATGAGTAATCATACCCATAAAACCGAGTGGTAAAACCAGGAAAAGGTTCCTGTTGTTTTTTCACCATTCATTTTTGTGTCTGGGATTTCAGATCTACTTCATATAAGGTCTGTGTTTGGGTACAAATTCTCTCGGACAAGGTAACTTTGATCAATATTATAAAAGTTCATATTAATGCCCATGATTTTGGAATGAGATGTTAGACGAGCAGGTGTCCCCATACTCCTGGGTCACCTAGTGTATTTTGAAAAAACTCAATTTGTCCGAGAGAATTACACAGGTATCAAAACGTCACACCAGGGTAAGCCTACAAGAAACACAGACCATTACTGGATTTTACCGCTAGGTTTTATGGGTATTATGACATGTCCATGGTGCCGAACTATTGTTAAATCCATGCAAGAATGTATGTATGTGCACACTTCAAAAAAGGGTGGAGAATTGGGATGGAGCCCTCTTCATTGATTAAAGCCTTTAACCTACTGACCTCTGAAGTCATTCACAATACAAAACAGATGAAAACATTAAAATGTTATGCAAGATTTGATTCTGGGTTGCCAATATTATCCTCCACACATACCCTTGTTCTTGCAATCACTCACTCACTGGTCATAGTTGTATCTTCAGAAATAGCCACTTGAATCACAATTCATTTTTCAACATTTAAGTACACTACTAATCACAAGATGCAGTTGATTTACCTGGTATGGTGCAGATGACAGACATTTGCTGTAACTGATTCAACTGTGAAGCATCATAGGTGTCTGTTGAAATTGAAAATGTAGCCTCAGGATTAGATTCCAGACATCCACAGCATTAGTTTCATTCTTGCAGGAATTACTCTTTTCTAGCCTTGGTTCTTTTATCACCAATGACCCAGTGACGTCAAAGTCCGGGTATGCAGGGCTTACACTGGTGGGTTTTATGCTCAAAATCAAAACATTTGCTGAAACTGCATCAAAACCTCCATTCAAATCCTTGACATGAATCTATTCGTCTCCAGTAACTTTTAGTAGACAGGGTCAGCATAGGCCTTACTGCTTTGCCTAGCTTAAAGTTGTTCCATTGAGCCGACTTCATATTTTGCACGTTTATTGGCTAAACATGTCATGTGGTAAGCTCTGCACATTTGCGCGTGTCTACATCATTTGGAGCCCACATCCTTTAAACTGACCGAAGCTAGCTAGCAAAAACAACCTGACAAACGGGGCCTCCTTCACTGCACCTGGATTTCACTGGATTTCCCATCTGAAAACTTGGTATAATTCAGAAGGAGACCAACACCTGCGCTTCCTGACCTTCATCAGAGGAAGGGACAGGAAAATCATCTGATCGAATGCACCACACTCGGCCTGACAGACACAGCAACCTGGAGCAGACAGATTATCATAGAGAGGAATGTTTTACAACATTTTGGACAATACCAGTGTTAAAATGAAAGCCAGGATTGAAATGTAATTTTGGATTCTACTGTCAGATGATATGAAATATGTTGCCATCAGAGGATATCGCTGGAATATCTTGGCTACGTTGGTATTTACATTTGGTGAGAATTGTTTGTTAATTTCTGTTAATAGCATATGTTTCTCTGGTTGTTGGCACTAGATGTTGTATGGTGAACTAGGCCTTCGTAAAGGTTTAATTGTCAGTAAATCTGGCTTTGATAATTGCCCGTGCCTACTCAGCCACAGATCTCACCTCACGTCAAGACAATGACCATAATGTGAGTTATCATTCCCATGTCCATTCCACTGTCCTTGTGTAACATAGGGAAACACATTTGTACATGAGACCTTGACAGAACACATTCACATGTCCTTTATCTGTATGTAGTAACATGGTGCATCGGTAGCTATTTGAAAGGGGACTGATTCATTTCACAATGATGCTTCCAACCCTATATCATAACCCATATCTTCCCTGGGTTGAGTGCCCTACGCTGCAGTGCAGACTGTTGCATTCAAATGTGTTGTAATCATGAGGTTGTAACAGAGTATCTCACCTGTCACTCCCACTCAGAGAAGGGGGAGGGGGGGGGCATTTGGAGAACAGCAAATATAAGCAAAAGTGACTCCAGTCATTATCACTTTTTTTCTGTAGCTTAATTTCCCTCAGTCACAGGCGACTTAACATGCAACAAACACGTCATGCAAGAATTAGATGCTACGCACCAGCTAAGCATCGGGATTAAAACTCTAGTTTAGTTTCATGAGAAGTCAAACAGCAGTTACATAGCCACATCCATCTAATGCAGCCATAAAATCTAAATGTGTTAATTGCGGACAAAGATTTGAAGATATTAATCGCAGATGCAGCAAAATGCTTGTGTTTCTAGCTCCAACAGTAAAATAATACCAAGCAAAACACACATAATCCAAAAATTCTACAATAAAGAAATTAATGTCAGATTCAACTATGTATATGTATGTATATGTATACGAGTACCAGTCAAAAATAAAGGGTTTTTCTCTATTTTTACTATTTTGTGTAGATAGGAGAATAATAGTGAAATCTGGACTATGAAATAGCACATATGGAATCAATTTGTAAACTAAAAACTGTTAAACAAATCCAAATATATTTTATATTCTTCAAAGTAGCCACCCTTTGCCTTGATGACAGCTTTGCACACTTCTGCATTCTCTCAGCCAGCTTCATGAGGTAGTTACCTGGAATGCATTTATATTAACAGGTGTGCCTTGTTAAAAGTTAATTTGTGGAAGCATTCAGGGTCAACGTCCTGCTCAAGTGCACGTTGTTAGGTTTCCCACAATCGAAAAGGGGACCCAAACTCTCCATGATCCCTCTACAGTTCCCCAAGAGCTGTCCCTCAACCATTCGAGACCTCTCCCACAGCCCCCCCCCCCAAGAAAATAATTAAAAATAATAATAATTCCATTCCCCACCCCCAAGAACCTCCCCAATGCACCAACAACCAAGAAAATGAACTGACGAGAAAAAAGAAAAAGGCAAAGGAAAACAGAAATCAATAGAAAAAAACAAAGGACATCAAGAACAACTAAAATCATAACAGCAAGGCCAACTGTAAATAGTTGAGTGCATTTATTTACACGTGTGTGTGTCCGTGTATGTGTGCACTTGAATGAGTGTGTGTATATGCATGTGTACAAACACCTGCACGGCATCAGCCTCAGGCAAAACGGCAATAGCTGTAAAAACACTATCCCTCAGTGTCATTCAAACGTACTTTCTATGTTTCTTTTTTTTTTCTTTGACCATCATTCTATCCCCCGTCCAGCAACTCCACTCCAATTTGTCTCCAATTCCACATCCCAACCCTCAGCCCATCCCATCTATCTCTGCTGGCCACCCTTTTCGGATTTCTACACAACATTTCACGTCAACAGTGAAGAGGCGACTCTGGGATGCTTGACTTCTAGGCAGAGTTGCAAAGAAAAAGCCATATTTCAGACTGTCCAATAAAAAGAAAGATTAAGATGGGCAAAATAACCCAGACACTGGACAGAGGAACTCTGCCAGTGTCTAGAAGGCCAGCATCCCGGAATCGCCTCTTCACTGTTGACGTGGAGACGGGTGTTTTGCAGGTACTATTTAATTAAGCTGTCAGTTGTCCTGGCAGCACACGCCCAGGTCTCTGACCTCCTCCCTATAGGCCGTCTCGCTGTTGTCGGTGATCAGGCTGTTGTGTCATCTGCAAACTTAATGACGGTGTTGGAGTTGTGCCTGGCCGTGCAGTCATGAGTGAACAGGGAATACAGCAGGGAACTGAGCACACACCCCTGAGGGGACCCTGTGTTGAGGATCAGCGTGGCGGATGTATTGTTATTTACCCTTACCACCTGTGGGTGACCTGTCAGGAAGTCCAGGATCCAGTTGCAGAGGGAGGTGTTTAGTCCCAGGGTCCTTAGCTTATTGATGAGCTTTGAGGGCAATATGGTGTTGAACGCTGAGCTGTAGTCAATGAACAGCATTCTCACATAGGTGTTTCTTTTGTCCAGGTGGGAAAGGGCAGTGTGGAGTACAATAGAGACTGCATCATCTGTGGAACTGTTGGGGTGGTATGCAAATTGGAGTGGGTCTAGGGTTTCTGGGATAATGGTGTTGATGTGAGCCATGACCAGCCTTTCAAAGCACTTCATGGCTACAGACATGAGTGCTACGGGTCGGTAGTTATTTAGGCAGGTTACTTTAGTGTTCTTGGGAACAGGCACTATGGCGTTCTGCTTAATACATGTTGGCATTACAGACTCGGACAGGGAGAGGTTGAAAATGTCATTGAAGACACTTGCCAGTTGGTCAGTGTAGGCTCGTAGTACACGTCCTGGTAATCCGTCTGGCACTTCAGCCTTGTGAATGTTAACCAGTTTAAAGTTCTTACATCGGCTGCAGAGATCGTGATCAAAGTCTTCCAGAACAGCTGGTGCTCTCATGCACGTTTCAGTGTTATTTGCCTCAAAGCGAGCATAGAAATAGTTTAGCTCATCTGGTAGGCTCATGTCACTGGGCCACTCCAGGCTGTGCTTCCCTTTGTAGTCTGTAATGGTTTGCAAACACGGCCATTTCCGATGAGCGTCAGACCTGGGGTAGTTCGATTCGATCTTAGTCCTGTATTGATGCTTTGCCTGTTTGATGGTCCGTCGGAGGGCATAGTGGGATTTCTTATAAGCCGCGTTAGAGTTCCGCTCCTTGAAAGCGACAGCTCTAGCCTTTAGCTCAGTGGGGATGTTGTCTGTAATCCATGGCTTCTGGTTGGGATATATACGTACAGTCACTGTGGGGACAACGTCATCAATGCACTTACTAATGAAGCCAATGACTGATGTGGTGTACTCCTCAATGCCATCGGAGGAATTACGGAACATATTCCAGTCTATGCTAGCAAAACAGTCCTGTAGCGTAGCATCTGCTTCATCTGACCACTATTTTATTGATCTTGTCACTGGTGCTTCCTGCTATAATTTTAGCTTTTAAACAGGAATCAGGAGTATAGAATTAGGGTCATATTTGTCAAATGGAGGAGGGCGAGGGAGAGCTTTGTACGTGTCTGGAGTAAAGGTAGTCTGGAGTTTTTCCCCCTCTGGTTGCACATTTAACATGCTGATAGAATTGGTATAAGATGTTTAATTTTCCCTGCATTAAAGTCCCAGCTACTAGGAGCACCACCTCTGGGTGAGTGCTTTCTTGTTTGCTTATGGTGGAATACAGCTCATTCAATGTTGTCTTAGTGCCAGTCTCTGACTGTGGTGGTATGTAAACAGCTACAAAAAAAATACAGTCCGTACATTCAACTAAGATAGATAACATATCACAGCAAGATACATAACCTTTACTGGGAAAGTTATTGTAGTTGAAGTGGTCTGTTGGTTTATTGTTTAGGTTTGACAATTTTGAACATCGATGCCAGTGTTAAAGCTTTTGAAAAAGCGAACACAAGTGCACGTGACAGATGGGAGCAATAATTAATATTCTATGTTCAAATCTGATTGGCTCTTTCCAATAATCATTGTAATGTTAATGCTTAATTGATAATGTGCAGTTGAAAAATACGTCTTGAAAATACGCATTTGTTTTACTGGATAGTGGCTATTGATTATTTCATGCATTTGCAGAAAAGAAAATGCACCTACAGTAGATGTGTAGTGAACACGATGGGAGACAGAGAGCTGGTTTCAAGCGCAGGGCGCAGCAGGTGTTTATTGTAAAGGACCACAGGAGGAGGCAGGTAGCTGGGTCCAGGAGCAGGCAGAAGGTCATACACATGGGTCCAAAAAGTCAACGGTACAGGCAGGGAAAAGGCTAGTAACGTCGTCCAGGAGATCAGGCATTAGGTTGATAACAGGAAATCCGATAGGCTAAAGTACAGGCAGGGAATAGCCAAAAGGCTTCGTTAGTGAGGCAGGCAAAAAAAACAAAAAACAAAAAAAACCTATCATATACGGGAGGAGTACAATTACGGCGAAACCCAGAACTCTGAATAGAAGTGCGTCACAAAACAAACTTCACAATGAAGGGGTGCAAAAAATCTGAACTAAATAGTGTGTGATAATGGCATACAGGTGTGTGAACATGTGATTGGGATCTGGAGTGTGAGCTTGCTCTCAGGGGTTCTACGTGTTTGAGAGAGTGAGTTGGAAGCAGACGTTACGCGATGCCTTATTTATTGCACGAGGCCAATCAATCACGCGTGCTTTCACGTCGACGTGCCTATGTGGATGTGATATTATCCTCATAATCATCATGAGGACTCCCTATCGTGGCGTAACTCACGTATCTGTATGCAGTGCTCCATGGAGCGCATGCTGCGAGCACATGGAAAGGAGGTCGAGATTTGTGGTTGAAAGGCACGCACCTATCCGAAATGGAATATAACTAATAATGCACAAAACGGAGTCAGGGAACGGGTAAGAGTGCTCTAATACTAATCATCTCTGGTTCACATCACTTTATGTCAATGTTTTATGTTCAATCAAAATCCTTTCGGCTAACCTTATCCAACTACAATTATTTTGCTTATGAAATTAAATCTGGAATATAACTTCATGTTAAAACGTATTTTGTCATTGTGAACTTCCAGATTTAATTTTATGGGTGTTTTAACATGGTGCCAAATGTATCAGCTATCTTGGGCTTAATGTTTAGGCTAGAATTGAAGTGATTGTACACTATATTATGTTCTGATGCTCATTTAGCCCTATCAGCACATTTACAAATTCTATATGATCCTCAATCCGCACATTTTAGCCCTTCATTGTGTGTGTGTGTGTGTGTGTGTGTGTGTGTGTGTGTGTGTGTGTGTGTGTGTGTGTGTGTGTGTGTGTGTGTGTGTGTGTGTGTGTGTGTTATTAAAGAACACAAGGTCATTGGTTTTCATAGGTGCAAATACCTGCATACCTTTATTGTCACTTTGTGGTACGTTTGTGCTTGTATGAGCCATAGCAAGATTACAGTCACTTTACGTGAAAACCGATCCAGAAACAGCCAGAAAGAATTTTAATTTGGCCTTCATTCTTTGATGTTCTGTAAGTATTGATGATGGCCTTGCCTCCCAGTAACATGACTGAAGATAGAAAAGCCTGTTCACTTTCTCTGGGAATGAGCCAGAGAGGCATACTGAGCTATAAACTCACGCACTGAGGAGTATGGATTTTGGTGTTGCTATCTCTCTTTCCCTGTTGGTTCTGTCTCGTGCTCAGCAGGTTCACTACCGATACGCTCCTGGGTATAGTTTCCTGTAGATACAGATCCAGGATCAGTTTTCCCTCTCCCAATTCCCAGAACCTTAATCATTAGTGGGGGAAATTTCTAAACTGACCCAATATCAGCATCTAAGGGTCAACTTCACCCGACACGTCCTGATACACAAGCTTCTAGGGGATGAGAGGAGAAAAAGCCTTGGTTGCCTTTAAACCCTGAGCCAATCAAACAGCTCATGCATGTTATCAGTTCATTATATGTAGTTGTAGAATACAATAGGTAAAGATGTACAGTAACAGTCAAAAGTTTGGACACCTACTCATTCAAAGGTTTTTCTCGATTTTACTATTTTCTACATTGTAGAATAATAGTGAAGACATCAGAACTATGAAATAATTAATATGGAATAATATAGTAACTACAAAGTGTTAAACAAATCTAAATATATATTTGTATTTGAGATTCTTCAAAGTAGCCACCCTTTGCCTTGATGACAGATTTGCACACTCTTGGCATTCTCTCAGCCAGCTTCTTGAGGTACTCACCTGGAATACATTTCAATTAATAGGTGTGCCTTGTTAAAAGTTAATTTGAGGATTTTATTTCCTTCTTAATGTGTTTAACCCAATCAGTTGTGTTGTGACAAGGTATTGGGTGGTATACAGAAGATAGCCCTATTTGGTAAAAGACCAAGTCCATAACAGCTCAAATAAGCAAAGAGAAACGATCATTACTTTAAGACATGGTCAGTCAATCTGCAGTTGCAAAAATCATGAAGCGCTACAATGAAACTGGCTCTCATGAGGACCGCCACAGGAAGGGAAGACCCAGAGTTACCTCTGCTGCAGAGGATAAGTTCATTAGAGTTAACGGCACCTCAGATTGCAGCCCAAATAAATGCTTCACAGAGTTCAACTAACAGACACATCTCAACATCAACAGTTCAGATGAGACTGTGTGAATCAGGCCTCCATGGTTGAATTGCTGCAAAGAAACCACTACTAAAGGACACCAATAAGAAAAAGTGACTTGCTTGGGCCAAGAAACATGAGCAAGGGACATTAGACTGGTGGAAATCTGTCCTTTGGTCTGATGAGTCCAAATTTGAGATTTTGGGTTTTTGGATGATCTCTGCATGTGTGGTTCCCACCGTTGAAGCATGGATGAGGAGTTGTGGGGGTACTTTGCTGGTGACACTGTAGGTGATTTAAAAATATATGTATATTTGATTTTTTTAAAATATTTTTTTTATATTGATGGCACACTTAACCAGCATCGCTACCACAGCATTCTGCAGCGATACGCCACCCCATCTGGTTTGCGCTTGGCGTTTTTCAACAGGACAATGACAAACGCACCCCCAGGCTGTGTAAAGGCAATTTGACCAAGGAGAGTGATGGAATGCTGCATCAGATGACCTGGCCTCCACAATCACTCGACCTCAACCCAATTGACATGATCTGGGATGTGTTGGAATGAAGGAAATGCAGCCAACGAGTGCTCCGCATATGTGGGAACTCCGTCAAGACTGTTCGAAAAGCATTACTCGTGAAGCTGGTTGAGAGAATGCCAAAAGTGTGCAAAAGCTGTCCGAGGGAAAGGGTGGCTACTTTGTTCAACACTTTGTTGTTGTTGGTTACTACATGATTCCATATGTATTATTTCATAGTTTTGATGTCTATACAATAGTACAAATAAAGAAACTCTTGAATGAGTAGGTGTGACAACTTTTGACTGGTACTGTAGGTAAGGGTGCACAACACAGGATGAGTTGTTACGTAATCGTCTGGGGTTAAACTTGTGCACAACCTCAGTTTGAAAGCAGGACTACACGGGGACCGTCTGACATTATGTATTACAGTCTGTAAGAATGTGTGTTTTTGCATTAGTGAGGAGCTGAAGTAGATTAAGCACATATTAATCCTACCCTTATGGAAAACAACATGATTTATGTTTTGCACATTTGGAAAATCACAACCTTTCATACGTGAAACCATGTGGTTTTGGAGCACTTCACATGTGATGCTATTTCACATGTGGCTTTTCACATGATCACAACCTTTTATATGTGGATAAATATTTTCACACGATGCCCTGCAAACAAATGTGTCAATAGGATGTCCCCAGAACGTCACGAAATAGCCACACTGTTTTCAATTTACAGTTGAAGTTGGAAGTTTACATACACGTTAGACAAATTCATTTAAACTCAGTTTTTCACAATTCCTGACATTTACTCCTAGTAAAAATTCACTGTCTAAGGTCAGTTAGGATCAACACTTTATTTTAAGAATGTGAAATGTCAGAATAATAGTGGAGAATAATTTATTTCAGTTTTATTTCTTTCATCGTATTCCCAGTGGGCCAGAAGTTTACATACACTCAATTAGTATTTGGTAACATTGCCTTCAAATTGTTTAACTTGGGTTAAATGTTTCGGGTAGCCTTCCACAAGCTTCCCACAATAAGTCAGGTGAATTTTGGCCCATTCCTCCTGACTGAGCTGGTGTAACGGAGTCAGGTTTGTAGGACTCCTTGCTCACACACGCTTTTTCAGTTATGCCCACGCATTTTCTATAGGATTGAGGTCAGGGCTTTTTGATGGCCACTCCAATACCTTGACTTTGTTGTCCTTATGCCATTTTACCACAATTTTGGAAGTATGCTTGGGGTCATTGCCTATTTGGAAGACCCATTTGTGACTAAGCTTTAACGTCCCGACTGATGTCTTGAGATGTTGCTTCAATATATCCACATAATTTTCCTACCTCATGATGCCATCTGTTTTGTGAGGTGCACCAGTCCCTCCTGCAGCAAAGCACCCCTACAACATGTTGCTGCCATCCCCGTGCTTAATGTTTAGGATGGTGTTCTTCGGCTTGCAAGCCTCCCCCTTTTTCCTCCAAACATAACGATGGTCATTCTGGCCAAACGGTTCTATTTTTGTTTCATCAGACCAGACATTTCTCCAAAAAGTAAAATATTTTTCCCCATGCGCATTTGCAAACCATAGTCTGGCTTATCAATGGCGGTTTTGGAGCAGTGGCTTCTTTCTTGCTTAGCGGCCTTTCAGGTTGTATCAATATAGGACTTGTTTTACTGTGGATATAGATACTTTTGTACCCGTTTCCCCCAGCATCTTCACAAGGCCCTTTTTTTGGTGTTCTGGGATTGATTTGCACTTTTTGCACCAAAGTACGTTCATCTCTAGGAGACAGAACACGTCTCCTACCTGAGCGGTACGGCGGCTGCGTGGTCCCATGGTGTTTATACTTGCGTACTATTGTTTGTAAAGATGACCGTGGTACTTTCAGGCATTTGGAAATTGCTCCCAAGGATGAACCAGACCTCAAATAATTCTGAGGTCTTGGCTGATTTCTTTTGATTTTCCCATGATGTCAAGCAAAGAGGCACTGAGTTTGAAGGTAGGCCTTGAAATACAACCACAGTTACACCTCCAGTTGACTCAAATGATGCAATTAGCCTATCAGAAGCTTCTAAAGCCATGACATCATTTTCTGTCATTCTCCAAGCTGTTTAAAGGCACGGTCAACTTAGTGCATGTAAACTTCTGACCCACTGGAATTGTGATTAAGTGAAATAATCTGCCTGTAAACAAATATTGGAAAAATGCCAAGACTATAGTTTATTAACAATACATTTGTGGAGTGGTTGAAAAATGAGTTTTAATGATTTCAACCGAAGTGTATGTAAACTTCCCCACTTCAACAGGAACATATTTTACATACATGATTACATTGTGTATGTACACTGTGTATAAAACAGTAGGAACACCTGCTCTTTCCAAGACAGACTGACCAGGTGAATCCAGGTGAAATGATCCCTTATTGATGTCACTTGTTAAATCAACTCCAATCAGGGGAGAAGACAGGTTGAATAAATATTTTTAAGCCTTGAGACAATTAACAAGTGTGTGTGTGTGTGCCATTCAGAGGGTGACTGGGCAATACAAAATATTTAAGTGCCTTTGAATGGGGTATGGTAGTAGGTAGGGTTGCACATTTTGGGGAATATTCAGAGGTGGAAACTTTCCGTGGGAGTTAATGGAAATATATGCAAATTAATATTGGTACCATTTAAATGTAGATGTTTTTGCATTGGATACAAGTGTGGACGGATCGAAGGTCGAGGGTTCGAGACCTGCTCCCTGCTGTTTCCTTCAGACTGGGACGCACGAGCATGCGTGAGAGGTTTCAGCATGTGAGAATGTGCAGGGAGGTATTTTGACAACATCTATTTAGGCCAGCCTTTCTTAAAGTATGGGTCGCAACCCACTCCTCTTAATGGTGGGTCGCAATGTGTCAGAGTAAATGCATAAGTGCGCTCTCTGCTTAGCAGCGTCTCTGCTCAGTTTGGCTCCTGCGGGCAAGTGGGAGGGAGATGTCCGTATGCATCGTGGTTTACCAGGTCTTTTTTTTCTTGTTTTCTTTTATGATCACTCTGTTCTTCAGCAGCAGATGATGCGCTGTCAACCACTGATTTGTCATTCCCACTCACCTCTGACATTAGTGGACTCAAGCTAGCCACAAGTTCTGACTGAGCTCAATCGTCATGAAACGCAAATACAGCGATGAGTTTCTCTCTCTTGGTTTTGTACAAACTTTGAGAAATAACGAGGAGCCCCCACAATGTGTTTTGTGCTGGGAAGTACTTAGTAATGAGTCACTCAAAACTAACAAATTAAAGCGTCCTGACCAAACATCCACAGCATGACGATAAACCCAGGGAGTTCTTTCAGAACAGGGCAGAATGAAAACAAGTCTAGGATGGAACTGTTGCTGTTAAAATACAAGTAATCATTTTTATTCTAAACTGGAATAAACTGATTGAAGCTAAATGCTTTTTTGAGGCAAACGCACTTACACAGTTCTGGGTTGCTCATCTGCATCAGGAAGCTGTCTCCTGCCTGACTGAGAAAGCAGATGTTCTGATCCAGTTTGGCCCCACATACCTATGCAAGTCAGGGTTCTTAACTATGGCATACTTTAAAAAACAAGTATAGAAACAGACTCAATACTGAGCATGACATCAGGGTTGCACTGTCAAAAACGGCAACTTTACCTGCCTTATTAGGTAGGTGTGTGTGTTTGTTTTCTGGTCTGTATCTGTGTGATGTGATCAATCGATATATTCCAGTTGAGTTTTTATTGTATTTTAACAGCAACAGTTCCGACCTAGACAGATATTGTATGGAAGAGTGTTTTTAATGGGGAAAAATAAACATGAATTGCTTTGTACTCTATATGGGTATTTCATTTCATTGTTATTTGTTTTTGTCTATATTGCATTTGTTTTAGAAATAATGGCAATAAAATGTACAGGTATTTGCATATACTGTAGTTGCATGTTTTCATAAGCTTGGGTCTCAGGAAAACACAGAATTTCTCATTTGGGTTCCAGGCTGAACAAGTTTAGGAACCCCTGATTTAGGCATATTAAAAAACTTCAGTGGTTTCTGATCACACAGGGGCAGGAGGGTAGCCTAGTGGTTAGAGCGTTGGACTAGTAACCGGAAGGTTGCAAGTTCAAACCCCCGAGCTGACAAGGTACAACTCTGTCGTTCTGCCCCTGAACAGGCAGCCTAGGAACAGTAGGTTAACTATCATTGAAAATAAGAATTTGTTCTTAACTGAGTTGCCTAGTTAAATAAACACCCCTACTTTCATAGCAACCACATACAAACAGCATGAGCCCTTTGATCTTTGGCTAATTCCTTCTCACCCTTCTTGCATCTACACTCTCTCCTCCTCTCACATTGTTCCTTTGCTTGTAGACCACATCAGCTGTCTGTGACCAGGTGTAAAAACCTATCCAAGCCAAACCTTCATATCATAACCGGTAACCGCTATACACAGCCTATATCAGTTGTCCCTATATTAGCTAATGTCAGCAAAGCTACTAGAGCTAATGCCTGCTACAATCATGCAGTACAGTTAGCTAGCAGGTACACCAGCGGGTCCTGTGCAATATATTAATAAAACCTAAAGCTTACCCTGATTTGGAAGTGTTCCAGTATTGGATAGTCAGGTAGGTAACATAGCATCCCTCTCTGTTTGAGTAGGCTAAACTAGCTAGCTGCATTCACAAGCTAAGTAAGAGAAATGCAAAGTATAGCTAGTGTAACAGGTGTGAAATGGCTTGCATATTTAGTTAGCTAAATAGCGTTTCAAACGGTGACGTCACTTGCTCTGAGACCTCAAAGTAGTAGTTCCCCTTGCTCTGCAAGGGCCGTGGCTTTTGTGGAGCGATGGGTAACGATGCTTCGGAGGGTGACTGTTGATGTGTGCAGAGGGTCCCTGGTTCACGCCCGGGTATGGGAGAGGGGACGGTCTAAAGTTATACTGTTACACTAGCTCTCAATTTTTTTATTAATTTGCTCAAAACTGTTCAGCTATTGTCGTTATCTTTGAGTCAACGACACACCACATTCTATGCAGTGCTAGTTAGCTGTAGCTTATGCTTTCAGTGCTATTTTAATTTGATTGGGTGGACATGTCAATTCATGCTACAAGAGTTCTGATAGGTTGGAAGACGTTCTCCTGGAGTTGTCATAAAGTGTAAGTCTATGGAAAGGGGTGCGAACCACGAGCCTCCTAGGTTTAGAATTCAAGTCAACGTACCCAGAGGAGGACGGAAATTAGCTGTCTTCGGGCTACACAATGGTGCTACTCTACAGAGTGCTATTGAGGATACTGTAGACATGGTCAAACATTCTTTTAATTATTTGGTGACATGAATACATTTAGTATAGTTTTTATCTAAAAATAATATGTTTCTGGGCTCCCGAGAGGCGCAGCAGTCTAAGGCACTGCATCTCAGTGCAAGAGGCATCACTATAGAACTAATGCGTAGCCTGGTGGTTAGAGCGTTGGGCTAGTGTTGGGTTATAGCTTTGGGCTAGTAACCGGAAGGTTGCAAGTTCAAATCCCCGAGCTGACAAGGTACAATTCTATCGTTCTGCCCCTGAACAGGCAGTTAACCCTCTGTTCCTAGGCCGTCATTGTAAATAAGAATTTGTTCTTAACTGACTTGCCTAGTAAAATAAATAAAAAAATCACCAGATCATGTTATCACATTGCTTTTACATGTTGTCATGTTATCAAATTAACTTCTGATAAGATTACTAGATCACACGTTTTCTTCACTCACTCACTCACTCACTCACTCACTCACTCACTCACTCACTCACTCACTCACTCACTCACTCACTCACTCACTCACTCACTCACTCACTCACTCACTCCACTCACTCACTCACTCACTCACTCACTCACTCACTCACTCACTCACTCACTCACTCACTCACTCACTCACTCACTCACTCACTCACTCACTCACTCACTCACTCACTCACTCACTCACTCACTCACTCACTCACTCACTCACTCACTCACTCACTCACTCACTCACTCACTCACTCACTCACTCACTCACTCACTCACTCACTCGGCATCGGAAACATATGTTTACATTGCCAAAGAAAGTGAAATACATAATAAACTAAAGTGAAATAAACATTACACTCAAAATGTTCTAAGAAATAGAGATATTTCAAATGTCATATTGTAGCTATGTACAGTATAACAATGTGCAAATAGTTAAAGTACAAAAGGGAAATAAATAAACATAAATATGGGTTGTATTTACAGTGGTGTTTTTCTTCACTGGTTGCCCTTGTGGCAACAAGTCACACATCTTGCTGCCGTGATGGCACACTGATATTTCACCCAATAGATGAACTCCTATCAAAATGTTATTTCATTTTTTTTTTAAGTGCGAATCTGTGATGCCTCTGTGTAATATGTGTCTCCTAATATGGGTCATACATTTGGTAGGAGGTTAGGAAGTGCAGCCTAGTTTCCACCTCATTCTGTGGAGCAGTGTGCACATAGACACTATTTTCTTGAGAGCCAGGTCCCCCCCATCCCCGTCTTTCAATGTTTCTCTCTCGCTCTCATTCTCTCCCTTGCGCTCTCATTCTTTCTGTCCATTAGACGGCAGCCTGTCTGTGTTTTCTTTGGCAGTGGGTGCCTGGATCCCCTCACAATGTTTTCAGTGTGAGAGATGGGGTATGAGAGGCACAGTCAGAAATATAAAGTTGTGGAATAAAAAGTGTGGGGGGGGTTACACTAGTTTCCCTGTTTTGCGTTCAACCTCAACAGTTCTGGAACCAAATAAGTTGGGGACAAACGATATAAGATCATTTTAATATGAATGTTTTTTTCAATGGGATCTCTCATAGGCTGACGTTTTCCCAGTCTGAATGTGACCATTTGCACGAAAACCTAGTTAAGGGAGACATAGACGCTATTAAAAAACAACAGACAATATGAAAAGTAATTGGTGGAGGAGATTAATCATGAACCTTTTTTGTTTAATTAACGGGGAATTTGTGTGTGTGTGTGTGTGAGAGAATTGAAACAAAACATTAATTCAGGACTTTTGTTGATGATATTGATTTATTTTAAGGAGAATGTTTTAACATAAATGTCACATGTAGCATAATGTGACCATGGCAGATCATGTCCATCTACAATATAATTAAATCCTATTTGCAGTTTGAAATCAAATGAAAAACACACATGTCGAGGAGGTTTCATTAAAAATGGTGGCTGCTATCACAGGTCTTCCACCAGTAATGGTAAAGAACCGATGCACATCACAAATCTCTAAAGTGATTAACATTACAGCCATATCATCACAACATTATACATACATGTGTTTTCTTAGGGTACAATTCTGGATTTGTTTTCATAGTAATGTACCCCCAGAGAGTTCTCTGGAATAATTGAAATCCTAGAGTACCGCTGTGGGGTAGACACATGCATGTCTGTCTGTTATGTAATGTTATTCCCCCTGCTGAATGAAATCACTGTCTTGCTTCAGGCACGTTTTAAGGAATATTTAACTGGATAGGGGAGGGAAAAGGGACAAGTTGGAAAACTGAACTGTACGTCTTTCTCGTGGATTTTCTTTCCCTTGTTTGGTTCTGTATGCAGAAGTGATACAACATGGATTTGATAAACAGGCCAACTTTTTTGTTTACACACAGAATGGTGAGCTACATCCAATTTTACGTGGACATTATTATCCAGATAAAGTTGGTGCATTCAGCAAAGTAAATCACTGTACTTATAGGCCTAAATATGGCAGGAAGTGAAATGTCTCTTACAGTTTGTAGATTTACTAAGACGCTATAGTTTAGCATTTATATAGTTGAAGCAGAATACTGCCTATGGAAACCGAGAGGTGTCAGCCAACCTTTTTGTTGCCTCGCTAACATAGTGGTTGGATTCAGAACAGGGCCATAGTTCTCATAGAAAGTCTGCCTGAAAAGCCTTTTGTCACACGAAGACTTTTCAGGCCCCATCGGTCAATCCATGTTCAGATGGAAGGCAGATAAAAAGCTGCTGAATGGCTGGAATCTGTAGAACCTTTTTGTATTTGGATGTGCTTTGTGTCAATGCGCTAATGATGCCTAACATGCCGTGTTGGCTGGATTAGAACTAATTCTCCTCTGAGATTTTCCTCTCTGCCATAGATGCATATTGCACACAGCCTTATTTGTGCTGGGGTTTGTGAATTAATAGAGCACATTCTGGAGTTTAAAGGGATGGACAGGGCCAGGAGCAGAGGGAGGGAGAGGGTGAGGAGAAAGTTAGTGGGGAGTTGTCATATGCCTTATGCCCCTCCTTGGAGTCACACACACAAAGTCACACGCGCACAGAATTATGAAGAGAAAGTAATGATTTTAGCTTTCAGGGAGAGAGAACCGGGTAACTTCAGAAGTGTGATCTTGCTCTACTTCCCAGGTTCTGTAGACTTGATGAGTCATGTTCTTCAAACAATTTTGCTGTCATATGGCCCTATGAAATCAGTTTTGTTTTCACAAATTCCGTTTTTTCAGTTTTTATTTTTCTGAATTCTGTGTGTTACGATTTATGCTAATTTTATCAGAAAAAGGTATCTAATAATGTGAATGAATAAAACATCAACAATTTAATAATACATAACAGTACATTTGTAATGATGCAACTCAACATTACACTATTTATCAAGGCAAGTGCTTCAATACAGAGTTCTAATAAGTGTTTCATTATAAATGGAAAAAAGTAATGGAAGGATCTAGGAAATAATGCAGCAATAGGCAAAACTTCTGGAGCTACCCTATGAGCTCCTATGTCTGTCCATTGTACGTTTTCCATCTATCACAGACATCTTTCTCAATAACTCATCTGTCTCGGCACCATACCCACATGTTTTTGCCGTTCCATTTACTAGGTAAGAGCCCAGATCCTCCATGACATTGTATGCAAATCAAATCCAATCAAATCAAATGTATTTATATAGCCCTTCGTACATCAGCTGATATCTCAAAGTGCTGTACAGAAACCCATCCTAAAACTCCAAACAGCAAGCAATGCAGGTGTAGAAGCACGGTGGCTAGGAAAAACTCCCTAGAAAGGCCAAAACCTAGGAAGAAACTTAGAGAGGAACCAGGCTGTGGGGTGGCCAGTCCTCTTCTGGCTGTGCCGGGTGGAGATGATAACAGAACATGGCCAAGATGTTCAAATGTTCATAAATGACCAGCATGGTCAAATAATAATAAGGCAGAACAGTTGAAACTGGAGCAGCAGCACAGCCAGGTGGACTGGGGACAGCAAGGAGTCATCATGTCAGGTAGTCCTGGGGCATGGTCCTAGGGCTCAGGTCCTCTGAGAGAGAGAGAAAGAAAGAGAGGAGAGAATTAGAGAACGCACACTTAGATTCACACAGGACACCGAATAGGACAGGAGAAGTACTCCAGATATAACAAACTAACCCTATCCCCCCCGACACAAACTACTGCAGCATAAATACTGGAGGCTGAGAGAGGAGGGGTCAGGAGACACTGTGGCCCCATCCGATGACACCTCAGACACTGCTGTGGAACAGTGGGTTCCTTCCAGGATTGACAGAGCTGTCATCAGTTTGGAGCCTTAATCTCTGGGCTGCTATTTTAACAGTGAGGGCCTGCACCTTATCTGTTTCCAGCTGGCTGAGGATGTTTGTGACTGCATGGGATGATGACTTTTCTGCCAAAAAAAAAACTGCACAGATGAACATGCTCCACGTGGTACTTCACTGCCTCAAACCAGCTATTCCATCTGGAGCTCACTGCTTCAGGAGAAGCCTTGTTCTGCACAAACCCCTTCATAATGCGCAAGCTCACCCATCTTTACTTTCTGGCAGGGTTCTTGAAGAAGACAGATCTCATCCATGTCACAAGTGAGAGAAGTATTTTTAGTGCTGCCAGGTCTCACTCACCAGATTAATGACATGGCAGAGACGGGTTACATGGACACATGGGCAACACTCCTTTCAGAACCTCCTTGTATGCCTTCAGTCAGTAGGAGGCATTATCTGTGACCACTGCCCAGGCGTCTTTCAGGTTCAGACCACGTGTAACAACACCTGCACAGGATCGGTACATCCGAACATCACATTTGCGGGACAGGTACAGGATTGCAACAACTGCCTGAGTTGCACCGGGAACACCCAATCCGTCCATCAGTGCTCAGACTGTCTGCAATAGGCTAAGAGAGGCTGGACTGGGGGCTTGTAGGCCTGTTGTAAGGCAGGTCCTCATCAGACATCACCGGCAATAGCATTGCCTATGGGCACAAACCCACCGTCGCTGGACCATACAGGACTGGCAAAAAGTGCTCTTCACTGACGAGTCATGGTTTTGTCTCACCAGGGGTGATGGTCGGATTCACGTTTATCATCGAAGGAATGAGCATTACACCGAGGCCTGTACTCTGGAGCGGGATCGATTTGGAGGTGGAGGTCCTTCATGGTCTAAGGCGGTGTGTCACAGCATCATCGGACTGAGCTTGTTGTCATTGCAGGTAATCTCAACGCTGTGCGTTGCAGGGAAGACCTCCGCCCTCATGTGGTACCCTTCCTGCAGGCTCATCCTGACATGACCCTCCAGCATGACAATGCCACCAGCCATACTGCTTGTTCTGTGCATGATTTCCTGCAAGACAGGAATGTCAGTGTTCTGCCATGGCCAGTGACGAGCCCGGATCTCAGTACCATTGAGCACGTCTGGGACCTGTTGGATTGCAGGTGCCTTGGTGGAAGAGTGGGGTAACCTCTCACAGCAAGATCTGGCAAATCTAGTGCAGTCCATGAGGAGGAGATTCACTACAGTACTTAGTATCTGGTGTGGCCACCAGCTTCATTCTCCCCCTTTGTTCAGGGACACATTCAATTTCTGTTAGTCACATGTCTGTGGAACATGTTGAGTTTGTCTGTTGTTGAAACTTGTTGTGTTCATACAAATATTTACACATGTTAAGTTTGCTGAAAATAAATGCTGTTGACAGAGAGGATGTTTCTTTTTTTTACTGAGTTTGTATCATACACTGCAGTTGAGAACAATGGGAAAGGAATTCTGCTTTGAAAGTAGATTAACTTGTAACCCCACCTTTGAGAGAATGGGCCAAATTGTTTTGGTATACCTACTGGAGAGCTCTTCTTTGTCTACACCCATCCCACATCATTCGCACCCTCCTAAGATTTAGCCCCACCCATCTCTAAGGATTCACATGTGAGACCCATGTGCTAAACCGAGTGAGCTAAACAATGAAACTTAATCCCAACCCATACTACTAGGAATAAAAACTGATCGTCATAGCTAGTCACCATGCATGATTCTGGAGGTAGCTAAAGCTAACCAACTAGGTTCAATGTTAGCTAGCTAGCTGACATTAGTCAATAACTAGCAATGCAAATTTATTTCTGAGGTACGAATAATATTACTACACAGATCATAAACATAATGTTAGCTAGCGGGCCTGCTAACGTTAGCTAGATAGCTAGCTAGCAGTAGGCTTTAACTTGCAATGAAAGCTTTCGGACTAAATTAGAAACATATATCTGAAAATGTAGCTGGACTCTTACCCGTATACATGGATGTCCTTAAATTTGAAGATGTAATCTGGAGACACGTGTTTTATACAACATCGACTCCCTCTGCATTTTCAATCATACTCTGCTTCCACCGGGCATTCCACTGATTTCAAAACTCTCTGTTAACTTCTTCCGTGACAACAACACTGTTGATCTATGTTCCCAATCACTGTCTCGTTCAATTAAAATGTTTCTATCTATTTCAGGGATATCCTCATCGTCTGATTCATTTTCAGAGTCAGCATCGCGCGATCGTCTTCCAGAAAGTAGGCCATTATTTATTTATTTTTGTCGATAGCGCCTGTTAAATCCAGGGCAGCAATGTTGAGAGCAACACTTTTGCAGTTATTTTTTTATTTAAAAAAAGCTGCGGTATCAATGATTATCTACACATGCAGCAACTCATGTTATAGACATCGCAGACTAATCCAAACTCATCTCTCGGCATGTCCAACCCATCCATTATTTCAGCCAATCATGGCTAGGGGGAAGGTTCCTCGCTTTTTCTGTGGCTAAACCAACTAGGCTTGTAATTAACAATTTTATTAGTATTTACAGATGGCATATAAGTTTGTTATTAAGGCACATGAAAGTTCCTGTGTTCCAGAAAGTATTTCTGCCAAAAACACGCATTTTGATTAAAAAATATACTTTTATGTTCAAATGCCTCTCCTGTGAAGTAGTGACTTGCGACATACACCTAGCTTCTTAAAACTGGTCACAAATACTCAACCTAGTCCGGCACAATTACCAATTTTTTAAACTACAATTGCCATAATACATTGTGCTTGTTCTGCCGGACACAGGTGGATACACACAGACCACAAGAAACCGCATGAGAGAGGAATGTACACAACAACAATGAGTGGTAGCCCTGGTTGATACTTGTAGTAGTTGGTAATAAGCTGTCTTGAAAGTATGCCTGATCTACTTTGAAGAACTACTAAAATGGTTTTGTCAGACAACTCTGAGGCACAGGCAATCAGCTACTAGCTGGTCAGGTAACTACTAGTTGAGGGAAATAGGATGACTCTATGGGGAGTACGGAGATCACGTTACGTGGATGTCTGGCTGGCTGTCTTCTACTGCCTGAGCAGAGATGAGATGGTGTTAACTTTAGGAAAATAATAAAGTAATCAAATAAAACACTAATATACACAACTGAAATATTTGATTAAAGTACAGTAATGTGAATAAGTGACAAACATGCACTAATTGGCAGTCGCTACCATCATCGGGCTGTTATTGTTTTATTCTGTATTAGACAATGTTTTGGCAATTGAATGTTCTCCATATTTGGCTTTTGAAATTTCAATCAAAAAATCTAAATTAATGTGAAGGTTATAATTCATAATGTATTTTGTTTTAAATAAATTGGAACCGAAATCTAAAACTGTGATTAAAAAAAAAAAATTACAAACCGAACCGACCTCAAAGCACTAACTGCTCAGCTTCAACTTCTCTTAACCTAAAAAGCAATTCATACAAGTAATAGTCTTAGAAAATGGGTCATAACTAATTAGCTAATTCTGAACCGTTATAACACTAATTGCTGGGTTTTTTTAACAGCCTGTTCTATTGAATACATTTCCTCCAGACTTGATGCTTGGTAGTCAACCAAAAGAGTTCAATCTTGGTTTCATCAGACCAGAGAATCTTGTTTCTCATGGTCTGAGAGTCCTTTAGGTACCTTTTGGCAAATTCCAAGCGGGCTGTCATGTGCCTTTTACTGACGAGTGGCTTCCGTCTGGCCACTCTACCATAAAGGCATGATTGGTGGAGTGCTGCAGAGATGATTGTCCTTCTGGAAGGTTCTCCCATCTCCACAGAGAAATTCTGTAGCTCTGTCAGTGACCATTGGGTTCTTCACCTCCCTAACAGAGGCCCTTCTCCCCTGATGAGACTGGGAGACTAGTCAGGATCAAGGGAAAGATTAACGGAGCAAAGCACAGAGAGATCCTTGATTTAAAAACCTGCTCCAGAGTGCTCAGGTCCTCAGACTGGGGCTAATGTTCACCTTCCAACAGGACAATGACCCTACGCACACAGACAACAAAATGCATGCGTGGTTTCAGAACAAGTCTCTGAATGTCCTTGAATGGCCCAGCCAGAGCCCGGACTTGAACCCGATTGAACATCTCTGGAGAGACCTGAAATTAACTGCATCGACGCTCCCTGTCCAACCTGATGGAGCTTGAGAGGATCTGCAACAAAGAATGGGAGAAACTCCCCAAATACAGCTGTGCCAAGCTTGTAGGGTCGTACCCAAGAGGACTTGAGGCTGTAATCACGGCCAAAGGTGCTTCAACAAAGTACTGAGTGGAGTCTGAATACTTATGTAAATGTAATATTTCACCTTGCTAACATTTTAGAAAAACCTGTTTTTGCTTTGTGGTATTGTGTGTAGATTGATTCTTTAAAAAAAATCATTTTTGGAATAAAGGCTGTAACCTACCAAATTGTGGAAAAATGAAGGGGTCTGGATACGTTCTGAATGCACTGTATGTCGGTGTCGATCTGCCCAGAACTTTTAGACTGTTGGAAGTGGTGAAGAAGTTATAACAATATAGGTTCTATAGAGGATTTGCAGAGTGCTAAAATATAAATTTCCACCATCATATTACAGCTAACTGAAATACATCTAATGTATTTTGTGCATGTTTTATTGCATAAAGGAGACACCGTGGGAAAGAACGATAGTGTGCCACAAAGCAGTGGGCCGGAATTGAACCCAGGTCACAAATGATTTTTTTTTTAAATTTACTTTATGCAGCAATCCCCACCTGGACACCTACAGTATAGGAAAAACAAATATTACCTTTACCTTGCAAAATCAATGATAGTCTACAAATCAAATCATCCCTCTCACCATTCGGTTTTTGCGTTTTGATTGGGGACAGTTGTGACAACACCAGAAACAACAGGAGTTAGTACAGCAGTGAGCTTGCCTTGTAATGGAGTTGCAATTGTGAGGTAAGGAAAGCGTGAAGCTTCTGCTGTCCTTTCACCATGAGAGCATGAGGCTCATTCTGGAGGTGATTAATGGAGCCGTCTTCTATGGCTCCTGAGGGGGAGAGGAGCACGTGAGCAGGCCTTATTTTCAACCATTGACGGAACTGACTGAGCTTCCGTTTATTTTCCCACAACAGATGGGCCACTGGGGCCATTGCTTGTTTGCACCTCTTGGCCGCTGAGCATCCTCAATCTTCCTCAGCCCCACTGGTTCCCCTGTATAACAGCCTGTCCCATAGGTCACCTCTATGGCTTAACTACCAGCCCCAAGTTACTAGGCACACTGAAATTGATGGCCTGTTATTCTCTGGCAAACATTGTTACAACTTTGTATTTCTCCATTATACTCACTGCATTGTGCTCTGGGAGTGAGACTGAGTTCTGGCAGGGGTGTCACCCAATGGGTATGTGTAGATGTGCTGCTGTGAGACATTCTAATAGATCATTCAAGGGGCTCTGCCATAGACTCTCTCAGCTCTACTACCACATAACATGTATCGAACCCACATACCCTGATTCCAAGCCCCCTCTACAGGGCACAATGTGGACATATCTGAGAAGAAATGATTGTTCCTAAAATGGTCTTCAAGCTTCTAAAACCTTACTCCTTACGCCACACTTAAAGGGCTTTTTTTTTGTGTGAAAAAAAATATATATATATATATATATATATATGCAGTGCCTTGTGAAAGTATTCAACCCCCTTGAACTTTGACCTTTTGCCACATTTCAGGCTTCAAAGATAAAACTATTTTTTTGTGAAGAATCAACAACAAGTGGGACACAATCATGAAGTGGAATGACATTTATTGGATATTTCGATAAGAGCGTCTGCTAAATGACTTAAATGTAATGTAAATTTCAAACTTTTTTTAACAAATCAAAAACTGAAAAATTGGGCGTGCAAAATTATTCAGCCCCCTTAAATTAATACTTTGTAGCGCCACCTTTTGCTGCGATTACAGCTGAAAAGTCGCTTGGGGTATGTCTATCAGTTTTGCACATCGAGAGACTGAAATTTTTTCCCATTCCTCCTTGCAAAACAGCTCGAGCTCAGTGAGGTTGGATGGAGAGCATTTGTGAACAGCAGTTTTCAGTTCTTTCCACAGATTCTCGATTGGATTCAGGTCTGGACTTTGACTTGGCCATTCTAACACCTGGATATGTTTATTTTTGAACCATTCCATTGTAGATCTTGCTTTATGTTTTGGATCATTGTCTTGTTGGAAGACAAATCTCCATCCCAGTCTCAGGTCTTTTGCAGACTCCATCAGGTTTTCTTCCAGAATGGTCCTGTATTTGACTCCATCCATCTTCCCATCAATTTGAACCATCTTCCCTTTCCCTGCTGAAGAAAAGCAGGCCCAAACCATGATGCTGCCACCACAATGTTTGACAGTGGGGATTGTGTGTTCAGGGTGATGAGCTGTGTTGCTTTTACGCCAAACATAACGTTTTGCATTGTTGCCAAAAAGTTCAATTTTGGTTTCATCTGACCAGAGCACCTTCTTCCACATGTTTGGTGTGTCTCCCAGGTGGCTTGTGGCAAACTTTAAACGACACTTTTTATGGATATCTTTAAGAAATGGCTTTCTTCTTGCCACTCTTCCATAAAGGCCAGATTTGTGCAATATACGACTGATTGTAGTCCTATGGACAGAGTCTCCCACCTCAGCTGTAGATCTCTGCAGTTCATCCAGAGTGATCACGGGCCTCTTGGCTTGCATCTCTGATCAGTCTTCTCCTTGTATGAGCTGAAAGTTTAGAGGGACGGCCAGGTCTTGGTAGATTTGCAGTGGTCTGATACTCCTTCCATTTCAATATTATCGCTTGCACAGTGCTCCTTGGGATGCTTAAAGCTTGGGAAATCTTTTTGTATCCAAATCCGGCTTTAAACTTCTTCACAACAGTATCTCGGACCTGCCTGGTGTGTTCCTTGTTCTTCATGATGCTCTCTGCGCTTTTAACGGACCTCTGAGACTTATCACAGTGCAGGTGCATTTATACGGAGACTTGATTACACACAGGTGGATTGTATTTATCATCATTAGTCATTTTAGGTCAACATTTGATCATTCAGAGAGCCTCACTGAACTTCTGGAGAGTTTGCTGCACTGAAAGTAAAGGGGCTGAATAATTTTGCACGCCCAATTTTTCAGTTTTTGATTTGTTAAAAAAGTTTGAAATATCCAATAAATGTCGTTCCACTTCATGATTGTGTCCCACTTGTTGTTGATTCTTTACAAAACAATACAGTTTTATATCTTTATGTTTGAATACTTTCGCAAGGCACTGTATATATCAGAATTGGAGAAGTCTCCACCCCCCTGAGTTGATACTTGGTGGAAGCACCTTTGGCAGCAATTACAGCTGTGAGTCTGTTGGGATAAGTGTCTACCAACTTTGCACACCTAGATTTGGCAATATTTGACCTTCTTTAGAAAACTGTTCAAGCTCTGTCAAGTTCCTTGGGGAGTGTTGATGGACAGCAATCTTCAAGTTATGCCACTAATTTTCTTTTGGATTTAGTGCAGGGCTCTGACTGGGCCACTCAAGGTAATTTACCTTTTTATTCCTTAGCCACTCCACTGTAGCTTTGGCTGTGTGCTTTGGGTTGTTTTCATGCTTGAAAGGTGAACTTCCATCCCAGTTTTAGCTTTTTTGCAGCGGCAGCAGGTTTTCCTCAATTACTTTTCTGTACATTGCTCCATTAATTTTCCCTTCAATCCTGATAGTCCCTGACGATGGGAAGCATCCCCATAACATGATGCTGCCACCACCATTCTTCACAGTAGGGATGGTGTTCTTTGGGTGATGTGCCGTGTTGGGTTTGTGCCAAACATAACACTTTGTATTTAGGCCCAAAAGTTTGATTTTAGTTTTGTCATACCACCCTACCATACATGCCAGATTTGTAGAGCTTTTTATACTTATCCCATGATCTGTGCCTTTCCACAACTTTGTCCAGGCGTTCCTTTGAAAGCTCCTGCTCATGGTTGTTTGCTTTGCAATTCACTACCCAGCAGAGGAAACCTACAGGAACTGCTGAAATGTATCCTGAAATCATGTGAATCACTACAATTTAACACAAGTGGAGGCCAATTAACTTAGTGTGTGAATTTTAAGGTGATTGGTTACACCTGAGCTAATTTATGATCACTATTACAAGGAGGGTGGACGCTTATCCAACCAGGCTATTTCAGTTTAAATTGATAGATTTTTCACTTGGAAGTTGTGGGGTAAAATATGTAGATCAATGGCGGGAAACTATTTCAATGCATTTTTATTTTGAATCATTGCTCTTTACCAAACTGTTTTAGTTCAGCATTATTCTTTGGATGTCTGGTGTGAACTGCTCTCTTGAGGTCAAGACTCTGAGCCACTCCAGAAGGCGCATTTTCTTCTGTTGAAGCCATTCTGTTGTTGATTTACTTCTGTATATTGGGTCGTTGTCCTGCTGCATCACCCAAATTCTGTTGCGCTTCAATTGGCGGACATAGCCTAACACTCTCCTGCCAAATGTCTTGATAAACTTGGGAATTCATTTTTCCATCGACGATAGCAAGCTGTCCAGGCCCTGAGGCAGGAAAGCAGCCCCCAACCATGATGCATCCTCCACCATACTTTACAGTTGAGATGAGGTTTTGATGTTGGTGTGCTGTGCACTTTTTTTTTCTCCACACAGTGTTGTGTGTTCCTTCCAAACAACTCAACTGTAGTTTTATCTGTCCACAGAATATTTTGCCAGTAGCGCTGTGGAACATCCAGGTGCACTTTTGCAAACTTCAGAGTTTTTTTTTTTTTTTTACAATGTTTTATTTTTTGGACAGCAGTGGCTTCTTCCATGGTGTCCTCCCATGAACACCATTCTTGTTTAGTGTTTTATGTATCGTAGACTCATCAACAGAGATGTTAGTATGTTCCAGAGATTTCTGTAAGTCTTTAGCTGAAACTCTAGGATTCTTCTTAACCTCATTGAGCATTCTGCACTGTGCTCTTGCAGACATCTTTGCAGGACAACCACTCCTAGGGAGAGTAGCAACAGTGCTGAACTTTCTTCATTTATAGACCATTTGTCTTACCGTGGACTGAACATCAAGGCATTTAGAGATACTTTTGTATCTCCTTCCAGGTTTATGCAAGTCAACAATTTTTAATCCTTAATCTTAGGTCTTCTGAGATCTCTTTTGTTTGAGGCATGGTTCACATCAGGTCATGCTTCTTGTGAATAGGAAACTCTAATTTTGTGAGTTAATTTTATTTTTTTAACCTTTTAACTAGTTAAGTCAGTTAAGAACAAATTCTTATTTACAATGACGGCCTACCGAAAGGGAATAGGCCTCCTGCGGGGACAGGAGCCTGGGATTAAAAATTAAAAATATGACAACACAACATGGTAGCATGAAGAGATTGAGATGTAACAAAACACTCAAACTGAACAGTTTTAACTCGTTCCAGTCACTAGCTTCAGCAAACTGAAACGAGGAGCGACTCAGGGATGTGTGTGCTTTGGGGACAGAATGAGAGAATGACTGGCAGAATGGGTGTTGTTGGTGGAGGATGAGTGCTGCAGTAGATATCTCAGATGGGGGGGGAGTGAGACCTAAGGATTTTATAAATAAGCATGAACCAGTGGGTCTTGTGACGGGTATACAGAGATGACCAGTTTACAGAGGAGTATAGAGTGCAGTGGTGCTATAAGGAGCATTGATGCCAAATCTGATGGCCGAATGGTAAAGAACATCTAGCCGCTTGAGAACACCCTTACCTGCCGATCTATAAATTGTCTCCGTAATCTAGCATGGGTAGGATGGTCATCTGGATCAGGGTTAGTTTGGCAGCTGGGGTGAAAGCGGAGCAATTTTATGATAAAGGAAACCAAGTCTAGATTTAATAGGGAAAGTCGGCTATAACCAACATCGTCTCATTGATTGGACTCCAGGTTAGCTGACTCCTGACTCCAATTTAACTTTTGGAGAAGTCATTAGCCTAGGTGTTCACATACTTAAAGGATGTATTCAATATAGACAAGAAAGATACAATAATTTGTGTGTTAATAGTTAAAGCACACTATGTTTGCCTATTGTTGTGACATAGATGAAGATCAGATCAAAGTTGATGCAGAAATCCCAAAGGGTTCACATACTTTTTCTTGCCACTTTTTATCTTATCGGCACCTATGTATCGCGAGGTCCCTAAAAATTCCCAGCCTTTAGTGCTCTACACCTCTGCGTAATCTCTTTGAGCCTGAGACAACTTTAATGCTCTGATCTCTCTTCAAAGAGAGACCGCAACATCAGCAGTGTTCTGGCCCTCCAGCGAGCCCCCTGGTTCCCCAGTCCCCATGCCCTCAAAAGGAAGTTGAACCTGGGGAGGCCAGCACCACAAAGTGTCCTGGCAGCCATCACATGCCTGAAGGTGTTTTGTTTAAACCTTTTTCATTAATTTACTCTACGGCGCAAGTGTGTCTGCAACGTTAAACAAGCAGGGGCCAACGTGTAAATATTTAGCCTTCCATGTTTGAGCGAGTTCAAAGGCGGCCTGTACAAGTGAATGAAAGACATTCTCTGGCTTCCCAGTAAACACCGCATTTTATCTAAGCTCAGATAAGAGTCTGAAATGAATGGCCATATCTGAGTGCTAACAGGAGAACAAAGCTAATTCCAGAGACCTGTAAACTGGAGAAGTAATTTGCTCCATAACTGCCGATGGCTTCGTTATGGCAGAGGAAGTAATTAATCAGTCTTTTGTGTTGCATGTTGAATAGAGCACACACACAGGACCAACCCCAGATTTAAACTAGAATCTACCAAATCACGGGTCCAACAAGTTTTTTGATGTGCAAATTGAGAAGGACTAAAATCACAAACACCCGTAGGAAGCATCTTATGTGCCTTGATGTCCTGCTCCTGTGGGCATTTAGACACAAGTAATAGCCTTCAGATGCTGCTGGGTGTGTTTCCACTACCAGCTGAACATTCAGGTATTAGAAGTCATGACCCCAGTTGACCCTTAGGACTTCCTGACGTTAATCAGTTGGGGGTTCGAGAGCTCTACTGGTCCCAAGTTGAAAGGTTAGGATGTTTTAATGAATCATCACAATCATTTGATGTGGATAAGCCTGTCTGGACCATTTAGAATATTATGATCTTTTGTCAAATGTTTTTTTTAGTTTGACAACCTGGAGGTTCACATGCAAATCCAAGTAGCATACGTATTAGATCAATCAAAGTTGTTATGCTAAGCCACTTCTATTTAGCGACTTCCCAATGGGAACAGACGTCTATTCCACGTTGGCACAACGTCATTTCATTTCAATGACAACGTTGATTCAACCCTTGTGTGCCCAGTGGGTTGTCTCACTGCCTAGCCTGCACACTGAATATCAGCTCCTGCCCGGAGACAATATTATTTACTGCAACATAATTAATATCATGATGTACCGGAGTAGCATGGCCTGACTACCTGCTTTACAATCACAAAATGAGTGAAGATCAATCAGAAACACATTTTTATTATCTACAACAGCAGAAGGATCATTAACCGACCACCCGTTAATCATGACAGATGAACTGTGGGAAATGTCACAGCTGTCTAAGAACCATGAAACAGCTATGCATATCTAATCAACTTCAAAGACAGCGCAGGTTCCCACAGAAATATTCTCTAAAAGGGTTCTTGGAAAAGCTTGGACTTTGGAACGTGGAACCACCTGAGGTGAATTTTCCTATTCCGTGAGGTTGTAAAACGACACCGAGATGTTCATTTAAGTCAACGCGGCAGATGTCCGTGAGTTCAAGTGGATGATATCAGCGAAGTGCACATCATTTTGTCATGTCTTGTGCCTCAGTGACAGTTGTGCTTCTCGCTAACATTCTCATTCCAGAGGAAGTACAAATTAGAAGGAGAAACGGAAAGATTTCCTCCAGAATGACAATAGGGTTATTCATTTGTCAGGAAGCAAGCAGTCTCTTGTAGAATGCTAATGTAAGGCTGGCTGTCGTTTATTTAATTTGCTTGGGACACATACTTAACTGGAAGTGGAGATGAAAGAAGCATGAGAGAGATGCCGAGAATATAGAATCTAGCCTTTAGGCTGAACTGCAGAACAATTGGTCTTGTATAGGGGTGATTCCTCACCAAACTAGAACAGAAAAATACATTTTTTCTCTTCACGAAATGTAATCATAGAAGGGTCCTTTAGAGGAAGGGTTGTTGACATATATTTGACATTGGTATCTTAAAGCATAATTGAGAAATCATTAATTGAAGTTGGAATATTTGTGACATCCTGTCCTTACCCAGGTCTCTTAAGACTCTTAAGACTTAAGACTAATGTTTCATCTGTAGGTGCTACAAAGCAAAAGTTGGTGTTATCTGAAGCTTTACCGCTTGTCCGTAATGTGAGTAGTATTTTCATTTCAATCACATTTTTTCATACATTTATGAATATTGAAAAATATCCAAATGTATATTTTAAAATATACAATTTGAATAAACTGAAAATGCAAATCACTTTTTTTTCTAGTTTCGTGAAGAATCCACATAACAGTAGAGTTGCCAGATCCTTGAATATTCCCCCTTTTCTACCACCAGAGTAAAGCCCTAAAATATACGATGGAAATCATATTAATCATGGTCCATAAATGTGCCAATGAAACATATTCGTATGGCGAGTCTAATTGAGCGTAATAAAAGTTTCTATACACTCCATCTCTTTAGAAGGAAAAATCATTCTCCATGCATTCTAGATGTACAACTGTTGAGTGGAGTGGCTTTCCATCCTTCGCGTTTTCCATCATCAGTCTAATTTGATGTTTTAAATGAATAAAATGTGAAATGTATCAGACGCTCTTATCCAGAGAGACTTACAATTAGTGCATTCATCTTAAGATAGCTAGGGGAGACAACCACATATCACAGTCATAGTAAGTTTCCTTGGGTTCTAGTCTACCACCCATTGGTGACTGTTGCATTTCACTGTTTGTGTCTTATGGTTGTGAGAGAAGAGAAGCTATGATGATGATGATGATGATAATGTCTTAGATTCAAATTGCACCTTTCTACCGAGGTACGCTACTCAAAGCGCTTTACATAGTAAGGTGGAAACTCACCTCATACTCCACCACTATGTTGCACAACCACCTAGGTGATGCACAGCAACCATTTTGTGCCAGAACACTGACCACAATTCAGCTAGCATGGTGGAGAGGTGAGGAGTGATATATGCCAATCAGGAATGAGAGGGATGATGAGGTGGCCATGATGAAAAGGGGGCTGGTTTGGAATTTGCGATACGTGCCATGGGATTTTCAATGACCACAACAGTCAGGACACGTGTTTAACATCCCAGCCTAAAGACACACTCTATGCAGAGCAATGTCCTCTTCACTGCCCTGGGACATTGATCTTAAGACCAAAAGGAAGAGTGCCCCCTACTGGCCCTTCAACACCACTTCCAACAGCATAAATAGTACCTGCAAAACATTAGTCTCAACGTTGATGTTGAGACTGGTGTTTTGCAGGTACTATTTAATGACTCTGCCAGTTGAGGACTTGTGAGGTGTCTATTTCCCAAACTAGACACTAATGTACTTGTCCTCTTGCTCAGTTGTGCACCGGGGCCTCCTAGTCCTTTTTCTATTCTTGTTAGAGCTAGTTTGCGCTGTTCTGTGAGGAGAGTAGTACACATCATTGTACCAGATCTTCAGTTTGTTGGCAATTTCTCACATAGTATAGACAACATTTTTCAGAACAAGAATAGACTGACGACTTTCAGAAGAAAGGTTTTTGTTTCGGGACATTTTGAGCCTGTAATCGAACCCAGAAATACTGATGCTCCAGATACTCAACTAGTCTAAAGAAGGCCAGTTTTATTGCTGCTTTAATCCGAACAACACTTTTCAGCTGTGCTAACATAATTGCAAAAGGGTTTTCTAATGATCATTAGCCTTTCTAAAATGATAAACTTGGATTTATTAACGCAACGTGCCATTGGAACACAGGAGTGATGGTTGGTGATTATGGGCCTCTGTACACCTATGTAGATGTCAGCCATTTCCACTATAATAGTAATTTACAACATTAACAATGTCTACACTGTATTTCTGATCAATTTGATGTTATTTTATTGGACAAAAAATGTGCTCTTATTTTAAAAAACAAGGACATTTCTAAGTTACCATAAACTTTTGAAAGGTAGTGTACCTGAGCTGACAAGGTGAACTCCAGGGGTGGTGCTCTAGGAGTGGTGCTCCAGGGGTGGTGCCCTACTATGGCTGACCCTGTAAAACCACACACTGGATAGGTGCAGTGAAATGTATGTGACAATTAAACATATTATTTCATTTGTATTTATTTTTTACTACCATGCAACCTCTAGCTGTGCTGTAGCTGTGTGGGCTTTGGCATCAGAAGAAGGACTCATGCTTTTACGAGGCCAGCAGCTGTGAGGGACAACATTAGGCACGCTAACTCATTGCACAGAGTGGCCTAAACACATTGGGCCAATTTATTCCTGGTATTATTGGCAGCAAATTCACATACCGTATACAGTCAAGTCTTGCGACACGTTTGGTGAGAAATCTGAAGGGAAATAGCCCTGGCTGGTTATCTTATGGTTTTAGGAAGTCCTCATAAGGGACTCGTATGACCTCGTTCACCCTTCCAGCTCTCTCTCTTCTCTAGCTATACTGGAGCAGCTGTTGGCTAGCGCTTCAGTGGGTAATCCCTAGAACAGAGATTGCTAATGAACCCTGAGCTCTTTAGGAAGACCTGGCCCTGAACCTTCTAGAGGAAAAGCCACATCACATGGAGCCCGTTAAGTGAATTGGTTTACCTGCTGCCTCCGGGGGACTCCTGGTGGGCTCCAAGGGTTGAGGGAGGGGGGGGGGGGGGGGGGGTCAATATGACAGATCCCAAAAACACATGGATGTTCTGTTCAATCTTTGGCTCATGTTGACTGATATTGTACCTCATGTGGTTTAGTGTCTATTCTGTTTACTGTGTATGTACTTAGGCGTTGCATGTAAAAAATAGTTGACTGAGTTGACCACAGTGGTTACTCAGTCTGTGAAGTACTCTAAGCCGCCATCGCACAGGTCAAACGTTTCACCTAACCTCACTCCAAGATCTCCGGAGCAGCCTGTTGGCATGGCGACTGGTGAACATCACCAGTCGCCAAGCCAACAGGCTGCGCCGTCCAGAAGCGTCTGCACCATCCGTGATCTAGTGCCCACCAGTCATCGACAACAAGCTCATTACTCAGTAGAGCAGATGAACACCCCGGAGATCGAACTCCTCCCCTCCGACACCCCCTCTACAGTCGCATATTCCATAGGTACCATGTTTCAGTGGAGATACGAAGCACTTGGCTGGAGTTTGACACATTCAGTAAATTATCTCTTGGAGGAGGCTGACATGGCTTTCGGAGAACTAGTTGGATCCCTTCCTGCCCCACCCTCTGAGAGGAGACAAACCCAACTAGAGTGGGACCGGGAAATATTTTATTTGCATTATGACTAGTCCAATTTGTCACTCAGTATTGGAATTCTGACAACGTTTTATGACTGTAGGTACGCCTACATGTCATGGTTATCTTTTGTTAATCAGTGCATAATTACCCTGTCAGGCCTGATGGATTTACAGCGAGAGGATTTCCCAATATGTGTGGTGTGAAAAACTTGCGAAAGATAAGTGTGTTCTGTTAGTGAAGCCAGGAATGCTCCTTTGTTCTTCTCCATAAAGAATGTGTGGGCCTCAGCCAAAACGTTCCTCCTCTTGTGACCTACTGTAAACCGGGGCAGTGCTTTTAACACCATCGTTATCAGGTGACTAGTTTTTAACCCTTTACACTTGTGGGAATTGGCCTATATGGATAGGACTAAATTGAAATGTTTCTTACAGAAGAAATATGAAATGCATGACAATGCAGTTTGGAGAGTATTGTGAAATTATGAGGCCAAAAGTTGAGGACACAACAGTTCACCATACACAATTGTGAATCCAAACATTAAGACTGTAGATTTTTTTGTTGTTGCGCATTTTACATTTACTGTACTTTTCGCCGCATTTGTTGATAACAAAATCTGAAGATACTCTGGATACATTCAGTAACATGATAAGAATATTCCTGGAAAATGTGGGATAGGTGCAACATGAGTGAGCAGACTAACTGGTGTCTCCAAGTGGCCACACACCTCTCCAAAATGTGCACAGTTCCTAAATAAATAAGTAATTTCTAAGAGTATTCAACTACTGTATAATGTGCTTTTTTTTAGCTCTCCTAGCTGTGCCATTGAGGAACTAGAGCAAGCACACTTGTAGTTGTTTTGTTTGGAATACGACCCTGCATCCCCGCCAAAAATGGTACATTATGAATCCCAATCTGGGTCGGGTGGGTATCGTTTGAAGGCCTGTTCTATTGCCAGCATGACTAACTAAGTTATAAAACACGATGCTAGACTTTCGCAATGCAGTTCAAGGGAACAGATCATTCTGGTGCTCATAGAAAGGAGTGCATTCATGTGCGTGTGCCGCAACATTTTCTTCACAATAGACAAAACAGGCTAATTCTGTTCAGAACAACCCAGGGTATGATGCCGTGTCATTTTGGAACTGTACATCAAACATAGTGAGTGATCATAAACGTTGACACTGTATATGACATGAGTTTTATGATATGGTTATGTGAAGTGCACATTTGGACGGGTGTTTGGCTTGCTTGTATGACAGTGGTATTTCTTATAATCCTCAACGTCTCATCTTTCAAATACATTTACGCACATTTCCCTCACTCAGACAGCAAACCATTTGCAGAAGTTGCCCAGTTAGTGGGAGGGATTGGGGTGCTCAAGTTCGGAACGTTTGTCAGTCAAAAACCATACAACGCTGTGAAGCGCAGAGCCAGAGCTCTGACGTCATGTATAGCATGTTACTGTACAGCCACTGTGTTCCAATTTTAGGCATTTATCAGTGCCCAAATCTGCCATTTTCAACCTGTATACATACGGGTACGAGTGTAAAAGGTTAAACAACTAATTGACCTAGGTTGGTTCAATCTGTGAGCGCAATGCACATTTTCTCTAGAGATAAATCCGATTTAAGCCCAAACTGTGCAATGTAGTAAGAAGTTTCCAACAGATCAATATTCTACCTACAGTACACTGAGAAAACCAAACATTAGGAACACCTTCCTAATATTGAGTTCACCTGGTCGGTCTGTCATGGAAAGAGCAGGTGTTCTTAATGTTTTGTATACTCCGTGTAGTTTATCGCAGAAAACGTGGTAATTAACTAGAATGAACAGAAGGGATAGAAGAACAAACAATCGAGAGGGATAGCGGGCAAATGCTTCATGAGGTATCTCAAATTCATGATCTGAGATTGATAGTGATCATATGCTTTATTTACTTTGAAGAACTCCTAAAATTGTGATTTTTGTCAGACAGCTTAGGCAGCAGCTCTATAGACATGAGATATTTACTTGGAATTGAATAATAAATTAATCAAAAAGGTCTAAAACAAATGTAATATACACAACAACGGAAATATTCTATTAAAGTAATGTGAATAAATGATTAAGTGAAAAGCAGTAATGGGACTTTTTTATTAATTGTTTTATTCTGTGTTACTGCATTCAACCCACATACTGCAGTGCATTTAATGTCCAAAGAATATATCGAAACTGAAAATTGTAAACTGTGATTGTTTTAATCAAACCGAACCCAAAAAGCACTATTCACTCAGCACTACAGGTGACCTGCTTGAATAAACACCAAGTCAAATTGGGATTCCCCGTTCCCACTGAAGCCTGGCATAGTAAAGGAAAGGCACACTGTCGGCAACCTCCTTTGATGCTTTAAACATTAATTAAGCCGTTAAATTATAACTTATACTTCCAGTCTGTGTGCATACAATATGTACAGTAGAGGTGATTTTTATTTTATTTTACCAGGTAAGTTGACTGAACACATTCTCATTTACATTGAAAATCCCATCTGAAAGACAGCACCTTACACAGGGCAATGTCCCCAATCACTGTCTTGGGATATTCTTTTTACACCAGAGGAAAGAGTGCCTCCTACTGGCCCTCCAACACCACTTCCAGCAGAATCTAGTCTCCCATCCAGAACCAACCCTGCTTAGCTTCAGATGCAAGCCAGCAGTAGGATGCAGGGTGGTATGTTGCTACAGTATGTGTATTTTGGGTCCATAGTCTCTTCCCTGGTGTGTGTGCTTGAGGCGTGCCAACTGTATTTTTCAGTGACAACACCTTTTCTGGTGGCCTTCTGTTACACACAGTTGTTCGAAGCATGCTAAATAGCTAATTATCTAGTCTATCTTCTGTAAACACACCAAGTAACATGGAGATATGACCGTGTGGGAACACTAACCCTATAAAGGTGTGTATCAATTTAACCTTTTGTAGTTTGGAAATTATTTCTCACTGATATTAAAGATAAGGTCCTTATGCTTCCAAAACCGTACCGCAAGCGATGTGTGTTAATGTTCAGACCGAGTGCTGGGGCTCTTTAACAAAACTCCCCCATACAGAGGTTGCCGCCTTTGGAAAATGCCATAGTACTTTAATATTCAAAAATAGATTCCTCCCCGCTCTTAAAGACCATCCCACCACAAGTACTATGGCTTCTAATTTAGCTAGCTAGGTGTTTACAGCCACGACGGAACAGGTGTTGTTTACAAACTCACCAAAAGTTCTTTGGGATTCCAGGGTTCACTTCCGCACCTCCTCCGAAAGCTGTTAAATAGGTCTGTAGAACCGTTCTATATAGCACCAAAAAGGGATCCGCTTTAAGAACCCTTATTTGACACTATATACTATATATATTTTTCTACGTGGTATGTGCGTCATTTAGCCAGGTCACTCATGGATACCACCCTGACAAAAATAGGGACCAAAGCGACAACCCCTCCCTTCACTCACACGCATTCATTTCAATACTTTGTCACCCTCCTGAAATACAGTCAGACTGACGTGTGCTGTAGCTGCCATACTCTTACGACCAGTCAGCTGCCTAAGCAATCACACCCCTGAGGGAAGTGTATAGTGCTCTACATGCAGGACAATGATGGAGGCAATGAATTTGTCAGTGGAAATATCTTATGTGGAGGGAGTCTTGCTGTGTTCATTGAGCCTACTGGATATGGCTACTGTATACTACTGTATATGGTACCTGTGGGGAGGGATGTACCTTCAAGTAACATTAGCATCCACCCCTAGAAACCAAAGACTTGCTGTTATATTGCACTCAACATTTGCAAAATTTCCCTAACCACTATGTGGATACTGAATCCTGATATTTGATGTTCACATGTACTCTTTACATTTATTCCCAGGATATTGTGTGTTATGATCCAAACATTTTTATAGCATGTCAAAATAACTGAGAGAGGATCTTCTACACAGAGAATGCGTGGTATGGATACCATTCTGCAAAGAGTTGTCCTATTTCCTGAACAAATATCATCAAGAGGGCAAACAATGACCAAGAACATTTGTTTTCTTTGTTAGCAAACCTTGTTTCCCCATACCTGAGCTGCAAGCAACCAGTGGGTGTAATGTGAGAGGCTTTGAGGCATCCATTCTCACAGAGCTGTTAAACAATATTGAAAGAACGGTCTCGCCACTGTCAAGATATAACATGTTCTGCATAGGCATTCCGAAGCTGACGCTCCCTTCAGCTAGGCAACATTAGGTGGAGTGTAAAATTAGCTATTAAAAAGAACAGAATGCACATTCCAGTTGGTCTTCTTGTCTCCTCAATGCCTTGATTTTTGTCTCAACTCTTCTAGTCCCATATATGCAAGAACACCCTTGTCATTGGATGACATCAGCACATTCTGAGTTGTGCTACATCGATATGAACACCCAGAGCTGTAGAGCTAAATGTTCTGGGCTAATCATTAGTATTCACTGTGCAGCAGACCTGTCAAAGGCGAATATGTTTGAACCGTCGCATGGATCATTATTGGTTTAGCAGTTAGGCTGTGCTGTGTCGCTTTAACATCCTCTATTCATATTTTTTACAAAGCTGAGGCAACACTCTGTGTGTCCCAAATGGGACCCTATTCCCTATGGAGTGCACTACTTTTGACCAGAGCCCCGTGGGCCATGATCAAAAGTAGTGCACTATGAAGTGAATAGGGCGCCAATTGGGATGCATTTTATAAGTGTGTGTGGGTACGCACTTTAGCCTGCATGTTTGGCCTACGAGTGGTTCTACTTTAAGAGTTGTGATTTATAAATTAAGATGAAACTAGGGCCAAGTGTGAAAGACCCCAGACACTTCTTCTGATAAACGGTTTCCCTTCAAAGGAGAGCAGCTTTTAACATGCACACTCATAAATCAGTAAGGAGGGTAATCATTTCACTCTTGGTAATGGCTCTCTGGTGAGTTTCTTTTTCTCTGTGTTTGCAGGATGACTGTTTGACAACCCTGCCCTTTCTGCTATACTCAGCTGTCAATCAACCAGTATCAGCAGATCTCTAATCAAGACATGGACCTGGATGCAAAGACTGAACAGATGGAAACAGCATAAGGAGTTTGATCATGCTCAATAAGGGATTTTATGTTGTAATGTCTGTTCCTTATATTTTATCAATAGAGTCTGCTGTATGATAGGAAGCAAGCCATACAACATGGTTTTAGAATGACCACTTCCTTTTAAGGGTATCTATGAATAAAGTCAAGTGAAATAACTCAGTTCTGAAGCTAATAGAGACACACACACACACACATACGTAATACAATTCCCCTCATTGGCACACTGAGGTCAGTTCACTTCACACCTCCAGGTCAAGACAGGGATTGAGGGACGTCCTTAGGGAATATTTAAACAGTGGTCATCACCTTTCCTTCCTCTCCTACCACTCAGTTTACAACTAGTTGCTTATTGGCTTTGTAACTGGGGCTCGTATTCGTAAAGATCCTAGATCCGCACTTCCACACAGAGATGCTTTATGAATACAAGCCCAGAGGCTTTATGAAGGTCAGAATTGACGTTAAATATATAAATAAAAAAGGAAAGAAAGAAGTAGCTTTGTTACACACTTCTCACTTCCACTTTTCTTTGAGTCATGCTGATGTTGAAGACAGACCCACCGTGAAAGGGGCCCCAGTGGTACGATACATTGTGAAAGGTACTGTGGCCGGGAAGTACCTAATGTCACAAATGTCACGTAGTACCACATCCGCTTACCACAGCCTTATTCTAGTGAAAGCAACAGTACTCGTGCAGTCTCACCTGCCGTACGTGTGTGTGAGTGCCTGCATGTGTGCGTGCGTGCATTCATGAGTGTGTGTCTGTCCTGACAAAGACATACATCTATGCAAAAGGTATCGCAATGTTCTAATCTCTCATTGTTCTATGTGGGTATATGGCGTCAAATCAGCCTCAAGTCAATTGGGCAAGATGGGGCTGTCGAGCAAGACGAAACAGCGTTGAGCAAGCAAAAACTGACTCGAGAGCGCAGAGGATGGTTACTGCAAGCAGAGGATGACTGCAACGAGTGCACAGACAAGTTGAGAGTGCAGAATGTGGTTGAGCAAGTGAAGGATGGGTCCTGAGAGCGAACAGGCATCGGGGACGCGCAAATAAATAAATACATTAAAAAAAAATATATATATATATATATATTTACAAAATTGTCAAATGCGCTTTCACAAATACACTGCTTCCCCACATTAATCTTTTCTCTCACAACTAGAAGTCTTGCTCTCGCAACTGCAATCTTTTCATATCATTTTTATTACAGGTGAAAATTCTAGCCAATGATCACCGGTTAACACAGCAAAAAAAGTAATAATTATTATGGAGCCCCAAATCCTGCCATTTTCTACAATTTCACTTCTTAAAATCAGATTTGAACCCTAACCACATATTTAACCTTATGCCTAACCTTAAGGCCAAAAAGCAAATGTTTGTTTTCTTAAATTTTTACGATACAGCCAATGTTTACTGTGGCTGTGTTATCTTGCGGAAACCGGATTTGGGCAGTGAAAGGCAAGGTGATGGGTTTGTTATAAAAATATTTGGTGATTGTAGGGACGATGGCCAACGATAAAAAAGGTACGCTCTATAGTTTTTCAGTAGAGAACCTAACCAACCAACTAATCATCTGTGATATTGAAATTGAAGTAGCTAGCTAGCTAGTTACTTGTTCTTCTGTTATTAAAGCAGGATATCTACAGTGGTGGAAAAAGTACCCAATTGTCATACTTGAGTAAAAGTAAAGATACCTTAGTAGAAAATGACTCAAGGAAGAGTGGAAGTCACCCAGTAAAATACACCTTGAGTAAAAGTCTAAAAGTTGTTGGTTTTAAACATACTTAAGTATTAAAGTAAATGTAATTGCTAAATTATACTTAGGTATCAAAAATAAAAGTACAAGACTAAATAATTACGAATTCCTTATTAAGCAAACCAGACGGCAGCATTTTCTTGTTTTTTAAAATCATTTACGGATAGCCAGAGGCACGCTTCAACACTCAGACATAATTTATAAATTAAGCTTGTGTTTAGTGAGTCCGTCAGATCAGTGGCAGTAGTGATGACCAGGGATGTTCTCTTGATGTGTGTGAATTAGACCATTTTCCTATCCAGCTAAACAATCAAAATGTAACCAGTACTTTTGGGTGTCAGGGAAAATGTATGGAGTAAAAAGTACATTTTCTTTCAAAAACTACTTAAGTACTTTACACCACTGGATATTTGAGAAAGCCAACTATCTAGCTAACGTTTAACCACATATTAAAGTTAGCTACAATGCTCTTGGTTAAATCAAAAGATACTGCTAAGTTAACTAGGGGATAGTATGGAAGGGGGACTTGGAAGACCAGCATAACTGGGAGGGAGTGGCGGAGGAGGTGGAGCCAAGAGAGATCAAACTCTGAAGTAAATAGCCAATATTATAAACCCCTAACTGCATACTTTGAGTTATAGACTATTTCGAAACACAGATTTGATTTACTTTTATTCTAGCAGTTTTTGTGCAGTTATAACAAAAGAGAATGATTCTAACCATCTCTCTCTTACATCTACCTCCATGCAGGCCCACTTTACTATGTGGTGGGGAAGTTATTCTCTGCTTAGTTGACAGAGATCGGAGATACAGGAGTCAATTCTGTTTCAAGTACCTTGGGTCTCTTCTATGCACAGCCCTCTGGGGACTTGCTGCAGGTATTCATGACTTCTATCAATCACCCCTGTAATCATTGGTGGTACTGAGTTCCTCTAATTGATTTGATGCTGTGTGGAGGCATTGTTATGAGGACATTTGTCACATAGAGAGGATGCCATGTTATTGACTTTGACCACCTGCTGTCTTTTTGGTTAGAAATATGGTTCGATACTGAATGTGTACAAGTAGGTTAGGTAAGGGATGAAGTGAAAACTAATAGGAGGATAGCTCTCCACAATGAGGGTCGGGCATTAAATGACAGCAGGCTGTTCAATACTGAGTCATACTGACTGACGAGTGGCGTGGATTAATACAGATTGTATACAGTATTATCACTTATTTGGCTAAATGATTATCCATAGTTGCCTCTTAATACAGCTGCAGTCCTAAAATAGACTTAACTTTTCAACTCCAATTGAACTCGGACATTTCCTGACATATTTTGACTGTGTGTAGAGTACATACAGTAGCAGTCAAAAATTTGGACACACTTACTCATTCCAGGGTTTTTCTTTATTTTTACTATTTCTGTGTTTATAGAATAATAAGACACCAAAAATATGAAATAACACATGGAATCATGTAGTAACCAAAAAAAAGTGTTGGGAAAAGCCACCCTTTGCTTTGACAGCTTTGCACACTCTTGGCATTCTCTCAACCAGCTTCATGAGGTAGTCACCTGGAATGCATTTCAATTAACACATGTGCCTTGTTAAGTGAATTTGTGTTATTTCTTTCCTTCTTAATGCGTGTGTTGTGTTAATCAGTAGTGTTGTTAGGGTTGGTATACAGAAGATAGCCCTATTTGGTAAAAGACCAAGTCCATATTATGGCAAGAACACCTCAGAAAAGCAAAGAGAACGACAGTCCATCATTACATTTAGACATGAAGGTCAGTCAATCTGAAATTTATTTTTGATACTGTCGCAAAGCTAACTAAAAAGCAGCATTCCCCAAGAGAGGATGGCTTTCACTTCAGCAGTAATAAATTAATGAACTTCTTTGAGGAAAAGATCATGATAATTAGAAAGCAAATTACGGACTTCTCTTTAAATCTGCCTATTCCTCCATAGCTCAGCTGTCCTGAGTCTGCACAACTCTGCCAGGACCTAGGATCAAGAGAGAACTTCAAGTGTTTTAGTACTATATTTCTTGACACAATTATGAAAATAATCATGGCCTCTAAACCTTCAAGCTGCATACTGGACCCTATTCCAACTAAACTACTGAAAGAGCTGTTTCCTATGCTTGGCCCTCCTATGTTGAACATAATAAACAGCTCTCTATCCACTCGATGTGTACCAAACTCACCAAATGTGGCTGTAATAAAGCCTCTCTTGAAAAAGCCAAACCTTGACCCAGAATTTTTTTTTTAAACTATCGGCCAATATCGACTCTTCCATTCCTCTCAAAGATTTTAGAAGCTGTTGCGCAGCTCGCTGCCTTCCTGAAGACAAACCAATGTATATGAAATGCTTCAGTCTGGTTTTAGACCCCATCATAGCACTGAGACTGCACTTGTGAAGGTGGTAAATGACCTTTTAATGGCGTCAGATCGAGGCTCTGCATCTGCCCTCATGCTCCTAGTCCTTAGTGTTGCTTTTGATACCATCGATCACCACATTGTTTTGGAGATATTGGAAACCCAAATTGGTATACACGGACAAGTTCTGGCCTGGTTTGGATCTTATCTGTCGGAAAGATATCAGTTTGTCTCTGTGAATGTTTTGACCTCTGACAAATCAACTGTAAATTTCGGTGTTCTTCAAGGTTCCGTTTTAGGACCACTATGGTTTTCACTATATATTTTACCTCTTGGGGATGTCATTCGAAAACATGTTAACTTTCACTGCTAGGCGGACAACACAGTTGTACATTTCAATGAAACATGGTGAAGCCCCAAAATTGTCCTCGCTCGAATCCTGTGTTTCAGACATAAGTGGATGGCTGCAAACTTTCTAATTTTAAATTCGGACAAAACAGAGATGCTTGTTCTATGTCCCAAGAAACAAAGAGATATTCTGTTGAATCAGACAATTAATCTTGATGATTGTACAGTCGTCTCAAATAAAACTGTGAAGGACCTCGGCATTACTCTGGACCCTAATCTCTCTTTTGACAAACATATCAAGACTGTTTCAAGGACAGCTTTTTTTCCATCTACGTAACATTGCAAAAATCAGAAACTTTCTGTCCATGCATCCATGCTTTTGTTACTTCTTGGTTAGACTACTATAATGCAGTCTACTTTCCGGCTATCCGGATAAAGCACTAAATAAACTTCAGTTAGTGCTAAATACGGCTGCTAGAATCCTGACTAGAACCAACAAATTTGATCATATTACTCCAGTGCTAGCCTCCCTTACACTGGCTTCCTGTTAAGGCAAGGGCTGATTTCAAGGTTTTACTGCTAACCCACAAAGCATTACATGGGCTTGCCCTTACCTATCTTTCCGATTTGGTCCTGCCGTACAGACCTACACGTACACTCCGGTCATAAGACGCAGGCCTCCTAATTGTCCCTAGAATTTCTAAGCAAACAGCTGGAGGCGGGGCTTACTCCTATAGAGCTCCATTTTTATGGAATGGTTTGCTTACCCTTGTGAGAGACGCAGACTCGTTCTCAAGCTTTAAGTCTTTACTGAAGACTCATCTCTTCAGTAGGTCACATGATTGAGTGTAGTCTGGCCCAGGAGTGTGAAGGTGAACGGAAAGGCTCTGGAGCAACGAACTGCCCTTGCCGTCCCTGCCTGGCTGGTTCCCCTCTCTCCACTGGGATTCGCTGCCTCTAACCCTATTACAGGGGCTTAGCCACTGGCTTACTGGTGCTCTTCCATGCCCTCCCTAGGAGGGGTGCGTCACTTGAGTGGGTTGAGTCACTGACGTGATCTTCCTGTCTGGGTTGTGCCCCCCCCCTTGGGTTGTGCCATGGCGGAGATCTTTGTGGGCTATACTCGGCCTTGTCTCAGGATAGTAAGTTGGTGGTTGAAGATATCCCTCCAGTGGTGTGGGGGCAGTGCTTTGGCAAAGTGGTGGGGTTATCCTTCCTGTTTGGCCCTGTCTGGGGGTGTCATCGGATGGTCCCACAGTGTCTCCTGACCTCTCCTGTCTCAGCCTCCAGTATTTATGCTGCAGTAGATTGTGTCGGGGGGCTAGGGTCAGTCTGTTATATCTGAAGTAAATCTCCTGTCTTATCCAGTGTCCTGTTTGAATTTAAGTTTGCTCTCTCTAATTCTCTCTTTCTTTCTCTCTCTCGGAGGACCTGAGCCCTAGGACCCTGCCTCAGGACTACCTGGCATGATGGCTCCTTGCTGTCCCCAGTCCACCTGGCCGTGCTGCTGCTCCAGTTAACTGTTCTGCCTGCGGTTATGGAACCCTGACCTGTTCACTGGACGTGCTACCTGTCCCAGACCTGCTGTTTTCAACTCTCTACAGACAGCAGGCGTGGTAGAAATACTCTCAATGATCGGCTATGAAATGCCAACTGACATTTACTCCTGAGGTGCTGACCTGTTGCACCCTCAACAACTACTGTGATTATTATTATTTGACCATGCTGGTCATTTATGAGTATTTGAACATCTTGGCCATGTTCTGTTATAATCTCCACCCGGCACAGCCAGAAGAGGACTGGCCACCCCTCATAGCCTGGTTTCTTCCTAGGTTTTTGCCTTTCTAGGGAGTTTTTCCTAGCCACCGTGCTTCTACACCTGCATTGCTTGCTGTTTGGGGTTTTAGGCTGGGTTTCTGTACAACACTGTACAGCTGATGTAAGAAGGGCTATATAAATACATTTGATTTGATGATCAAAGTGATTCAGGAGTAACATTAAAATGGAATAATATGGCCGACCAACATTAGACAACTGTATAGAAAACCCCTCAAATTGCTGAAATAAGTCAATTTAAACATTAGATGGTAACTAAAATAGCTGTGCAGATGTCCCTATTTTGCTAAATCCAGAGGTTGTGAGTTCAAATCCCAGGTGAGGTAATATTGAAAAGTCAATACTAAGTGATCATGTCAAATGTAATTATATTGATTAGAGGTTTACATTATTTTAGCTGAACAGTGTCTCTTAGCCTAAAACCCCCATACCACTTAATTACTTCACAATTACAATTGTGAAATGTGAAGTTTCACAATTTTCACATGTGAAAACGGGTCAGTTTCAAATATTGCATTTAATATTAACACCGTTTCACATTGAGAATAACATGTTTTCACCTCACACTTGAATTGAAAATCGAATTCTTACATGTGCATTTTCACACTTACCAAACTTTCACGTGTGAAAATCGAATTCTGACATGTGGAATAGCATTTTTGTTACGGTTTTCTTCCGTCGAGAGAGAGCGAGAGGACCAAAATGCAGCGTGGTTATTTCAATACATGTTTACTAAAAGATAAACATGAACAATACAAAAACATTAACCTAAACAGCCTTATTTTTTATTTTTTTATAAAAAATTATCTTCAATACCATTCATTCTTTACAACTCAATTTACATACATACACAAATAATGGTATTTTAAATAAACTAACTAAACTAAACATAAACCCCAAACAAAACCTCAGGGGAGCATCTTCCCTCCCAGTCACCCTACAAAATACCTCTCCCTATCTCCCCGTCCCTAATCTATCCTCTTACAAATCTAAATGACACCCAGCCCTAAATCCCCCTTCCACCTCTCCCGAGCAGCATGCTGCCCTCACTTCCTCTCCTCCCTCTTCATCCACCCCCCAATCTCTCCCTGTCTTCACCATGTTCTGCCTTGCTTCCCACAGCCCCCGTTTACAGAAACTCATGAGAAGCCAGAGCAGAAACCTGTCCCTATCCGTCCCTCTCGCTCTCCCTACACCCCTCTCTAACCTGGCCCACGTCAATACAAAATCCCCCTTTACCAAACCTAACAACACCCGTGCCCTAGCCCATACTACTCCGGCAAAGGCACAGTCCCAAAAGACATGGCGCACAGTCTCCTCCCTGCCACAAAAGGATCTTAGACAGGTGGGGGATTGCACCAAATTATACCGGTACAAGATGGAACGTACCGGCAAACACTTATGAAGGCTCAACCAATTCAGGTCCTTGAGCCTGTTATCCAGAGTGCGCCTGCACTCCCTCCCAGACCACTTCCGAGATGCCCACTACAGGCGCCGGACTCCCTGCCTTTCTGACCTCCTCGTACAGGTGCCTGTGATCTAAACCTACTCGGGCAACTTCAAACTCAGGGTGCGCACGCAGCCACTTGGCCGCATGACCAAAGTGCCACGGCAGCTGTTCCGCCCGAGGACCCGTTTTAGACCACACCATTATGCTTCTCGCCTGATACGAGAAAAACACCCGCAGGAGGTAACCGGACGGGTGTATCACTGGCTGAGCAAGCTCCGTTAACAAGAAAGAAACAAATTGTGTCCAGCTTGAGGGGGAAATGTGGTACCCCCCTACCTCCCTCTCCGATGGGACAGATCATGCGTGCCCTGGCGACCCACTCGCACCTGCCACTCCACATAAACTGAAAAACAAGCTTCACTAGAGGCCTTCTCAGACAAGCCGGCAATGGGTAGATGTATGCCAAATACAAAAGAGACGGCAACACATCCACCTTTAGGACCAGAACTTTGCCCATAAAAGACAAATACCTAGCTTTCCACATTGCTAGCTTCCTCTGTACCACTGCGATATGCATATTCCAGTTTAGTGTCGCTGAGCCGCAGGTCTCAAAATGGACCCCGAGAATCCTCAGGGCCCCCTCACAGAGAGAGAACCCCCCCAGGCACATCCGTTCTACCGCGCCATCTTCCGAAAAACTTGACGGAAGACTTTGCATGGTTCAGAACTGCTCCCGACACTCGGGTGAAATCCCCAAAGATGGCAAGGGACCTTGTCAGGCACGAGTCCTTGCACAACAGCAAGGAAGTGTCGTCGGCGTACTGCGTCATCTTAACACTCAGCCCACCACTTCCAGGGATCAGCAAACCTTCCACCCCTGTGTCTGCCCTAATGGCAGCCCCCAGAGGCTCCATGTACAGAACGAAGAGGAGAGCCGAGAGTGGGCACCCCTGCCTGACCCCAGACGAGAGGTCAAAAACGTCACCCAAGTGACTATTTACACTAACTCGGCACCCCGCTCCGACATATAATGTACGAATCCATCCTATAAATTTCTCCCCAAATCCTAATCGACCTAACACTCTGAATAAAAAGGATCTATTCACGCGATCGAAGGCTTTCGCCTGATCTAGCGCTGCTACCATTAAAGGAAGACCTCTATCTTCAACCCAAGCGATGGAGTCCCTGGTTAACTGTAGGTTCCATCTAATAGAGCGGCCCTCTACCCCGCACGTCTGATCCTCATAAACGACGTAGGGAAGGGCTGTGCGCAACCGGTCTGCTAAAACCTTTGCAAGTAGCTTGTAATCTACACACAGCATGGTCAACGGCTGCCAGTTGCCAAGGTCTGTTACTTCCCCCTTCTTATATAAAAGTGACAGCACACCAACAGCCATTGATCCCCCCGGGACCCCCGTCTCAAGGATGGCCTTCAAGACTTCGAGGACCACTGGACCAAGTATACCCCAAAACTTGAGATAAAACTCAGCCGGCAGCCCATCTATCCCAGGCACCTTCCCTTTTCCCATCCTCCTAAGAGCGCTCTCAACCTCTTCTAGTGAGATCTGGGCCTCCATCACTTCTCTAATGTCCTCCGGCAACCGCCTGGACAAGTGTTCTAAAAACACATTTCCCTGCTCTACATCTATTTCCCTAGCCTTAAATAAGCCTTGGAAATGATCAGTTGTCACCCTGACCATATCCTCTGGTTCTCGAACTATACTACCATTTTCTTCCCTAACACCATGCATTACCTTCCTACTCTGTCTTGCCCTAACCAACTTAAAGAACATAGCAGAACAAGTCTCATTATGTTCTAGAAAGCCACTATGCGCACGCTCAAGGAAAGCTCGAGCCTTCCGCTCCTGCAACTCCCTGAGCTGCGCCTTTAGGGTTGCGGATCTCTCCCAGTCAAACGACCCGCCGAGGTTGCCTGCCTCGTATTCGAGTTCAATTAACCTCTGGATACGATCCACCTCCCTCCTCTCCTCCCTTTTTTTTCCTCTTGCAATACCCTATTATAAAAGCCCTAATCCTCACCTTAACCAATTCCCACCACTCTAACACCCCCTCGCACATGGACCGGAGGCCCTCAAGCCTCCAAAAGAAACCATAAAACCCGCCAACAAAAGCCTGCTCCTCCAGCACATCCCGATCTAGCATCCAGTACCCTCTACCAAAGAGGCAGACTGGCGACCATACCTGCAGGAGCACCCCGTCGTGATCCAAAAAGAAAACAGGCAACAGCCGCCCAGACAACTTACCCAAAGACCTGGGTACAAAAATATAGTCGAGCCTCCGCTCAACCCCCCCTGGAGTTGCGCCATGTAGGACTATCCATTTTCGGAGTAGTGTGCAGACCACCATCTACCAGACCATGGCAAGCCATTAGCCTGGCAATGGCACCCACACTGCTATCCCCCACTCTTCCTAAATCTGTATTAAAAACACCACACCCTCCAAATAAATAAAAACCGCCCTCTTATAACAAAATCCCTTAAACCCCTTACATTTAAACTAACAAAAGTAAAATTAGACTCCATGAAAAAAAACATGTAATACACTCAAATTCTAAACCCAGACAGAAAAAAAACATAAGCAGGAGACTCACCCGATGCTCCCCTGCTCAATATCTACCGGTGAGAACACCATCCGTAATCCCGACATCCCCCCCCTCTTCCTCCATCACACCATCCCAGGATGCAGGAATAGTGTTTGGCTCCGGGGTGCCCTGCACCCTGGGTCTACCCCCACAATCCTCCCCCTCCCCAGTGTTGCAGCTGGTTTGGAAATAAATTGGGGAGGCTGAGTCTCCAAACAAACTCCCCACCTCCTCTTGTACCCAGTCCTGAGTCTTGTTATGTGTGTCCCCACCCAACAGAAGTTGAGGGCCTGGGGAAACCACCTGCCCCCATCACTCTCTTGGCCATCGCTTCCCCCTCACTGTCGGCCAATCGCCCCCTCCTCTTCATACTCTTCTTTGGTGATGGCGGCAGTGGAGAGATACCACCCTCCCCCCCGCCAGCTCCTCCACCATACCCCTCATCTCTTCCACCAGGGCACTTTCCCCCCAGTCCACTTTCTCTTCCACCGTCTCCTTCTCCACCACTCCTCCCTCGCTTTCTTCTCTCTCATGCTCCTCCACTCGGTTGCCTTCTTCCGCCGCTTTTTCTGGTTCTCCTACTCCCGTGCCTTCCATTTCCTTTTCTCTTCCATCCGCCGCTTCTGGCTCCTCCTCCTTCCTTGTGGCCTTCCCCTCTGGACCTGAACTCTGGTCATGAGGCGTGCTTCCTTCCCCTCCTCTTCTTCCCCCATCACCCGCTCCTGCTCCCCCCCCAGCCTCGGACGCATATGACCTCTGACGGGCCGGGCACCCCCTCCACAGGTGTGCTGACGAGCCACACCCATGGCACGTCTTAGGCTTGTCACAATCCCTCGCCTCATGATCCTCAGATGCACAAAATCTGCATTTTCTTGCACTGCATGAGGCGAATATGTGACCATAGGCCATACAGCGCCTGCAAAATGGGGGCTGACTTGCATAAAACAACGTCCCCCTGTCAGCCCCTAGAGAGAACATAGCAGGAGGATGGAGGTAGCCACCATGTCCCCTTGGGTCCTCTCCTCTCTCTCTGAAGCCTCTCCTCCCATTCCAAAACTCAAGGGAGTCTTTGAGGTGCCTTGCTGAGGAGACGTTATCCATGTATCTCCCCAGAAAAGCCCTCACCTCTTCGTCCTTAACATAAGGGTTGTAAATATTGACATTTACAACCCTAAAGTTATTCTTTGCCAGGCTTGTTATTTCGTAGTGGCACATCGGCCTCTCACCTCCCACCACTCTTGCCCTTCTCAGGATATCATCGTGTTTTTCCTCTGTATATAGCGCCACGTCGTATGCTCCCTCCAACGAGTTGCCTTGGAAACAAAACACGTCCTTCACCGTCAGCTTTAGAATCCCCATCAATATTATCCTTCCAAACGATTCCCGTCCTAAAGGCTCCAACTCCTTTTCCTTCCAAGCAAACCGAATCGTGTTGGCCAGCCCAATCCCAGGGACCGACCGTGTTGATGTATTTAGCACCATCTCCGCAAGGAGAATGGCGCTCGTTCTCTTCTTCCAAAACAAGTAAAAAGAAAAACCAAAGTGACCGCGCCTATCTGGTGAAACGACACAGAGACAGGAACAATCACCCACAAAACACAAAGGATATGGCTGCCTAAATATGGTTCCCAATCAGAGACAACGATTAACACCTGCCTCTGATTGAGAACCACTCCAGGCAACCATAGACTTTTCTAGACAACCCCACTAACCACAATACCTACAAAACCCCAAGACAAAACACACCACATAAATAACCCATGTCACACCCTGGCCTGACCAAAATAATAAAGAAAACACAAAATACTAAGACCAGGGTGTGACAATTTTCACATTTGAAAAACGTTGAAATTTGGCATCCACATTTTGTCACATTTATTTAACATGAAATTGTTTTCACGTGTAGTTTCATGTTATCACAGGTTGCTTTTACATGTTATCACATTACAGTAACTTCACATAATCTCATGTGATCACATGAAATTCATGTTGTTTTTCTGTAACAGAATGTCAAAGTATTTTTATTTTATTTTTACAGATGAATAAAAAAATAAAAGCTGATATGTCTTGAGTCAATAAGTATTCAACCCCTTTATGGCAAGCCTAAATAAGTTCAGGAGCAAAAAGTCACATGATTTGCATGGACTCACTCTGTGTAATATAATAGTGTTTAATATGATTTTTGAATGACTACCTCATCTCTGTACCCCACACAAACAATTTTCTGTAAGGTCCCTCAGTTGAGCAGGGAATTTCAAACACCGATTCAACCACAAAGATCAGGGAGGTTTTCCAATGTCTCTCAAAGAAAGTCACCTATTGGTAGATGGGTAAAAAAAAAAAAAAAGCAGACATTGAATATCCCTTTGAGCATGGTGAAATGATTAATTACACTTTGGATGTTGTATCAACACACCCAGTCACCACAAATATACAGGAGTCCTTCTGAAGGAAACCACTCAGGGATTTCATCACGAGGCCAATGGTGACTTTTTAAAACCGTTCGAGTTTAATGGTTGGAGAAATGTGATAGGAGAGAACTGAGGATAGATCAACAACATTGCAGTTACTCCACAAAACTAACCTAAATGATGGAGTGAAAAGAAGGCTGTACAGAATAAAAAATATTCCAGAACATGCATACTGTTTGCGGCTGGTTAATCAAATCAAATGTTATTTGTCACGTACAAATGGTTAGCAGATGTTAATGTGAGTGTAGCGAAATGCTTGACGGGTAGGAGCGTTGGGCTAGTAACAGGAAGGTTGCTGGATCAAATCCGGGTGTGCAAAACACTTATACTTACCCAGAAAGACTCACAGCTGTAAATCTGCCAAAGGTAATTCTAACATGTATTGACTTAGAGGTGTGAATACTTATGTAAATTAGGTATTTCATTTTCACAGCTAAATCTTTTACACTTAGCATGAATAAACAAGTCAGTTTTAAGTGGAACGGAACACAGGGATGTAAAAGAGCGTATGATGAGTTGTGCAATGTAAAGTTTTATGGAGAGGTCAGGTGTGTGTGTGTGTGTGTGTGTGTGTGTGTGTGTGTGTGTGTGTGTGTGTGTGTGTGTGTGTGTGTGTGTGTGTGTGTGTGTGTGTGTGTGTGTGTGTGTGTGTGTGTGTGTGTGTGTGCCAACGTACCCCCATGTCTCTGTCTGTGTTGGGCTGACAAGGCTTTAGTAGAGTCGTGTATTTCCATGGTGTAGGCTGAAATATTTTGAGGCCATGCTGCTGTTGCCTTTACCCCCCCCCCCGGTGTCCAGAATGCTTTGTACTCCTGTGACGGTCGCTGTCAGTAGCTGTCACATTCCGTCCATCTGTACTAATCAGTCTTTTGTCAATCAGAAAGAGTCTGGAGCAGAATGGTTGAGTCTGAATAAATCTCTCACTTTCGAGAAGCTCATTTGACTGTGTTTTTTTTTTAAAGCTCATTCATTACACAAAACCAAACACTGACGCTGAACCTAGATTTTCTGCATAACTACCTTCTAGCTAGACTTGGAGGGAATGTACAGATACATCACATGCACTTACACACAAAATACTTCTGTCACGCTACAACACAACACATACAAACCACACCCTCACCTGTGCACAAGTTTATAAAACATGAGAGTTAAATGACATTTAAAAATTGCGTTGCAGACACTAGTTTGTTCAAACATTACTCAAACTGATTCAGTTATTGTTTCTAACCATATTATTATTTTATTCCACCCCACTCATGCCCCAATCTCCACTATATAACTTTCACTAAGGCACTGTAAATATGTTGCCTTTCTACCAGAAGCCATTGAACCACAGAAGATACTGTAGGTCTAGATTAGATGCCTCATTTTGTTTTAATTGTTCTCTTTCTCTCGCTCTCTCTCTCTCTCTCTCTCTCTCTCTCTCTCTCTCTCTCTCTCTCTGGTTTCAAGCTCAATTGGATCTGAAAGAAAGTAAGAGCGTTAAACAGAGATTTCCTTAAAAGAAACCGCTGTCAACTCAGTCATCCTGAGGAGAGCGTGAGTGGGAAGACTGGAATGTCCTGTCATCCATTTCCTCCCAGACAACCTGACACCAAGTGTAGGATAGGATGACTGACTTTCCCACCAAAGTCGGAGGTGGCTACAGATGATTGAAAACACACACACATTCCACACAGACAATTTCCTTGCCACACACAGGACTCAAACATACACTGACATACTGAACTGTGAAACACTTAAATAGTGACAATGTCAAAGGAATTCCACAGACTTGTGTTACCACTAATTCACACACCTTAATGCACATACACCCCCCACACATACATCTTAGCAATTAAGATATTACTGTATTCTTGAGCAGTTAAATAGCTCTCTATATTCTACGCACACAGTATATTTGAGTTTATGCCTCACTTAAAGAGAGTCTGAAGATTAGTAATTGAGAAATCACCTTCCCTAAGGTACTGATTCATTTAAGCTCTTACTAGAAGTCAGTTAAGGGACTTTACACAAACTGAAAGTGAAGGCAGTAGAAATGGCCAAAATATTTTTTCTGGGTCTACATGTTCGTGGTACAAACCAAAGACTTGCATTGTCTGTAAAGCTCACTTAGTTGGTAGTGGAAAAAATATGCCTATCTGGAGTTCAATTGGTTCAGTTCTCACTTTTCCTCCCCATGACCTCAGTCTCTATGACTGGAGAATCAACAAGAGGCTATGCGTTCTATGGGAAATAATGAACAGCGTGGAAGGGGTGTTCCACGACGCACTATCGGAGTGGAAGTAACCTTCCACTGCAATCTCAATACAAGAGATCACCATAACAATAACGAGATCATTTAGTTCTGGGTGGAGAAAGTTACGTTCTATGCATGGTTTTGCTCTCTATTTACAAATAAGTAAATGCATAATGTAGTTGACAGTATGGTATGGAGCCGGCAAAGTCAACATTTCAACCAACATGAACAATTAAAGGAATACACCACCCAAAAAACTATATTTTGGTTTGTTTCATTAGTCAATTGTTGACAAAGTCCCCCAAAATATTTTGCTTGTCAGCAATCAAGTTTTTAATAAACTCAGCAAAAAAAAGAAACGTCCTCTCACTGTCAACTGCATTTATTTTCAGCAAACTTAACCTGTAAATATTTGTATGAACATAAGATATAACAACTGAGACATAAACTGAGCAAGTTCCACAGATGTGACTAACAGAAATTGAATGTGTCAAAAGGGGGGGTCCAAATCAAAAGTAACCGTCAGTATCTGGTGTGGCCACCAGCTGCATCAAGTACTGCAGTGCATCTCCTCCTAATGGACTGTACCAGATTTACCAGTTCTTGCTGCGAGATGTTACCCCACTCTTCCACCAAGGCACCTGCAAGTTCCTGGACATTACTGGGGGAAATAGCCCTAGCCCCAACCCTCCGATCCAACAGGTCCCAGACGTGCTCAATGGGATTCAGATCCGGGCTCTTCGCTGGCCATGGCAGAACACTGGCATTCCTGTCTTGCAGGAAATCATGCACAGAAGGAGCAGTGTGGCTGGAGGCTAGTGGCTTTATCATGCTGGAGGGTCATGTCAGGATGAGCCTGCAGGAAGGGTACCACGTGAGGGAGGAAGATGTCTTCCCTATAATGTGTAACAGTATAACTTTAGACCGTCCCCTCGCCCATACCCGGGCGCGAATCAGGGACCCTCTGCACACATCAACAACAGTCACCCACAAAGCATCGTTACCCATCGCTCCACAAAAGCCGCGGCCCTTGCAGAGCAAGGGGAACTACTACTTCAAAGTCTCAGAGCAAGTGACGTCACCGATTGAAACGCTATTTAGTGCGCACCACCGCTAATTAAGCTAGCTGTTTCACATCCGTTACAAATGCACAGCGTTGAGATTGCCTGCAATGACAACAAGTTCAGTCCGATGATGCTGTGACACACCGACCCAGACCACGAAGAACCCACCACCTCCAAATCAATCCCACTCAAGAGTACAGGCCTTGGTGTAAAGCTCATTCCTTCGACGATAAACGCGAATCCGACCATCACCCCTGGTGAGACAAAACCGCAACTCGTCAGTGAAGAGAACTTTTTGCCAGTCCTGTCTGGTCCAGTGACGTTGTTGCCGGTGACGTCTGGTGAGGACCTGCCTTACAACAGGCCTACAAGCCCTCAGTCCATCCTCTCTAGGCTATTGCGGACAGTCTGAGCACTGATGGAGGGATTATGCGTTCCTGGTGTAACTCGGGCAGTTGTTATTGCCATCCTGTACCTGTCCCGCAGGTGTGATGTTCAGATGTACCAATCCTGTGCAGGTGTTGTTACACGTGGTCTGCCACTGCAACGACGATCGGCTATCCATCCTGTCTCCTTGTAGCGCTGTCTTAGGCATCTCACAGTACAGACATTGCAATTTATTGCCCTGGCCACATCTGCAGTCCTCATGCCTTCTCTCAGCATTTTAAGGCACGTTCACGCAGATGAGCAGGGACCCTGGACATCTATCTTTTGGTGTTTTTCAGAGTCCGTGTCCTACGTCTTTATAACTGTGACCTTTAATTGCCTACCATTTGTAAGCTGACAGTTCCACAGGTGCATGTTCATTAATTGTTTTTGGTTCAATGGACAAGCATGGAAAACAGTGTTTAAAACCTTTACAGTGAAGATCTGTGAAGTTATTTGGATTTTTACTAATTATCTTTGAAAGATAGGATCCTGAAAAATGTTTACATGTAAACTTTCAAAGTATATAAATCATCCCTTTATGATGCATTTGGCATCATATAATGCTGTGTTTTGCGTCATATGATGCAAAATGCATCATACTAGGATGATTTCTGTATTTTCAAAGTTTGTCAGGCCGTGGCCGCCGGGACCTAGGGTGTTGTGGGGGACCCTTCGCCTGGGGTCGAGGCCCCCTTCCTTTCGTACCACCCCAGGGCTTCCGTGGCTACCATGGCCACTGCCTGGGGGGTGGTCTCTACGTTTTTCGCTACCAGCAGGTTACGGGAGGACCACAGTGCTTCCTTCAGGCACGTGAGGGTGGGCCAGAGCTTGGTGAAGGTCTTCGATGGAATGGGCCTTCAGCCCACCCCATACAGCACGAGCTGAGGTGTTAGGTCCTCCACTGCTGGCAGACACGAGGAGATCAGGGGGCCTGCTTCCTTCCACAGGTCCCTGGCGGCTCTGCACTCCCAGAGCAATGTGCCTCACCGACTCTTCTTGGCCGCAGCCTGGTCAGGGGCACGCGGATGTCCTCGCCATGCCCCGTGAGTGCATAACGGCCCTGACCGGGAGGATCTCGTGGGCGACCATCCAGGACAGGTCCCGATGCCGATTCAGGAGAGCAGGATGGGCCACGTTGCGCCAAACCGTTGTGGGCTCACCTATAGCGAGCCCGCGCACTGGACATACTGGTTCCCGCTCCTGCACAAGAGAGAGAAGAGAGCGGTGTTTTGTTAAGACCGTGACTGTTTCTTTTTCCAGTTTAAAAAGTCTTAAAAACTTCTGGAGCTGGACGTAGGGCGGGGGTAGCAGGAAAGAGACTGAGGCTCGCAGGTCGACTGGGATCAGCCTCAGAGTCCTGAGGTAAGATCCCAGCCAGAACGTGCGAGGGCCTGAGTCTTGTTGTTGACCAGGGAGGTGGCAAGAGTCAGATGTAACGCTGTGTAGCGGCTGCCCAGGAACAAGGAGAGGTCAGGCAAGCCTTTCCCCCCCTTGGACCTGGGCCTCTTGACCACCTCCCTCCTCAGCCTCTCCCACTTGCCTCCCCACAGGAAGTAAAAAAGCATTCGCTCCAGGTCTAAAATACTCCTTCGAGGGGGGATAAAAACAGAACTGATTAATAAAAGCACAGGTAAAATCACAGCTTTAATGATTAAAACCTTGCCCTCAAAAGTCAGCTGTCGTAGTCCCCAAAAACCCAGTCTCTGTCTTACAGTCCCCAGGATTCCACTCCATTTACCGCTCCCTCCTCCCCCCCGGTCAAACTTTACCCCCAGTACCCTTATGTCCGTCCATTTAACTGTCAGAGGTAGTCTGGTCAAGTCTGGGTCTGCCCACGGTCTGAAGATTTGGGCCTCTGTCTTGTCTCTGTTCAGTCTCGCCCCAGAGGCTCGTCCGTACCAGTCAGTCCTGTCCAGAGTCCTGTCGACGGATAAAAGGTCGGTACATAAAATCTGAGGTGCAGTTAACTCTATTGAACTTATCCTCTGCAGCAGAGGTAACTCTGGGTCTTCCTTTCCTGTGGCGGTACTCATGAGAGCCAGTAACATAATAGCGTTTGATGGTTTTTGCTACTGCAGTTGAAGAAACTTTCAAAGTTATTTTTGATATTCCGAATTGACTGACCTTCATGTCTTAAAGTAATGATGGACTGTCGTTTCTCTTTGCTTATTTGAGCTGTTCTTGCCATAATATGGACGTGTTTCTTTTACCAAATAGGGCTATCTTCTGTATACCACCCCTACCTTGTCACAACACAACTGATTGGCTCAAACACATTAAGAAGGAAAGAAATTCCACAGATTCACTTTTAACGAGGCACACCTGTTAATTGAAATGCATTTAAGGTTTCTACCTCATGAAGTTGGTTGAGAGAATGCCAAGAGTGTGCAAAACCTTGTCATCAAGGCAAAAGGTGGCTACTTTGAAGAATCTAAAATATATTTGTTTAATACTTTTTTGGTTGCTACATGATTCCATATGTGTTTTTTCATAGTGTTGATGTCTTCACTATTATTCTACAATGTAGAAATTCGTAAAAATAACAAAAAACCCTGGAATGAGTAGGTGTGTCCAAACGTTTGACTGGTACTGTGCATACAACAGTACCTCTTGCACTTTTGACAATGATTTCACAAGGCCTAATTCACATGATATATGCCTAAATACTTTGAACCAATAGGCTATGGATATAACAGTCATATTACGGTATTCACCATCATTTGGAACATGTCAATGAGCATCGTTGCTATCTTTCCTTTGCAGTACCTCAAACTGACGTTACCGCCAGCTGAGATAAACTTTTATGATGTGGTTTTACTCCTGGCCCAAAGTTTGTCTGAGCAGTATCAACATCATCCTAAAACCTACTCTGAGCTAGGAGTTTTTTGTTGTGGTCTTAAAACTGGTTTTAACAGCATTCCAATGACCTTTTGTGAGACGCTTTGTGGATACAGGCCTTCCTGAACTCATTAGGAACTCACCTTTCATCTCATATTAATCTTGTCCGTCTATGACAAAGTGTTTTTTGTTTTAAATTATTTTTGTCACACCCTGATCTGTTTTACCTACCTTTTGTGCTTGTCTCCAACCCCTTCAGGTGTCGCCCATCTTGCCATTATCCCCTGTGTATTTATACCTGTGTTCTCTGTTTGTCTGTTGCCAGTTCGTCTTGTCTTCCCAGCGTTCTTTCCCGGCTTCCTGTTTCTCCTGTTCTGTTTCCTAGTTTTTCCCGGTTCTGACCATTCTGCGTGGCCTGAACCTGAGCCTGCCTGCCGTCCTGTACCTGCCTGACTCTGACATGATTACAAACCTCTGCCTGCTCTGACCCTGAGCCTGCCTGCCGTCCTGTGCCTGCCTGACTCTGACCTGATCACGAACCTCTGCCTGCCATTTGCCTTCTAATAAATCCCCTGAGAGCTGTACTATCCATCTCCAGCGTCTGTATCTGGGTCATATCCTGAGTAGTGATCATTTTAAATTAATGGCTATAAATCGATCTTTGAATGGCTCAGAAAAAAAAAAGAAAAAAATTATTGGTCACATACACATATTTAGCAGATGTTATTGCAGGTGTAGTGAAATGCTTGCGTTCCTAGCTCCAACAGTGCAGTGGTATCTAATAACTCACAACAATACACTCAAATTAAAAGTAAAAGAAAGGAATTAAGAAATATATAAATATTCGATTGAGCAATGTCAGAGTGGCATTGCCTAAAATACAGTAGAATAGAATACAGTATATACATATGAGATGAGTAAATCAGTATGTAAACATTATTAAAACATTATTAAAGTGACTAGTGTTCCATTATTAAACTGCCCAGTGATTCCATGTCTATGTATATAGGGCAGCGGCCTCTAAGGTTTAGGGTTGTGTAACCGGGTGGAAGTCGGATAGTGATGGCTATTTCACAGTCTGATGGCCTTGAGATAGAAGCTTGCTTTCAGTCTCTCGGTCACAGTTTTGATGCATCTGTACTGACCTTGTCTTCTGGATGATAGTGGCTCGGGTGGTTGATGTCCTTGATGATCTTTTTGGCATTCCTGTGACATTGGGTACTGTAGGTGTCCTGGAGTGCAGGTAGTTTGCCCCATGTGATGCGTTAGGCAGATCGCACCACCCTCTGGAGAGCCCTGCGGTTGCAGGCGGTGTAGTTGCTGTACCAGGTGGTGATACAGTCCGACAGGAGGCTCTGTGCATCTGTAAAGGTTTGAGGGTTTTAGGGGCCAAGCCACATTTCTTTGCTGCTCCATCTCCACCACACTGTCTGTGTGGGTGGACCATTTCAGATCGTCGTGATGTGTACGCCAAGGAACTTGAATCTTTCCACATTCTCCACTGCAGTCCCGTCGATGTGTATAGGGTGTGCTCCCTCTGCTGTTTCTGATCAGCTCCTTTGATTTGTTGACATTGAGTGAGAGGTTATTTTCCTGGCACCACTCACAGGGCCCTCACCACCTCTCTGTAGGCTATCTCGTCATTGTTGGTAAACAGGCCTACTACTGTTGTGTCATCTGCAAACTTGATGATTTGAGTTGGAGGCGTGCGTGGCCATGCAGTCATGGGTGAACAGGGAGTACAGGAGGGGGCTGAGCACCCATTCTTGTGGGGCCCCAGTGTTGAGGATCCGTCTGGGCCGGCAGCCTTGCAAGGCAGCCTTCTGTCTGGGCCTGCAGCCTTGCGAGGGTTAACACGCTTCAATGTGTTACTCACGCCGTCCACGGAGAAGGACAGTCCTTGGTAGCGGGCCGCATCAGTGGCACTGTGTTATCCTCAAAGCGGACGAAGAAGGTGTTTAGCTTGTCCGGGAGTAAGACGTCAGTGTTCGTGACGTGGCTGGCTTTCCCTTTGTAGTCCATGATTGCCTGTAGACCCTGCCACATACGTCTTGTGTCTGAGCTGTTGAATTGAGACTCCACTTTGTTTCTGTACTGAAGTTTTGCTTGTTTGATTGCCTTACGGAGGGAATAACAACACTGTTTGGGGACTTAACATCTAAGAGATTTAATTAAATAATGGTCAAAATATTGCTTCCAGGAGGAAAACCCGCAATGTTCTGATCCACAGATGGGAACTCCAACCATTGCACTATGAATCCTGTTCTCAACACTTTGATTTCAACAGACCATTAAAATGTCTGGAAGCGTTCGTTCCTAAATTATTTTCTTAATTTCTCAGGAGTGATTGCACGTTTATTTATTTTGCCTGGTTAACATATAATACTCTAAAATAGTTGGTTTGTTGGAAACGGACTTCATAATCAAATAGTTTTAATCAAACCAAGTCAAGCCTTTTTTGGACACACCTACTCATTCCAGGGTTTTTCATCATTTTTTACTATTTTCTACATTGTAGATTAATATTGAAGACATCAAAACTATCAAATAACACATATGGAATCATGTAGTAACCAACAAAAACTAAAACAAAAATATATATTTTGTATTTGAGATTCTTCAAAATAGTCACCCTTTGCCTTGATGCCTTATTAACCTCTCTAGGGTATGTGGGATGCTAGTGTCCCACCTGGCCAACATCCAGTGAGATTGCAGAGCGGCAAATTCAAATACAGAAAAACTCATTATAAAAATTCAGAAAACAAAACATATTTAGCATAGGTTTAAAGATGAACTTCTTGTGAATCCAACCACGGTATCAGATTTTAAAAATGCTTTACAGCGAAAGCATACCTTACGATTATTTGAGAACATAGCCCAACAGACAAATCATTCCGAACAGTAACCAGCCAAGTAGAAGAGTTACATAAGTCAGAAATAGAGATCAAATGAATCCCTTAGCTTTGATGATCTTCATATGGTTGCACTCAGAAGACATTCAATAACTCAATAAATGTTCCTTTTGTTCGATAAAGTCTCTTTATATCCAAAAACCGCCGTTTAGTTTGTGCGTTTTCTTCAGTAATCCATGGGCTCAAACACAGTCACAACAGGCAGACAAAAAAATCTAAATTGTATCCGTAAAGTTCATAAAAGCATGTCAGACGATGTTTATATTCAATCCTCAGGTTGTTTTTAGCCTAAATAATCGATAATATTTTAACCAGACAATAACGTTGTCAATATAAAAGGTAAACAAGAAAGGCACTCTCGGTCGCACGCATGTAAAAGCTCTGTGACACGGCAGGTTCCACTCATTCCGACTGCTCTTACTCCCTAATTTTTCAGAATACACGCCTGAAACAATTTCTAAAGACTGTTGACATCTAGTGGAAGGCATAGGAACTGCAATTTGAGTCCTAAGTCAATGGATACTGTAATGGCATTGAATAGAATACTACAAAACCACACAAAAAAATTGTTCCTGAATGGATTTCTCAGGTTGTCGCCTGCCAAATCAGTTCTGTTATACTCACAGACACTATTTGAACAGTTTTTTTAACGTTGGAGTGTTTTCTATCCAAATCCACCAGTTATATGCATATCATATCTTCTGTGCCCGAGTAGCAGGCAGTTTAATTTGGGCATGCTTTTTATTTGGGCTATTCGATGCTAATGCAGAACCCAACAGGATGTTTTTGTGCTGGTCAAGGGCAGTCAAGTCTGGGGTGAGCCAAGGGCTATATCTGTTCTTAGTTCTACATTTTTTGAATGGGACATGCTTATTTAATTTGGAGAGGAAAATAATTTTGAAGAGCAACCAGGCATCCTCTACTGGGCCAGGTCGATTAGAAAGGCCTGCTCGCTGAAGTGTTTCAGGGAGCATTTGACAGTGATGAGGGGGAGGCGTTTGACCGCAGACCCATTACGCACGCAGGCAACGAGGCAGTGTTCGCTGAGATCCTGCCCATTCACTGAACCATACTCCAGCCAGGACAATGGCAATAGAGACGGTAACAAGGTATACACAAAGCAAAAGTTTTACATCATAACTATCAGTTAGCTATATTTGAATTGTGATAATGAAGCTAACCAGATACAGTGCATTCGGAAAGTGTTCAGACGCCTTGACTTTTTCCACATTTTGTTACGTTACAGCCTTATTCTGAAATTGATTAAATTGAATTGTTGTTTTTTTCTCATCAATCTACACACAATACCCATAATGACCAAGCAAAAACACATTTTTAGAAATGTTTGCAAATTTGTAAAAACCTGTTTGTTGCTTTGTCATTATGGGCTATTGTATGTAGATTGATCAGGATTTTTTTTCATCCATTTTAGAATAGGACTGTAACATAACAAAATGTGGGAAAAGTCAAGGGGTCTGAATACTTTCTGAATGCACTGTAGTTGAACAGGGGAAAATGACCTAAAACTAATATTATGCAAGGTAGATGTCCATTCTTTGTGGGTAGCTAGCGAACAATACTTTGTGGTTATCTGGCTAGTAGTAGCTAACCAGTTAACCCCATTGATTTATTATGGGCTTGCAATCTAAGGTACGTAGGCAGATAAACATACCAAAATTAAGCCAGCATGTATTTATTAACGTATCCAGTTAAAAAATATTGTTGATTCCCTGGTGTGTAATACTAACAACTATGAGGCATGGAAGCCCATTTCCATGTCAGGCCTTTTCTGCTACTTTTCACTGGTAATTTACATGGGGCTGGTGAAGTTAAAAACCCTAAAGTATCACCTGCCTTTCCCCCCGACTGTCATGTCCTCTACAAGGTTTTTAAATATCTCACGGGTGCTTCATATCAGTGACCCAGAAGTTGATGAGGAGAATGACAGGAGGAGAGGCACCGAAAGGTTTGACAGGCTCTGCAAAGTCAAGCCTCTCTACCCCAGCATGGTTGAGGCCTGCAAGATCCACTTTCAGCCCGCCCAGAACTTGTCCATAGATGAGAGGATGGTAGCCTCAAAGGCCAGAATTTGCCTAAAACAATACATGCGTAACAAACCAACTAAGTGGGGTTACAAGCTTTGTTTTGGCTGATTCTGTGTGTGCATGTGTTTTTTTTTGTCTATGAGGGGAAGAACACTTGTGCGACTAGTTTAAGGACTTAGCTATGACTCTGTAATGGAGTTATTGGATTTCCAACTGCTGGGGAAGGGCTAAAAACTCTTTGTGGACAACTTTTACACAAGCCCTACCCTGTTTGCAGACCTGAGGAAGCTGGAGGTGTGGGCTTGTGGCACCATTCGGACCAACAGAGTGGGCTTTCCGAAGACCATGTTAAATGACATGCCTAAGCGGGCTGAGCTAAGTGAGTTAGTTAGGTTCTGAAGTTGCTAACCAACCAACCTCTATTCATTCCACATTGGTATGCTAAACAAGTCATTGGCATGTAGCTAACTAGCAGAGGTTCCATGATGACGAGAGACAAGAATTTCAGAAAAAATGATTTAATAAATAATTTATAAATAGGCAACAACCAGCTGATTGTCGAGTCAATAAGATAGTTATTGAGGATAGCAGGGCTAACATTACTTTTATTTTGTTAGCTAGCTAGCATTAGCCAACTAAAGATACCAAACAATCACATCAAGCAGCTGAAAGGACAGCCAACTATGTGCATTTCTGTTCGTTTTACTTTAGTTTCTATGGCCAATTCTTTGGATATATCCATTATAATGATGCTGATCAATTAATAGGCAAGGGTCAAAGAAGCTGTCAGTCTCATCACCTTAATATGTTTATATGCATGGTACGGTGGAGATTGTCCCCCCAAAAACTGCAACATGTTGCACAGGTCAAATTATATTAACCCCCACTGTAACAAACCAAATGCTAGGTAAAAAGCATAGGGAAATTATGTGTAGATACTTTTTTTCCTGTGGGTGCTGCTATGGTGACCAGTGAGCTGAGATAAGGCGGGGCTTTACCTAGCAGAGACTTGTAGATGACCTGGAGCCAGTGGGTTTGGCGATGAGTATGATATTATGTATTTGAATGCCTGGCTGGGATGCAGGACAGTAGATGCACATTGATACTTGAAATGTAATTAGGCATTATGGAATAACTAACTATCAACCAAACAGCATCCAGGATCCAAACTATGTTTTATTAAAAAAAGTAAATGTCATGCAATGTCATGCAGTGTGACCCATTCTCTTTACAAGAAGGCACCAATTGTTTTTTTATGCATCTAAGTGGTACTCCACTGTTTGATGTTAGGTCAATGCCTCTTTAAGAAAGGTGAATGAAAACTATCCTGTCAACAATCAACCTCTCAATGTATGATCATGTAGTGTTTTCAATTCAGCTCTTTATCAGCTATGGTGATGTTATGTTTAAGCTCTATAGTTTAGCCAGGGAAAGGCTGATGTGGCCCTCTGTTTGTTCACTAGCACCAGTGGTCTGTGCTCCCATTGAGCAATCTTCCACTGGCAAAATTCCACTTTGCAAAAAAGCATCCTTCACTCATGCTGACAAACATACCCTCGGAAAACTGACCATCCTACCTATCCTTGACTTCTGTGAAGTCATTTACAAAATAGCCTCCAACACTCTACTCAAGAAATTGGATGCAGTCTATCACTGTGCCATCTGTTTTTCCACCAAAGCCCCATATACTACCCACCATTGCGACCTGTACGCTCTCGCTGGCTGGCACTCACATACTCATCGCGAAACCCACTGGCTCCAGGTCATGTACAAGTCTCTGCTAGGTAAAGCCCCGCCTTATCTCAGCTCACTGGTCACCATAGCAGCACCCACCCGTAGCACGCGCTCCAGCAGGTATATCTCACTACCCCCAAAGCCAATTACTACTTTGGCCGCCTTTCCTTCCATTTCTCTGTGGCCAATGACTGGAACGAACTGCAAAAATCACTGAAGCTGGAGCCTCATATCTCCCTCACTAACTTTAAGCACCAGCTGTCAGGGCAGCTCACAGATCACTGCACCTGTACATAGCTCATCTGTAAATAGCCCATCCAACTACCTCACCCCCAAACTGTATTTATTTATTTATCTTACTCCTTTGCACCCCAGTATCTCTACTCGCACATTCATCTTCTGCAAATCAATCATTCCAGTGTTTAATTGGTATATTGTAATTACTTTGCCACCATGGCCTATTTATTGCCTTACCTCCCTTATCTTACCTCATTTGAACACACTGACCGAGCCGGTCATGGGTGCACCTCAGCCACGCTCATGGTACTAAACGATATCATAACCGCCATCGATAAAAGACAGTACTGTGCAGCTGTCTTCATCGACCTTGCCAAGGCTTTCGACTCTGTCAATCACCATATTCTTATCGGCAGACTCAGTAGACTCGGTTTTTCTGATGACTGCCTTGCCTGGTTCACCAATTACTTTGCAGACAGCGTTCAGTGTGTAAAATCGGAGGGCATGCTGTCCGGTCCTCTAGCAGCCTATATGGGGGTGCCACAGGGTTAATTTCTCGGGCTGACTCTTTTCTCTGTATATATCAATGATGTTGCTCTTGCTGCGGGCGATTCCCTGATCCATCTCTACGCAGACGACACCATTCTGTATACTTCCGGCCCGTCCTTGGACACTGTGCTATCTAACCTCCAAACGAGCTTCAATGCCATACAACACTCCTTCCATGGCCTCCAACTGCTCTTAAACGCTAATAAAACCAAATGCATGCTTTTCAACCATTCGCTGCCTGCACCCGCACGCCCGACTAGCATCACCACCCTGGATGGTTCCGACCTAGAATATGTGGACATCTATAAGTACCTAGGTGTCTGGCTAAACTGTAAACTCTCCTTCCAGACCCATATCAAACATCTCCAATCTAAAATCAAATCTAGAGTCGGCTTTCTATTCCGCAACAAAGCCTCCTTCACTCACGCCGCCAAACTTACCCTAGTAAAACTGACTATCCTACTGATCCTCGACTTCGGCGATGTCATCTACAAAATAGCTTCCAACACTCTACTCAGCAAACTGGATGCAGTTTATCACAGTGCCATCCGTTTTGTTACTAAAGCACCTTATACCACCCACCACTGCGACCTGTATACTCTAGTCGGCTTGCCCTCGCTACATATTCGTCGCCAGACCCACTGGCTCCAGGTCATCTACAAGTCCATGCTAGGTACAGCTCCGCCTTATCTCAGTTCACTGGTCACGTTGGCAACACCCACCCGTAGCACGCGCTCCAGCAGGTGTATCTCACTGATCATCCCTAAAGCCAACACCTCATTTGGCCGCCTTTTGTTCCAGTTCTCTGCTGCCTGTGACTGGAACGAATTGCAAAAATCGCTGAAGTTGTAGACTTTTATCTCCCTCACCAACTTCAAACATCTGCTATCTGAGCAGTTAACCGATCGCTGCAGCTATACATAGTCTATCGGTAATTAGCCCATCCAATTTTACCTACCTCATCCCCATACTGTTTTTATTTATTTACTTTTCTGCTCTTTTGCACACCAATATCTCTACCTGTACATGACCCATCTGATCATTTATCACTCCAGTGTTAATCAGTGTTACATTTTGCACACAATGTATATAGACTCTCTTTTTTTCTACTATGTTATTGACTTGTTAATTGTTTACTCCATGTGTAACTCTGTGTTGTATGTGTCGAACTGCTTTGCTTTATTCTTGGCCAGGTCGCAGTTGTAAATGAGAACTTGTTCTCAACTAGCCTACCTGGTTAAATAAAGGTGAAAAAATATATATATTTCCCCTCGCTGGGTAGTAGCAGCATTGTTTGCTGTTACACTGGGAGGTGTGAAACATGCAGTCTCATTCACACCTCCCCAGCACCAGTCCTTTTTTTTAGGCTCTGCTGACAAGTTCACTCAGAAGAAGGTGTGACTTCACACCTTAGGTCAGACTTCAACCCAGGAACAGAGTTTTTCTTTCAATCGTGGTTCAAATGTTGGTCTGCAATGAGAATGCTTCATTGACAACATAGCTTCTCACAATGTGGCTAGTTTCACTATCAAACTGCTACAATAAATGCTTCCTCAAAAAAGCAAATTTTCCCAAAACAGAGATAGAATTACTGTAGTTACAGTATGTACTGTAGTTATGCATTTCATATGCTGTATGGAGAGAAACTGTGTTTATGTTGCCGAAACATCAAAATAATTTAATCAGTCCAACTTGTCCTTATCTGTCTATTGAAGTTAAGGGTTGTGAGGGACCCGACTGCTACAGTTTGAGAATAAGTACACTACATGACCAAAAGTATGCGTCAAACATCTCATTCCAAAATCATGGGCATTATGGTGTCGGTCCCCCCTTTGCTGCTATAACAACCTCCACTCTTCTGGGAAGGCAGTCAAGTTCTTTCACACCGATCTAAACAAACCATTTTGGTATGGACTTCGCTTTGTGCACGGGGGACATTGTCATGCTAAAACAGGAAAGGGCCTTCCCCAAACTGTTGCCACAAAGATAAAATCAAAACAAATCCAATTTTATTGGTCACATACACATATTCAGCAGATGTTATTGCAGGTGTAGGGAAATGCTTCTTTTCCTAGCTCCAACAGTGCAGTAGTATCTAACAATTCAAAACAATACACAAATATCATAGTAAAATAATGGAATTAAGAAATATATAAATATTAGGATGAGCAATGTTGGAGTGGCATTAGCTAGAGTACAGTAGAATGCAATACATACATATGAAATTAGTCAAACAGTATGTAAACATTTATTGAAGTGACCAGTGTTCCATTTTTAAAGTGACCAGTGATTCCATGTTTATGTATATAGGGCAGCAGCCTCTAAGGTGCAGGGTTGAGTAAACGGGCGATAGCTGGCTAGTGACAGTGACTAAGTTCAGGACAATGTACTGGGTGGAGGCAGGCTATTGATGGCTATTTAACACTCTGATGGCCTTGAGATATAAGCTGTTTTTCAGTCTCTCCGTTCCAGCTTTGATGCACCTGTACTGACCTCGCCTTCTGAATGACAGCAGGGTAATCAGGCCGTGGCTGGGGTGGTTGAAGTCCTTGATTATCTTTTTGGCCTTCCTGTGACATCGGGTGCTATAGGTGTCTTGGAAGGCAGGCAGTGTGCCCCTGTGATGCGTTGGGCAGACCGCACCACCCTCTGGAGAGCCCTGCGGTTGCAGGCGGTGCAGTTGCCGTACGAGGCGGTGATATTGCCCGACAGGATGAAACAGCCCAACACAAAGTTGGAAGCACAGAATCGTCTAGAATGTCAATGTATGCTGTAGCATTGATTTCCCTTCACTGGAACTAAGGGGCCGACCCTAAACCATGAAAAACAGTCCCATACCATTATTCCTCCTCCACCAAAGTTTACATTTGGCACTATGTATTCGGGCAGGTAGAGTTCTCCTGGCATCCGCCAAACCCAGATTCATCCGTCGGACTGCCAGATGGTGAAGCGTGATTCATCACTCCAGAGAACATGTTTCCACTGCTCCAGAGTCCAATGGGGGCGAGTATTACACCACTCCAGCAGACGTTTGTTATTGCGCATGGTGATCTTAGGCTTGTGTCCGGCTGCTCAACCATGGAAACCCATTTCATGAAGCTCCCGACGACCAGTCATTGTGCTGAAGTTGCTCCAGAGGCAGTTTGGAACTCGGTAGTGAGTGTTGCAACCGAGGACAGGTGATTTTTATGTGCTACGTGCTTCAGCAATCGACGGTCCCGTTCTGTGAGCTTGTGTAGCCTACTACTTTGTGGCTGAGTCGTTGTTTCCACTTCACAATAACAGCACTTACAGTTGACCGGGGCACCTCTAGCAGGGCAGACATTTTATGAACTGACTTGTTTGAAAGGTGGCATCCTCTGACTGTGCCACGTAGAAAGTCACTGAGCTCTTCATTAAGGCCATTCTACTGCCAATGTTTATCTATGGCGATTGCATGGCTGTGTGCCCAATTTGATCAGCAACGGGTGTGGCTGAAATAGCCAAATCCACTAATTTGAAGGGGTGTCCACAAACTTTTGTATATATAGTGTATGAGTCCATGTATTGGACAACAATCCAATAAGCACTCAGGTAAAGGGATCACTACAAGTGATACAGATCCCAGACTGAATTACAACCATGTAATTCAAAGATACAATAATCAGATTTAAGACAAAAATTAAATATTATTGTTGATATTCTATGTTATCCTACTGTACATTCAATTTAACTGAGAGACAAACATTACACAGTCATTTTTCTTGATGGAAGAAGTTACTTTCACAGTACATTCACTACAATCTGAGACATTTGTTAAGCTGAAACATGTACTGTGTAGTGTGTAGTGTGTAAACCAAAACCTCTGAGTTCAGTTCCTCTTAGCCTGAGGACTTGACTTTACACACCATAAATGGGAGAGAGTTTCATTCACAAATTTCACTCGATGGGACTATGACAGAGCGCATGGAGAAGAGCTGCGGTGCTTACCAAGAGCCTGGGATTTGTTTAATTGGGCTCACAACAAACCATAATAAAGGAATTTTTGTAATGACGTGCATGACTGTTAGACAAATGCTGGGGGTATTTCCATGGTTAAAATGGCTTGTACTAGAGAATAACGAGTGGGGGGAAATAATGTATGCTCTCTTTGATCACTAATGCAAAAATGGTGAATGATTTCTTCTTTCCATCAACATTTGGCTCATGATTTATTTGCGAATTCACATTCTGAGTGGATGATGGCTTCATAATGAGTCTATGTTGACACGTTGTACCAATTACCCGCCTGTGAAACCAATTTACTCATCTCTTTCTACTTTCACAAACGTTTAACTATAAGCTGTGGTATCGGTTATAGGTGGCTCTACTTTCTAGCAGCTTTTTTCCCCAACAGCTTAAAGTCATTTGAATCTAAACAAGAAGCTGTTAATCCAATGAGAGCAGAGCAGTTACAACGCTGTGGAAAATTAGATAGTATTGGCCTTAGTTTTACAACAATGAACTATGTATAATTGCATTATTGGAAGAGAATTATGATCTAAACATTGTTAAAGTAACATTAAAAGCTTCCCATCTTTCCTCTTTTTCATGTAAGTATGTGCAAAGGGTAAGATCCATGGGGTAATTCTGGATGGGAGAGGCAGGCCAAGATGACGTATAGTGTAATATTACAGTAGAACATAAGTACAGTATTTAGGACCAGGGGTTAGAACCAAAATGATTTAACAATAGCTGAATTAGGAACAGAACCCTTCTTTTTTCTGTTTCTTTCCAGTGTTCTGACCAGCATAATAAAGTTCTGAACCATTTGGAACCAAAAAAAAGTAACGGTTCATACAGTTCCTTTTCGTTCATTTTTTAACCCATGAACTCAGTTTTTACATTTAGCTCATTCATTTACTCCACCAATTAGCGGTGCCTGTGCTTAGCTCCATTCCGTTTCTTTTATCTTAAACTCCCTAGTCCTTACCCATAACACGATGCAGCCACCAACATGCTTGAAAATATGAAAAGTGGTACTCAGTTTTGTGTTGTGTTGGATTTGCCCCAAACATAACGCTTTTTACTCAGGCCAAAATGTATATTTCTTTGTTGCATTTTTTTTTGCAGTATTACTTAAGTGCCTTGTTGCAAACAGGATGCATGTTTTGGAATATGTTTCATTCTGTACAGGCTTCCCTTCTCACTCTGTCATTTTGGTTAGAGTAACTACAATGTTGTTGATCCGTCCTCAGTTTTCTCATATCACAATAATAAAACTCTGTAACTGTTTTAAAGTCACCGTTGGCCTCATTGTGAAATCCCTGAGCAGTTTCCTTCCTCTCTGGCAACTTAGGAGTTAGGAAGTTAGGAAGGATGCCTGTATCTTTGTAGTGACTGCATCTTTGTAGTGACTTGACACATAATCCAAAGCCTAATTAATCACGTCACCATGCTCAAAGGGATATTCAGCATCTGTTTTGTTTTTATACATCTGCCAATCGATGCTTTTCTTTGTAATCCATTGAAAAACCTCTGGTCTTTGTGGTTGAATCTGTGAATGATATGTACTACTCGATTGAGAGACCTTACAGATAATTGTATGTGTGGTGTCGAGAGATGGGGTAGTTGTTAAAAAAATCATGTTAACCACTATTATTGAACACAGAATAAGTCCATGCAACTTATTATGAGATTTGGAATCTGGGCATGTTTTCATCATGTCTGAGGCATTTCTAGCAGTGGAGGCTCCTCAGATGAGGAAGGGGAGGACCATCCTCCTCAAAAATAAAAATATCCTATTTCGATAAAACTATACTAAATATATTCGCGTCACCAAAAATGTATTAAAATACACTGTTTTGCAATGAAGGTCTACAGTACCCTCAGCAGCACTCTGTAGGGTAGGACCTCGGTGTAGCCGGAAGACAGCTAGTTTCTGTCCTCCTCTGGGTACATTGACTTCAATACAAAACCTAGGAGACACACTGTTTTCACTCCCTTCCACAGACTTCCACAGTAATTATGACAACTTCCAGAGGACGTCCTCTAACCTATCAGAGCTCTTTCAGCATGAAGTGACATGTTCAGAGAATGAATCAGAGAATGAATCTAGTACTGAAAGCATACGTTACAGCTAGCTAGCACTGCAGTGCATAACATGTGGTGAGTAGTTGGCTCAAAGAGAGATAAAGACAATAGTTGAACAGTTATGAACAAATGAATTTCTTCCAAGGAGAAGCAATAGAGAGCGAGAGAGAGAGAGAGAGAGAGAGAGAGAGAGAGAGAGAGAGAGAGAGAGAGAGAGAGAGAGAGAGAGCGCTAGCTATATTTTGTAGTACACATTTTTTTAAACTTTTACTTACTTAGCTAGCATCAAATGCAGCTAGCTAGTTTAGCCTATTTAAACACCTGGCTTAAACAGAGAGGGATGCTATGTTAACTAGATGGCTATGGCTATCCAACACTGGAACTCTCTCAAGTCAAGGTAAGCTTTTGGTTTTATTAATTTATTGCCACCGGGGCCTGCCAGTGTAACTGCTTGCTGTCGACTGTACACTCTACTGCATGATTGTAGAGGATTTACTAATGCGTTAGTTCTGGTAGCTATGTTGGCTATGATGTGACACCGATATAGGCTGTGTGTAGCGGGTTTTTCGCCTGTTCTTAGACAGTGTAGGGAAACTGTGAGGGAAGGAGAGCACGTAGATGAGAAGAAATTATATATACAATGAGCTGTTTGTATATGACTGCTATGAAAGTGAACTGTGTTTGCGTGTGATAAGGCATGTATTCATTGCGCTGATTCTGTTGAAATACTTTTCTTAAACGAAAGCAAATGGATCAAAACTGGGATAAACATACCTGAATTTGTCCAATAGAAACTGTTGTTTGCAGCCGTTGAACTAATGATTACACTCTAGATCAGCTAGATGCAGGCAAGAGTGTGCAAGGCGGTATTGAATGTGTCACTGTCTGTCACCTTCATTATTCAAAAGTCTCTTGACCTGTGCACCCAAGTTGTAAACTTTCATTCATAGGCTAGGTTGTTGGAGTGCCATATAGTAGACTAAACCAATCGATTGAGCTGGGTGAATGGAGTACGAATGAGAGTCATCCAATATGCTGTAATAGAAATAAGTCCATGCTCATAAAAATAAAAAAAACATCCTCCCTCTTAAACGGCACTGACCGCCACTGTTTCACACATAATTGCCCAGGTGGAACGAAGGTCTGGGCTTTGAAGGATACACCCTATGATGTCTTCCGGCGTATTGTTGCCATCATACAAACTGAGGCAGCTGTCACGCCCTGACCCGAGAGAGCCCTTTTATGTCTCTATTTTGGTTTGGTCAGGGTGTGATTTGGGTGGGCATTCTATGCTTTGTTTTCTATGTTTCTTTGTTTCTATGTTTTGGCCGGGTATGGTTCTCAATCAAGGACAGCTGTCTATCGTTATCTCTGATTGGGAATCATACTTAGGTAGCCCTTTTTTCCCCCCTCCTTCAGTGTGGGTAGTTGACATTTGTTAGTGGCACTATAGCCCTGTAAGCTTCAAGGTTGTTTCTTTGTTTGTTGGTGACATTTGAAATAAAAAGGAAAATGTACGCTCACCACGCTGCACTTTGGTCCACATCTTTCAACGGCCGTGACAGCAGCAGACTTTGTGAAAATTAATATTTGTGTCATTCTCAAAACTTTTGGCCACGACTGTACACTCCCCTTGTATTTTAGATTTGGACAAATAAACATTCTTTGGATATATCTGAACGTCTAACATATGCTTGATGCTACAGAGCCCAGTATAGCTTTTATAAATATATCATGTGAATCCATAAAGGCAGAAAATTTTGAGGATTGATAGAAAATATCCATATTTATTTTATGATGGTTCTACATGATCTTATGCTGAGACACTGTCCTTTATCTAGCTTCGGTACAGTGGCAATGATATTTGGCATTTTAGACTTTGGAAGTTGACTCTGTGCTTGTGGCGAATGGCCTTCTCCTGTCTGCGGTGTACTGCCAGCTGGATAAGACTACCAGAAGTGGTGTACGGCTTGTAGACCTTAACCACCAACTGTTTGGACATCTTGCAGAATATTTGCTGGTGCTGCATGTCTCCTGGAAAGACATGGTTGTGGTGTTACCATTTTACATTTTTTTTGTGGATGGAACATATGACAACACGCCTTTGTTGGTGAAAATGTCAACCAATTGGGACCTACGTGTTTAGAGACAGACTAGTGTATTGTTGATGGACATCGGGAGTTTCTTTTGAGAGGAAAGAACAGTCAACATAGTGAATGGGCTAGGGGGCTGCAGATGATGTGAAAAGTCCTAGGAGGGCAGTTCTCACACAGTGTTGTTGTGCACGGAAGATTTAGAAATGGCACCTTTCAGTCGTTCTCATACACAACTCATTTACTGTCTCTAAGCACAACCCTGCAACACTAAAACCCCCTTCCTCATCTCAGAGACCTATCTGTAGAGTTCCCCCAGCATATTGACCTTGACAGATCATTCTTATCAATAGTAGCTCTTGGCAGCGGATTTTTGTAGATATGTCTTTGTATTGTGTTTTAAGAATCTGCAGAGAGAAGAATGAGCTGGTTGTGTCACTACTGTTGTAGTCTTGATTTGATATCTTTCAGTGTCCCTTGACTGTTTTTGTCCCACAATCTTGTTTGTGCTCCATAACCACAAGGTGTGCCCCTTCCCTCATACTCGTGTACCCAAAATGCTGCTGTTTTGGGGTATTTTCAGCAGGGCCCGTGGAAGGACTCCAGATAACCTGAGTTTTACAAAGAGAAAAGGTAAAAAGAGAAGAGGGGTAGACTAAATTGATTACATGTTCTCAAAGGTACTTTGTTGTCCTCAGGCTACATCTAGCCACCTGTAGCCCCATAACACAAACCCGTACAAACACTACCCAATTCAGGTGTATGCCGTCAGCTGGTAAATATTTTTGCCAACTTCCCTTCATCTTGTGCAGAGCTGGGGGTTGGAAGCACATGCTGGTGGAATCAGATTCTGTACCAGCTACAACTAAACATACAATGCACAATTGAACCACACCAATAATTGCATTGATCTCTACTAGACTGGCTAGCATAGTACACGTAACATGAGGATTACAATATTGTCAGCTTGCTGTTAACAAAATTGCTAGCCAACTGAGAACCAACTAACCAACCATAGCTGATTTATACACGTTTATCATTGCTACCAAAACACAAACAGAGAGTCAGTTAGCTATATTGACAGTATTTTTAGTAACGGTGTGTTTTCCAGACATGGGTGGAATAGATGGCTACCAGATAGTTACTTTTATTGCTAATGTTAGCTAGCTTACGTTAGCTAACGTTAGTCAAGTATGTTTACTCTGTTGAAGGTAGCTAACAGTCTAGCAGTGACTACCATGGCATAGGAAAAATTGATTGACCGTATGTATTCAAATGATAACTAGCTAGCTATATGATTTAGCTGATGGCTGTCAGAGTTAAATACAGGATATTAGATAGCGAGCTAACTTACACAGTCCAGCTATGCTAGCAAGCTAGCTAATGTTACATTACCTCTAATCAAGAATCTTCTGCTTTGCTGTGAAGGAAAAAACTGTTTTATCACATTGCTTCTCAGCTGTTGTCGAAATGGATTCCCCATTAGTTCAGCTTGGAAATCTTTCTGATAATCTTTGGTCACTGTAAGCATCAATCTTGGTATGCTTGTTTGTAATTATCAGAGCCAGACACAGAACACCACACAGGCATGATGACAAACGTTAGTGAAAAACAAACGTTTTCCAAAACATTGTTTCTTGAAGTTTTGAGATTCCTGTGTGTTCGAAGTAAACAATGTCATCAAGTTTATGGGCACGCCCCAACTACCTAGTGGGCTGGTATCTGTATTCACTATGAATGCCAGACTTTGTGGTTCACTATCAGTAGACATACACAGGAAGTTGAAACTTCCTGATTCTACCAGTGAAATTTTATGACAAAAATGTAATGTTGTTAATATAGTAATTACTATATGCCGTGGCAGAGCAAGAGTGAAATTTCCCTTTAAGCAAATGTGTTCTCCTGAACTTATTTAGGCTTGCCATAACAAAGGGGTTTATTTTTTTGTTATTTCAAAAATATTCTACAATCAAAATTATACTTTGACATGAAGGGGTATTGTGTGTAGATCAGAGAGACAAAAAAATATAAATGAAATCTATTTTAAATTCAGGCTGTAACACAACAAAGTGTGAAAAGGTAAAGGGGTGTGAATACTTTCTGGAGGCACTGTATAAGTTCAGGCGCAAGTTCAGGCGCACCCTTGAAATGTCAATTTCAAGGGTGAGGAGAAAGCGAGAGAGAGAGGTGGACATGTAGGGGACTTGGCTTGAAATGCTAAATGCATGACACGGTGAATTGGAATGTGTTTAGGCTATTACAAGCATCAGAACTTTACTGAATTACAGAATGATATACTAGATATTAGGAATATTTTTGGAACCAAAAATAACATTATTAACTGGTTATTTGAAAGTAACGGTTCTGTTCCGGAAAACACTAGAGGTCACTTTTGTTTTTGGTTCTGTTCCCTGAACCGGTTCAAACCCCTTCCTTAGGACTCACATAATTGGATTGTCTTAAGAATAATTTATACCTTATGTACAGTACCAGTCAAAAGTTTGGGACACCTACTCATTCAAGGTTTTTTCTTTATTTTTGTGGGGAATGTTGAGCTCAAAACACCACTCACATTGCACACTGCTACATGGAAAAGTACAAAAGGGGGGAAATTAAGTCCACACAGGGTAGTTTTTAAATATAAAGGACAGATCTGTCATATTTGAGCTGATATAGATTTATTTTACCTTTATTTAACTAGGCAAGTCAGTTAAGAACAAATTCTTGTTTTCAATGACGGCCTAGGAACGGTGGGTTAACTGCCTTTTTAACTGCCCTCCTGCATCAAAGCACCCCCACAACGTGATGCTGCCACCCCCGTGCTTCACGGTTGGGATGGTGTTCTTTTCCTCCAAACATAACAATGGTCATCATGGCCAAACACTTCTATTTTTCTTTCATCGGACCAGAGGACACTTTTCCAAAAAGTACAAGCTTTTTTATGGCGGATTTGGAGCAGTGGTGTTGGGGTTCCTTGTTCCTTGTCAATCATTGGTGTATTGGTGAAATCAGCAATCAGACAATATCTTCAAGTAAATCAATCAAACCTTTATTAATGCAATTGCAGACTGAAGTTAACAACGGAAACACAGCATGCATGTTTCCGAGTAAGTACTGCAAAATAAAAAAGGTCCAAGTTGCTTTAATATGCTTGCAGTCAACCCCTAGTGATGTAACTGCCTACATCAACACCTTCTACTCATGAGATCAAGCCCATGCATATACAGTTATACAAACTTGCATGCGAGAACAATAGTCCAGTGTTTTCTAAGGGCTCAGCAGTAATTTTCCACTCCCGTGTGGCTTACTCTCTTTTACTCCCCTGCAGGGTTCTGTGTCTATGAATCTCTTTTAGCCTTGAGGTGCTTTCTCACTGACACCCTGTTTTAACTGCAATAACTCACACATCACTCAGACCGTTTCTTATAAGAGGCAGAGACTAGAAAATAACTGTGGACCAGTATTAAACCTTATAATGCATATATTGCTAATCTGTGGTCCACGACCCTATAACTGTAGTGGGGGAGGGGTCTTATAGCCCTTCCCATTCTATTAATACAACATAAGCATAATAAATTATAATAATATATATATATCATTTTGTGCAGCCCCCTATCATGACCCCAAGGTAAACCCCATCAGTGGCTGATGTCGATATAGGACTCGTTTTATTGTGGATATAGATACTTTTGTACCCGTTTCCTCCAGCATCTTCACAAGGTCCTTTGCTGTTGTTCTGGGATTCATTTGCACTTTTCGCACCAAAGTACGTTAATCTCTAGGAGATAAAATGCGTCTCCTTCCTTAGCGGTATGAAGGCTACGTGGTCCCATGGTATTTATACTTGCGTACTATTGTTTGTACAGTTGAACGCGGTACCTTCAGGCATTTGGAAATTTCTCCCAAGGATGAACCAGACTTATGGAGGTCTACAATTTCTTTCTGATGTCTTGATTTCTTATGATTTTCCCATGATGTCAAGCAAATAGGCACTGAGTTTGAAGGTAGGCCTTAAAATACATCAACAGGTACACCTTCAATTGACTCAAAGGATGTCAATTAGCCTATCAGGAGATTCTAAAGCCATAACATCATTTTCTGGAATATTAAAAGCTGTTTAAAGGTACAGTCAACGTAGTGTATGTAAACTTCTGACCCACTGGAATTGTAAACTGTAAACAATTGTTGTAAAAATGACTTGTGTCATGCACAAAGTAGATGTCCTAACCGACTTGCCAAAACTATAGTTTGTTAACAATAAATTTGTGGAGTGGTTGAAAAAAAGAGGGTTTAATGACTCCAACCTAAGTGTACCTTAGGTACACATACAACCTAAGTGTATGTCAACTTCCGACTTCAACTGTGTGTATATATATATATATATATATGTGTGTGTGTATATATATATATATCTGTGTGTGTATATATATATATATATATATATATATATACAGTGCCTTGCGAAAGTATTCGGCCCCCTTGAAATTTGCGACCTTTTGCCACATTTCAGGCTTCAAACATAAAGATATAAAACTGTATTTTTTTTGTGAAGAATCAACAACAAGTGGGACACAATCATGAAGTGGAACAACATTTATTGGATATTTCTAACTTTTTTAACAAATCAAAAACTGAAAAATTGGGCGTGCAAAATGATTCAGTCCCCTTAAGTTAATACTTTGTAGCACCACCTTTTGCTGTGATTACAGCTGTAAGTCGCTTGGGGTATGTCTCTATCAGTTTTGCACATCGAGAGACTGACATTTTTTCCCATTCCTCCTTGCAAAACAGCTCAAGCTCAGTGAGGTTGGATGGAGAGCATTTGTGAACAGCAGTTTTCAGTTCTTTCCACAGATTCTCGATTGGATTCAGGTCTGGACTTTGACTTGGCCATTCTAACACCTGGATATGTTTATTTTTGAACCATTCCATTGTAGATTTTGCTTTATGTTTTGGATCATTGTCTTGATGGAAGACAAATCTCCATCCCAGTCTCAGGTTTTTTGCAGACTCAATCAGGTTTTCTTCCAGAATGGTCCTGTATTTGGCTCCATCCATCTTCCCATCAATTTTAACCATCTTCCCTGTCCCTGCTGAAGAAAATCAGGCCCAAACCATGATGCTGCCACCACCATGTTTGACAGTGGGGATGGTGTGTTCAGGGTGATGAGCTGTGTTCCTTTTACGCCAAACATAACATTTTCCATTGTTGCCAAAAAGTTCAATTTTGGTTTCATCTGACCAGAGCACCTTCTTCCACATGTTTGGTGTGTCTCCCAGGTGGCTTGTGGCAAACTTTAAACAACACCTTTTATGGATATCTTTAAGAAATGGCTTTGTTTAAAGCTTGGTAAATATTTTTGTATCCAAATCCGTCTTTAAACGTCTTCACAACAGTATCTCGGACCTGCCTGGTGTGTTCCTTGTTCTTCATGATGCTCTCTGCACTTTTAACGGTCCTCTGAGACTATCACAGTGCAGGTGCATTTATACGGAGACTTGATTACACACAGGTGGATTGTATTTATCATCATTAGTCATTTAGGTCAACATTGGATCATTCAGAGATCCTCACTGAACTTCTGGAGAGAGCCCAATTTTTCAGTTTTTGATTTGTTAAAAAAGTTTGAAATATCCAATAAATGTTGTTCCACTTCATGATTGTGTCCCACTTGTTGTTGATTCTTCACAAAAAAATACAGTTTTATATCTTTATGTTTGAAGCCTGAAATGTGGCAAAATGTCGCAAAGTTCAAGGGGGCCGAATACTTTCGCAAGGCACTGTATATATATATATATACATATATATATATACAATTGATATGAAATACAGTTTAGACATTGCAGACTTATTTTTTTATAGTATATTTACATCGGCGTACAGAGGCCAATTATCTGCAACCATCACTCCTGTTCTCCAATGGCACGTTGTTTTAGCTAATCCAAATGGATATTTTTGAAAACCCTTTTGCAAATATGTTAGCACAGCTGAAAACTATTTTTCTGATTAAAGAAGCAATAAAACTGTCCGCCTTTAGACTAGTTGAGTATCTGGAGGATCAGCATTTGTGGGTTCGATTACATTACATTATGGAGTTTGCGTTGAAATATATTGGCATTCTAGTGCCAACTATTGGTTGTAACTGTGCATGCTATATCTGTCTATGTACTGAGCTGAGTTGAGCAGGGTGGCATTTCTTCAGATGATATGTACTATGCCGCCATCGGAGGCTATTGCTTATGCATCTTGGCTACATTGGTATTTGCTTTTGGTGAAAATTGTTTGTCAATTTTGCCTGTCATTCTGGTTGTTGGTGCTATCTGTTGTATGAACTTGGGCTTCATCAAAGTTTATTTGTGAGTAAATTATAGCTAGTGCTTACCCATCCACTGAGCTCACTCCACGTCACTGTCTTCACCACCTATAAATAGAGGAGTCTTAACCTTGTGAGGTCAATGGGGATAGTGAGGACACTGTACAAATCAAATCAAATCAAATCAAATCAAATCAAATCAAATTTTATTTGTCACATACACATGGTTAGCAGATGTTAATGCGAGTGTAGCGAAATGCTTGTGCTTCTAGTTCCGACAATGCAGTGATAACCAACAAGTAATCTAACTAACAATTCCAAAACTACTGTCTTATACACAGTGTAAGGGGATAAGGAACATGTACATAAGGATATATGAATGAGTGATGGTACAGAGCAGCATACAGTAGATGGTATCGAGTACAGTATATACATATGAGATGAGTGTGTAGACAAAGTAAACAAAGTGGCATAGTTAAAGTGGCTAGTGATACATGTGTTACATAAGGATGCAGTCGATGTTGTAGAGTACAGTATATACATATGCATATGAGATGAATAATGTAGGGTAAGTAACATTATATAAGGTAGCATTGTTTAAAGTGGCTAGTGATATATTTACATCATTTCCATCAATTCCCATTATTAAAATGGCTGGAGTTGGGTCAGTGTCAATGACAGTGTGTTGGCAGCAGCCACTCAATGTTAGTGGTGGCTATTTAACAGTCTGATGGCCTTGAGATAGAAGCTGTTTTTGAGTCTCTCGGTCCCAGCTTTGATGCACCTGTACTGACCTCGCCTTCTGGATGATAGCGGGGTGAACAGGCAGTGGTTCGGGTGGTTGATGTCCTTGATGATCTTTATGGCCTTCCTGTAACAACGGGTGGTGTAGGTGTCCTGGAGGGCAGGTAGTTTGCCCCCGGTGATGCGTTGTGCAGTCCTCACTACCCTCTGGAGAGCCTTACGGTTGAGGGCGGAGCAGTTGCCGTACCAGGCGGTGATACAGCCCGCCAGGATGCTCTCGATTGTGCATCTGTAGAAGTTTGTGAGTGCTTTTGGTGACAAGCCGAATTTTTTCAGCCTCCTGAGGTTGAATAGGCGCTGCTGCGCCTTCTTCACGACGCTGTCAGTGTGAGTGGACCAATTCAGTTTGTCTGTGATGTGTATGCCGAGGAACTTAAAACTAGCTACCCTCTCCACTACTGTTCCATCGATGTGGATAGGGGGTGTTCCCTCTGCTGTTTCCTGAAGTCCACAATCATCTCCTTAGTTTTGTTGACGTTGAGTGTGAGGTTATTTTCCTGACACCACACTCCAAGGGCCCTCACCTCCTCCCTGTAGGCCGTCTCGTCGTTGTTGGTAATCAAGCCTACCACTGTTGTGTCGTCCGCAAACTTGATGATTGAGTTGGAGGCGTGCGTGGCCACGCAGTTGTGGGTGAACAGGGAGTACAGGAGAGGGCTCAGAACGCACCCTTGTGGGGCCCCCGTGTTGAGGATCAGCGGGGAGGAGATGTTGTTGCCTACCCTCACCACCTGGGGGCGGCCCGTCAGGAAGTCCAGTACCCAGTTGCACAGGGCGGGGTCGAGACCCAGGGTCTCGAGCTTGATGACGAGCTTGGAGGGTACTATGGTGTTGAATGCCGAGCTGTAGTCGATGAACAGCATTCTCACATAGGTATTCCTCTTGTCCAGGTGGGTTAGGGCAGTGTGCAGTGTGGTTGAGATTGCATCGTCTGTGGACCTATTTGGGCGGTAAGCAAATTGGAGTGGGTCTAGGGTGTCAGGTAGGGTGGAGGTGATATGGTCCTTGACTAGTCTCTCAAAGCACTTCATGATGACGGAAGTGAGTGCTACGGGCGGTAGTCGTTTAGCTCAGTTACCTTAGCTTTCTTGGGAACAGGAACAATGGTGGCCCTCTTGAAGCATGTGGGAACAGCAGACTGGTATAGGGATTGATTGAATATGTCCGTAAACACACCGGCCAGCTGGTCTGCGCATGCTCAGAGGGCGCGGCTGGGGATGCCGTCTGGGCCTGCAGCCTTGCGAGGGTTAACACGTTTAAATGTCTTACTCACCTCGGCTGCAGTGAAGGAGAGACTGCATGTTTCCGTTGCAGGCCGTGTCAGTGGCACTGTATTGTCCTCAAAGCGGGCAAAAAAGTTATTTAGTCTGCCTGGGAGCAAGACATCCTGGTCCGTGACTGGGCTGGATTTCATCTTGTAGTCCGTGATTGACTGTAGACCCTGCCACATGCCTCTTGTGTCTGAGCCATTGAATTGAGATTCCACTTTGTCTCTGTACTGACGCTTAGCTTGTTTGATAGCCTTACGGAGGGAATAGCTGCACTGTTTGTATTCAGTCATGTTGCCAGACACCTTGCCCTGATTAAAAGCAGTGGTTCGCGTTTCAGTTTCACGCGAATGCTGCCATCAATCCACGGTTTCTGGTTAGGGAATGTTTTTATCGTTGCTATGGGAACGACATCTTCGACGCACGTTCTAATGAACTCGCACACCGAATCAGCGTATTCGTCAATATTCCCATCTGACGCAATACGAAACATGTCCCAGTCCACGTGATGGAAGCAGTCTTGGAGTGTAGAGTCAGCTTGTTCTGACCAGCGTTGGACAGACCTCAGCGTGGGAGCCTCTTGTTTTAATTTCTGTCTGTAGGCAGGGATCAGCAAAATGGAGTCGTGGTCAGCTTTTCCGAAAGGGGGGCGGGGCAGGGCCTTATATGCGTCGCGGAAGTTAGAGTAACAATGATCCAAGGTTTTACCACCCCTGGTTGCGCAATCGATATGCTGATAAAATTTAGGGAGTCTTGTTTTCAGATTGGCTTTGTTAAAATCCCCAGCTACAATGAATGCAGCCTCCGGATAAATGTTTTCCAGTTTGCAAAGAGTTAAATAAAGTTCGTTCAGAGCCATCGATGTGTCTGCTTGGGGGGGGATATATACGGCTGTGATTATAATCGAAGAGAATTCTCTTGGAAGATAATGCGGTCTACATTTGATTGTGAGGAATTCTAAATCAGGTGAACAGAAGGATTTGAGTTCCTGTATGTTTTCTTCATCACACCATGTCCCGTTAGTCATGAGGCATACGCCCCCTCCACTCTTCTTACCAGAGAGATGTTTGTTTCTGTCGGCGCGATGCGTGGAGAAACCCGTTGGCTGCACCGCCCTGGATAGCGTCTTCCCAGTAAGCCATGTCTCCGTAAAGCAGAGAACGTTGCAGTCTCTGATGTCCCTCTGGAATGCCACCCTTGCTCGGATTTCATCAACCTTGTTGTCGAGAGACTGGACATTGGCAAGAAGAATACTGGGAAGTGGTGCGCGATGTGCCCTTTTCGGAGTCTGACCAGAACACCGCGCGTTTCCCTCTTTTTCGGAGTCGTTTCCTTGGGTCGCTGCATGCGATCCATTCCGTTGTCCTGTTTGTAAGGCAGAACACAGGATCCGCGTGAAAACATATTCTTGGTCGTACTGATGGTGAGTTGACGCTGATCTTATATTCAGTAGTTCTTCTCGACTGTATGTAATGAAACCTAAGATGACCTGGGGTACTAATGTAAGAAATAACACGTAAAAAAACAAAAAACTGCATAGTTTCCTAGGAACGCGAAGCGAGGCGGCCATCTCAGTCGGCGCCGGAAGTTCAGAATCAGTGATGGCCGGCAGGTAGCCTAGCAGTTAGAGAGGCGAGCCAGCGACCGGGAGGTTGCCAGTGACCTGGAGGGTTGGTCGTGTCAAATCCAAGATGCCGTTGTGCACGAGCAAGGCACTTAACCCCCCACAATGACATCCCACTGCACCTCTCCCACACACAGCATTGCCCACACACACTATACTGTTAAGTTCTACTGAACAGGCAGGAGGCATTCACCACTGTAGACCTCCCCACTTCCAGCACTTCACTGCATCTTATTTCAAGTGCTTTGATGAAAAGTGACTTCACTGAGTCACTTCTCATCAACTGACTAGCATCGCCTGCTGAACTACTGCCATTACTCACGAGGACTCAAGTGAGAATATCCAAATGATAAGGTAACAGTATGGTTTTATCCACAGAGCTGAGAGTGACCGTAAAGGCCTGTTTTCAAAATATGCCTGGTCTGCCTGTTTCCTGTTTCCCTCATAAAGCGATCTGAACACCCCCGTTGTTATAATCTGTCGTAAAAAGAAAACCCCAGACGTTGCCGTCGAAATGTGTGAAAATAAAATCCAATACAAACAAGTCATTCTTTAATTTAAAAGAAAATGTCAGAGTCAATATTAGTCACAATACACAGGGGGGAGGATGATGGAAATGTGAAACGAAAGGTTGGGGTTTTGCTGTAAATGTTTGGTTCTCTATTCAAACTTTGCATATCTTGTGGAGGTTGACATTGTTAGAGGAAGTTCATCCTCTGTGTACATATATTAAGGGCCATGACAGCCCTGGGGTTTCTCCCTGGTCAATACCCTGTCAGACCTACTGACAGCTCTGATACCGATCATCCCCAAGTCCAACATCTTTGAACTTCTTCTGTTCATTACACAATTCTTTTTTGACAATTTTCCCCTTCATCTCAGTTTCCATTTGACGAGTTTCCGTAATTAAAGGCGATAGTGTTAAGAAACATGTTGCAAAACCCTGGTAGCTACTAACTAGCTTGAGCCAGGAGAAAGGGTAAAAGAGTTAGAGAGACAAGAAGATCAGGTGGCTAAAGAAGAGAAAACATAGGTGTGTGTGAATCTTGTGTACTCAAAAGTGACATCTCATTAATGTATACTCTTTTTTTAAATGAGAAATGTTTTTAATCTCTTTCTGGCAGTATAAGTGTTACTAGGAATTGTTTATGACCCTCTCATGATAAATAATACCTTTGAAGTAATCTACATTTTGACATTACATTTAACTGGTTTTAATAATAACGGCATGCAAGACAAAGTTTTCAACAAATCAACACATTTTGAATTGCAAAATATAGCCTAGTGTGGCAGTACGTGGAAGAGCAAACATTTCAGAGAAAGAAAATGTCATGAGGACTACAACAACTCTGTTTATATTGTGGTTAACCTTGCTACATAGGACCAGCATGTGAAATTCTCTCAGACTATGTATGTGTAGAGAGACATGAAGTTGTGGATATATATGCTTTGACTTCTTCTGTGTTATCACCACACTGACATTTCTAGGAATGATGGTTGTCATCACATCGCATACATATTCACAGAATGCGGCTACCTGGTCTTAAAATAGAGTGACAGTTTCCTCTTCACTTTCCTTTCAAAGTGCAATATGCTCAACCATGGAAACACCAGCAGTATTTAAGCATACTTCTGTGAAAACAATTGATATAGATAGGCTAGAGAGTAGATTTCATACTGGTTGGTGACATACTGTCTTACTTCAGATACATGGCTAGATGTTTATAAAGTTTTACGACAGTGGGCTAAATCAGGGTCACACAGAGTGTTTCTTGGTAGTCTTAAACAAATCAACTTTGAAACAAAAGTATACACCTCACACACATGGTTATGGGATTTAAAAAAAGAAGACACCTGTAACATGTCAGATATAGAGTTGAAATGTATTTCATTTTGAGTTTGTATCCCAATATTACACTTTATATACAACACAGAAGACTGAAATATAACAAAGTTTGACATAGAAACGCCAGATTTCCAGCAGGTTTTTTGAAATAACGTATATTAATTATGAAAAATATGAATACCATTTGCTTTGGTCATTCCACTGCAGGAAAGGGGTACAGCTACGTATACAGCTATGCAAATGCTAAAATTCTCAGATTCTTCTTGATAACACCAATTACAGTTTTGTCAATTAGTCCATATAAACCTGGTGGGGGGACACTGACTACATTATTTCCTCTTCACAGTCACAATCTGCAGTACCTCTTTCTGATGAAGATACTATATAGGCCTATAAAATGTACACAACAACACTACACTATTATGGCTGAGCTCGGCTACCATGTGGCTGTGTGTTGTGAGATCTCTGGAGGGATGTCAGCATTTTGGAAATGAATTGGAGAGGGGTGAACTTGCTGCTCATGGTTCTGTTAAAACATGGGTATTTGAATTGCAAACGGAAAGCAGAGTGAGTTGATAAAGGGAATTATTAATGATCAAACTGTTTAAGGTTTATCCGTCAGTGACCTTACTCCACATCTGAACATGAAACCGTTGAGCTTTCACAAGTAGTTTGTTTTGTGGCAGGCTGAGAGCACGTTGGTGAACTTGAAAACAAGTCCCTCAATTCTGGTCTTCACAATTAGTACCGATGCTCAGCATGCTCAACTACAAACTGATTCACTTTTGAATGAGTATTGGGGGATCAAAATGGATGCCCTGGAACTAAAGTACCTAACATGCAACCCTTAGTTAAGGACATTATTATTTGTTCCGATCTGGACTTGCCTTTGCAGTTTATTCCGGTGTCCTTCTGCTGACACTGAGGCTGTCCTTATATGGACACCATATAAAAATGTAATGTTGACAAATGTCAATGCATAGTTTTAAATGTAACTCAGTATTTTGATACCACTCTTTAGAATGGTGATATGATTTCAGATTGAGGGCAGGAGTGACAGTTGTTAAACCACTAACATAGCAACATGATATTTTAGTGCCTTTTTGTTTTATGTGACTGTGCTGACACATGGACAGATTCATGATACCACAATGGAGCTAGATGATGCAGCACTTTTGATCTAATAATGGTTTGCGTCATTTTAAAATGATTGATTCACTCATTCATTGTGAATTGAGATGTCTTAGGGATAGTTGTCATTACATTTTTGGGAGTCTGAGACACTGTGGAGCCAACCAGTGTGTGCAGAGCCAGTCTTACCTCCCACTCGCTCTCTGGGTTTCAGACATAGCTGTGGTGTCATTGTCAAAGAGAGAGATCTGAGAAACAGCATGCCTTGTGACGTTAGCCCCGGAACAGCTGAAGCCTCAACCTCTTTTCTTTCTCAAAGAAACCACAATCGGATAAAAGCTTATAATTTGCAGGGCGTTGGCGTGCACTGTCTCTCATCTAATATGGTGCTTTTTGTCCAGGATGACTAGCTTTGGAAGAGCATCATAGAATCATGTGCATCCACAAATGATAGTTTTATACAAAGAGGAGCCGAACTCACACAAATTGGACACATACCACCAACAAGGTTGACTGGGTGCATTCTTTCAGTTTAGAAGACTGTGAAAACAGCACACATTATGTGAATAAATTAATTATTTTAGGATGATTGTGGGATAATCATGTTGGATCTTGAAGGAAGTGTAAATATGTCCTCAAATTCTGTCGATGTCGACCAAATTAGATTCTGTCATTGTCTACCAAATCAAATACTAGTTTTGATGTAATTACATTGAGATTAGCTCAGAATCACTCAACAGGGAAGAACCAGTCACACACGTCTGTCTGAGACAGACAGGTTGAGAGGTGAAGAAAGGCACACCCTCTGCTTATTTTCACCTCTCTTCCTTGCGAAGAGCACTACTCTTTTGAAGCTCTCCTCAGCATAACCTGATCCATGTCTTCTTGCATATGTTCTCAGGCCGAATGCAGGATTTTTCAGCTCTCGTCCTTTCTGTTTACCAACTGACCAAAAGGAAGGTTTAGCTTTGTGTAGAATTAGCTCTTTTACTTTTTCTACTCACTAAGTTTTCGGTGGTAGCTAGTGTCGGCTAGCTACTGAGACTTGGCTAGCTACTGAGACTTGGCTAGCTACTGTGACTTGGCTAGCTACTGAGACTTGGCTAGCTCTTGACTAACTCTCTTATCGGGTTCACTGTACTCTCCACTCTAGTCAGAGTAAGGGAACAAAGCTTATCCCTCATCTTGGTAGCCCCTCGGTGGCCAGGGAAGCTCTTGTTAGTGGCAATCATTCCCCTGCTTTATGACGAGCCCTGGCAAATGCCGTTACACTGGGATTTTCTGACCCAAGCGAACAGAGAGATTTTTCACACTCATCCATGATCCTCTGGGCTGGCCCTGAAAGTATGGATCTGGATGTGACAGCCTTGCCCCTCAAAGTTATTGAGGCTATCCAGAGTGCCTAGACCCATTCAATGTGCATTTTTGAGAAGTGGTCTGACCGCAAACCAATCAGTCCTTACCAATGCTCTGTACCTAAGGTTTTATGCTTCTTGCAGGATGTTTTCGACAGACGGAAGGCTTTGTCTGCTGTTAAGGTCTATTTAGCTGCTGTCTTGGCCTGTCATAAAGGCTTTGACAATAACACAGTAGGGAAATACCCTCTTATGTTGTTTCATGAAGGGAGAGCGTTGCTTACGCCCAGTCTCCAAGTCATTAGCCCTGTCTTGGGACCTGTCTATTGTGCTTGAGGCTATTTCACAGCAGCCTTTTGAGCCGCTGGAAAGCATGGAGATTAAATATCTCTCCTTCAAAACCCCTTTACTGGTTGCCCTTATGTCCACAAAGCAAGTGAGTGAGCTGCCGGCACTGTCAGTTCACCATTCGTGCCTACAATTTGCCCCAGGGTTCTCCAAGGTAACCCTGCTGGCTAACTCCGCCAATATGCCTAATGTCAGCGACAATTATAATTGTCTAGCCTTAGTGCTTGTGGCTTTCCACCCACCGCCCTTCACTTCAATGGAAGAAGAGCTGCTCTGCCGTTTATGTCCAGTACACGCTTTGCTCATGTACTTGGATACAACTAGAGCATTACGCTAGAGCAACCAACTCTTTGTTTCTTGGTCGCCTTACTGTTCCAGTTTGCAGTTCTCCCAGGGTCAGCTCGACGAGTTGAAATAGGAGAACGGCAAGATGACAGCAATCTGTAAGTCATTGAGAGAGGACATCAGTTCTGCGTGTGAATCTATGATAACAATAACTGATAAAGCTCGAGGGACAATCAAGGTGAAACAACATGGTTGTGGACGGATCTCCACATGAAACCTCAATGGAGTCTGAAGACAAAGTGAGGGAAATGATCTCTGAGAAATTTAAGATGGGCCACAGGAAGATGGGATGAGAGTGCCAAGCCTATGGGTTCGTAGCATCAACCCCACAGCACACACACACAATTGATTAATGGACTGCTGAATGTATATTTTCTTCTCTTGCTATGTCTGCTCTTTTCAATATTATGTCTATCTCTGGTAAACTACCCAGGAAAGGGTTGAAAATAGCCCATATTAATATATCTAGCCTTAGAAATAAGGTTAATGAAATCATTAACTTGCTAACATCAGATAACATTCATATATTAACCATTTCCGAGACTCACTTAGATAATTCATTTGATGATACATCAGTAGCAATAAAAGGATATAATATTTATAGAAGAGAGAGAAATTCTTATGGGTAGGTGTTGCTGTATATATTCAATGCCATATCCCTGTAATGCTTAGATAAGATCTTATGTCAAGTGTTATTGAAGTGTTGTGGTTGCAGGTTCACTTGGCACATCTAAAGCCTTTTCTTTTGGGGTGTGGCTATAGGCCACCAGGTGCTAACAGTCAGTATCTAAATAATATGTGTGAAATGATTAATCATAGTGTATATGTATATAGTGTAATAGTGTATATGATGTAAACAGAGAGGTCTACTTTCTTGGGGACCTGAATATTGACTGGTTTTCATCAAGCTGTCCACTCAAGAGGAAGCTTCTTACTGTAACTAGTGTCTGTAATCTGGTTCAGATTATTAATCAGCCTACCAGGGTATTTACAAACACTACAGGATCAAGATCATCCACATGTATCGATCACATTTTTTACTAGTGCTGTGGGACTTTGTTTTAAAGTTATAACCGTACCCATTGGATGCAGTGATCACAATATAGTGGCTATATCCTGGAAAGCCAAAATTCCAACAGCTGGGCCTAAAATAGTGTATAAGAGATCATACAAAATATTTTAGTGTGACTCTTATGTGAATGATGCTAAAAATATTTTTAAGAAAGAGAAATTCAACTCCATCTTTCATCGAATCAGATGGCTTATTCATCATAAAACCATTTGATGTTGCCAATTATTTTAATTATTTTTTCATTGGCAATGTGGGAAGACTTAGGCAAGAAATGCTCACGAAAGACAGTGAGAAATTATATTCATGCATAAAAAACAAATAATGAAAGGAGTGCAAATTTGAATTGTGTAAAGTTAGTGTGGAAGTGGTGGAAAACCTATTGTTAACAATCAATAATGACAAACCTCCTGGCATTGACAACTTAGATGAAAAGCTACTGAGGATGGTAGCTGACTCTATAGCCACTCCTATCTGTCATAGTTTTAATCTGAGCCTAGAGGAAAGTCTTTGTCATCAGGCCTGGAGGGAAGCCTTAATAATTCCACTACCCAAGAGTGGTAAAGCGGCCTTTACAGGTTCTAACAGCAGATCTATAAGCTTGCTGCCAGCTCTTAGCAAACTGTTGGAAAAAATTGTATTCAACCAAATACAATGCTATTTCTCTGTAAACAAATTAACAACAGACTTTCAGCTTGTTTATAGAGAAGGCCACTCAACATGTACTGCACTGACACAAATGACTGGTTGAAAGAAATTGATAATAAGAAGATTGTGGGAGCTGTACTGTTAGATTTCAGTGCAGCCTTTGATATTATTGACCATAACCTGTTGTTGAAAAAACTTATGTGATATGGCTTTTCAACCTCTGCCATATTGTGGATTCAGAGCTATCTATCTAATAGAACTCAAAGGGTTTTCTTTAATGGAAGTGTTTCTAATGTCAAACATGTAAAGTGTGGTGTACCGCAGGGCAGCTCTCTAGGGCCTCTACTATTTTCTATTTTTACCAATGACCTGCCACTGGAATTAAACAAAGCATGTGTGTCCTGTACTGTATGCTGATGATTAAACCATATACGCATCCACAACCACAGCTAATGAAGTCACTGAAACCCTTAACAAAGAGTTGCAGTCTGTTTAGGAATGGATGGCCAGTAATTAACTGGTCCTGAACATCTCTAAAACTAAGAGCATTGTATTTGGTACAAATCATTCCTTAAGTTCTAGACCTCAGCTGAATCTGGTAATGAATGGTGTGGCTGTTGAACGAGTTGAGGAGACTAAATTACTTGGCATTATCTTAGATTGCAAACTGTCATGGTCAAAACATATAGATTTAATGGTTGCAAATAAAGAGATTCTCTGCTTTTTTGACACCGCACTCCCAAAAATTCTGCAGGCTCTAGTTTTGTCTAATCTTGATTATTGTCCAATTGGGTGGTCCAGCGCTGCAAGGAAAGACCTAGTTCAGCTGTATCTGGCCCAGAACAGAGCGGCACGTTTAGCTCTTAATTGTAATCAGAGGGCTGATATAAATACTATGCTGCCAGTCTCTCTTGGCTAAGAATTGAGGAGAGACTGACTGCATCACTTCTTTTTGTAAGAAACAATGTTTTGAAAATACCAAATTGTTTGCATAGTCAACTTACACACAGCTCTGACACACACCATTATCCCACCAGACATGCTACCAGGGGTCTTTTCATAGTCCCCAAATCCAGAACAAATTCAAGAAAACCTACAGTATTATATCATGCCCTTATTGCATGGAACTTCCATCTCATATTACTCAAGTAAACAGCAAACCTGGTTTCAAAAAACAGATAAAGCAACACCTCACGGCACAACGGCTCTCCCCTATTTGACCTAGATAGTTTGTGTATGCATCGATATGTAGGCTATGTGTGCCTTTTTTTAAATGTATGTAGTTCTGTCCTTGAGCTGTTCTTGTCTAATGATGTTCTGTATTATGTCATTATGTTTCATGTTTTGTGTGGACCCGAGGAAGAGTAGTTGTTGCTTTTGCAACAGCTAATGGAGATCCTAATAAAATACCAATTCCAAATACCCTCTCTCGTCAACGGCTTTCCCATTGGATAATAAAGGCTAATATATTGGCCTATAATAGCAAGGGTTTACAGCCCCCGGAGGAGGGCCTGAGGGCTCACTCCACCAGAGGTATGGCTACCATTTGGGCACTGTTCATAAGCATCTCCTTACAAGAGATTCATAATGCGGAATGTTTGGCCTCCCCTCATACATTTATAAGGTTCTATCGACTGGATAACACTGCACCTTTGTTGGCGCATACTGTCCTCAGTGTCGCAGCTTCTGAGGGTTGATATGTTGGGACTACCTGGCTTCGGAGAGCATGTCTACAATACGGGAGTTGGCAATATCCCAATGTGATATATCAACATTTGTATTTGAAAGAGAATGTAGGGTTACTGTAGGGTTGTCTATAAGAGTGAGATGTATCAGAGCATTTCCCTGCATCCAAGAGGGCAAAGAAGAGATGCATGCTCAAGAATGACCAGAGGGTGGGCGAGAGGCACCTTATAATTAGAGGGGCTCACCATATTTGCTTCGACAGACGTGTGTGATTGGTTCTTACCCGATTAGTGATTCTGAGCAAATCTCAATGTAATTCATCTCACTCCTAATATAAGAGAACCGGGGTTACAACAGTACCCCTAAATTATGATCCAAATTGAATAAATAGATGATAGTCTTTGTTTGCTCCTAAAAGCCCTCAGAGATTGAATGTCTGTTTTATTTGTCACCGCATGTGTAAATAGGGCTGATTAGAGATTTGGTAGGCGGGCGTGTATCATGTGCTGCAGTGTAACACTGAATCCTGGGATCTAAGGCTGTGAATGGCTGGTTCTGTTAGCCCGTGGAGAGGGGAGGGCTGCAGAGCAGAGCCGCAATGTACAAGAAGGGACTCTCTGTGTTCCAGCGACACACACAAGTATGCATCTCATTACTGGGCCCTGGTTGCCCCGAAATAACTCCATGGCTCTGGGCCTGGGACCACCACAGCTGCCACCCTGGTGACTGGGAAGTGTACAGTACAGGGTACGGTCGCTGACTCACAGACATTCCGAGGGAGGTTGGGGAGGTTGGGCAAAGTACATAGCACTTCTATCATTCAGGAGAAGATTCTATAGTTTTAGCTTTAGAAGTGGCAATTTATCCTTTTCAAATGACATTTGTTGTATGTGTCCCACCAGTCCTCCATTTAAACTAGTGCATGATGTCCTATGAAAAACAATCGTCCTTGTGGGGGTACACACTACCACTAGATTAAGGGTGAATGAAACACACTCATAGACCTCCATTCATCCGGTTCCTCAGAACATCCTGCCTAAAGGCTTCTACTTCTCAGTACCAGGTCGTAAATCTGCCCAACAGCCCCCTATAGCCCCCAGCAGGAAGCCACTTCACCCAGTGAGAAAGCTCTGTGAACCCCTTGAACTCCTCTGGCCTTTTTGGATGTATACTAATACATTAATAAAATTTGACTATCTGGTAAAAAAATATATATATTCAACAAAATTACATGTGAGAGTATTTTCGAATACTTACTTCAAATACTATTTTCAAACACATGGGAGTGTATCTGAGCTGGTGTATTAGAGTATTTTCAAATACTTTCCAAGTGTATTTCCAAATATATAAAAATATCCAACTACTTGTCTTTTAAAATAAACTATATCTGAATACTTACTTGGAATGTATGTGAAACTAATTCAAATATTTGAAATAGTATTGGAACCCAGGCCTGGTCAAAAGCAGGTATGTCACATGGAGCAGATACAGGTGAGGCCCTGCCTGAAATCATCTTATATCTGGTCCCACTTTAAACAGTACAACTTATAAAGACTTTATAATTATATATATATATATATAATTATTCACAAATACTTTCTAAGCATATGTCATACCCCCCTCCCCCCCTTAAAATATTTAGATGCACTATTGTAAAGTGGCTGTTCCACTGGATGTCATAAGGTGAATGCACCAATTTGTAAGTCGCTCTGGATAAGAGCGTCTGCTAAATTACTTAAATGTAAATGTAAATACTCTATGAATGGTGCAGCTTGGTGCAGATAGATTGTAGCTTCAATCAATGTAATTGTCTGCATCATTTCCATATTTTGTAAATATACACTACCGGTCAAAAGTATTAGAACACCTACTCATTCAAGAGTTTTTCTTTATTTTTACTATTTTCTACATTGTAGAATAATAGTGAAGACATCAAAACAATGAAATAACACACATTGAATCATGTAATAACCAAAAAAGTGTTAAACAAATCAACACTTATTTTATATTTGAGATTCTTCAAAGCAGCCACACTTTGCCTTGATGACAGCTTTGCACACTCTTGGCATTCTCTCAGCCAGCTTCATGAGGAAGTCACCTGGAATGCGTTTCAATTAACTTCTCTAGGGTAGGGGGCAGCATTTGGACAACTGTTCTGCCTTGTTATTATTCGACCATGCTGGTCATTTATGAACATTTGAACATCTTGGCCATGTTCTGTTATAATCTCCACCCGGCACAGCCAGAAGAGGACTGGCCACCCCACATAGCCTGCTTCCTCTAGGTTTCTTCCTAGGTTTTTGCCTTTCTAGGGAGTTTGTCCTTGCCACCGTGCTTCTACACCTGCATTGCTTGCTGTTTGGGGTTTTAGGCTGGCTTTGAGATATCAGCTGATGTACGAAGGGCTATATAAATAAATTTGATAAAAGCGTCTGCTAAATGGCATATATTATTATTATTATTATTATTATTATATGCATGTAATTGGTTAGAAAACACTCTAAAGTTTCCAAAACTGTTAAAATAGTGTCTGTGAGTATAACAGAACTGATGTGGCAGGCGATACCTGAGAAAAATCCATTCAGTAAGTCGGATTTATTTTGTGTCATTACAGTATCCATTGATTTAGGACTCAAATTGCAGTTCCTATGCCTTCCACTAGATGTCAACAGTATTTAGAAAATGTTTCAGGCTTGTATTCTGAAAAATGAGGGAGCCACCGAGAGAGTGCCTTTCTTGTTTACCTTTTATATTGACAACGTTATTGTCCTGTGGAAATATTATTGATTATTTAGGCTAAAAACAACCTGAGGATCGAAATTAAACATCATTTGACATGTTTCTATGAACTTTACGGATACAGTTTGGATTTTTTGTCTGCCTGTTGGGACTGTGTTTGAGCCTGTGGATTACTGAAGAAAATGTGCGAACAAAACAGATGTTTTCGGATATAAAGAGAGACTTTATCGAACAAAAGGAACATTTATTGAATAAATGAATGTCTTCTGAGTGCAACCATATGAAGATCCTCAAAGGTAAGTGATTCATTTTATCTCTATTTTTGACTTGTGTAACTCTTCTACTTGGCTGGTTACTGTTTGCAATGATTTGTCTGCTGGGCTATGTTCTCAAATAATTGTAAGGTATGCTTTAGCCGTAATGCATTTTTTAAAATCTGACACCATGGTTGGATTCACAAGAAGCTAATCTTTAAACCTATGTAAAATAGTTGTATCTTTTCTGAATTTTTATAATGAGTATTTCTGTATTTGAATTTGGCACTCTGCAATCTCACTGGATGTTGGCCAGGTGGGACGCTAGCATCCCACATACCCTAGAGAGGTTAACAGGTGTGCCTTGTTAAAAGTTCATTTGTGGAATTTCTTTCCTTAATGCGTTTCAGCCAATCAGTTGTGTTATGACATGGTAGGGGTGGAATACAGAAGATTCGAAAAAGACCAGTCCATTTTATGTCAAGAACAGCTCAAATAAGCAAAGTGAAATGACAGTCCATCATTAATTTAAGACATGAAGGTCAGTCAATCTGGAAAACTTCAAGAACTTTGAAAGCTTCTTCAAGTGAAATCGCAAAAACCGTCAACCGCTATGATGAAACTGGCTCTCAGGAAAGGAGGACCCAGAGTTACCTCTGCTGCAGAAGATAAGTTCATTAGAGTTACAGCCTCAGAAATTGCAGCCCAAATAAATGCTTCACAGAGTTCAAGTAACAGACACATCTCAACATCAACTGTTCAGAGGAGACTCTCATGTTCAAACTGCTGCAAAGAAACCACTACTAATGGACACCAATAAGTAGAAGAGACTTGCTTGGGGCAAGAAACACGAGCAATGGACATAAGATTCCAATCTCTGTGTTTTTGTGAGACGCAGAGTAGGTGAACGGATGATCTCCACATGTGTGGTTTCCACAGGGAAGCATGGAGGAGGAGGTATGATGGTGTGGGGGTGCTTTGCTGAGGACACTGATGTATTTAGAATTCAAGGTACACTTAACCAGCATGGCTACCACAGAATGATGCAGCGATACGCCATCCCGTCTGATTTGTGCTTAATGGGACTATCATTTGTTTTTCAACAGGACAATATCCCCAAAACACCTCCAGGCTGTATAAGGGCTATTTGACCAAGGAGAGTGATGGAGTGTTGCATCAGATGACCTGGCCTCCACAATCACCGGACCTCAACCCAATTGAGATGGTCTGGGATGAGTTGGACCAGAGTGAAGAAAAAAAGCCAACAAGTGCTCAGCATGTGGGAGCTCCTTCAAGACTGTTGGAAAAGCATTCCTCGTGAAGCTGGTTGAGAGAATGCTAAGAGTGTGCAAAGCTCTCATCAAGGCAAAGGGTGGCTACTTTGAAGAATCTAAAATATATTTAGATTTGTTGAGCATTTTTTGGGGTACGCATGATTCCATATGTGTTATTTCATAGTTTTGATGTCTTCACTATTGTTCTACAATATAGAAAATAGTAAAAAATAAAATAAAAATCCTTGAAATTAGTAGATGTGTCCAAACTTTGACTGGTACTGTATATATATATATGTGTGTGTGTGTGTGTGTGTGCATATATATACAGTGGGGAGAACAAGTATTTGATACACTGTTGATTTTGCAGGTTTTCCTACTTACAAAGCATGTAGAGGTCTGTAATTTCTATCATAGGTACACTTCAACTGTGAGAGACGGAATCTAAAACAAAATCCAGAAAATCACATTGTATGATTTTTAAGTAATTAATTTGCATTTTATTGCATGACATAAGTATTTGATACATCAGAAAAGCAGAACTTAATACAGATAATAATAATACTTTGTTTGCAATTACAGAGATCATACGTTTCCTGTAGTTCTTTACCAGGTTTGCACACACTGCAGCAGAGATTTTGGCCCACTCCTCCATACAGACCTTCTCCAGGACCTTCAGGTTTCGGGGCTGTCGCTGGGCAATGTGGACTTTCAGTTCCCCCCAAAGATTTTCTATTGGGTTCAGGTCTGGAGACTGGCTAGGCCACTCCAGGACCTTGAGATGCTTCTTACGGAGCCACTCCTTAGTTGCCCTGGCTGTGTGTTTCGGGTTGTTGTCATGCCGGAAGACCCAGCCACGACCCATCTTCAATGCTCTTACAGAGGGCAGGAGGTTGTTGGCCAAGATCTCGCGATACATGGCCCCATCCATCCTCCCCTCAATACGGTGCAGTCGTCCTGTCCCCTTTGCAGAAAAGTGTCCGCAAAGAATGATGTTTCCACCTCTATGCTTCACGGTTGGGATGGTAATTCTTGGGGTTCTACTCATCCTTCTTCTTCTTCCAAACACGGCGAGTGGAGTTTATACCAAAAAGCTCTATTTTTGTCTCATCAGACCACATGGCCTTCTCCCATTCGTCCTCTGGATCATCCAGATGGTCATTGGCAAACTTCAGACGGAACTGGACATGCGCTGGCTTGAGCAGGGGGACCTTGCGTGCGCTGCAGGATTTTAATCCATGACGGCGTAGTGTGTTACTAATGGTTTTCTTTGAGCCTGTGGTCCCAGCTCTCTTCAAGTCATTGACCAGGTCCTGCCGTGTAGTTCTGGGCTGATCCCTCACCTTCCTCATGATCATTGATGCCCCACGAGGTGAGATCTTGCATGGAGCCCCAGACCGAGGGTGATTGACCGTCATCTTGAACTTCTTCCATTTTCTAATAATTGCGCCAACAGTTGTTGCCTTCTCACCAAGCTGCTTGCCTATTGTCCTGTAGCCCATCCCAGCCTTGTGCAGGTCTACAATTTTCTCCCTGATGTCTATATTTTTTACAGCCTAATTCTAAAATGGATTAAATAGTTTCCCCCCTCATCAATCTACACACAATACACCATAATGACAAAGCAAAAACAGGTAAAAATTGTTTTTGCTAATTTATACAAATGAACTGAAATATACATTTACACAAGTGTTCAAAGACTTTACTCAGTACTTTGTTGAAGCACCGTTGGCAGCAATTACAGCATTGATTCTTCTTGGGTATGACACTACAAGCTTGGCACACCTGTATTTGGGGAGTTTTTCCCATTCTTCTCTGCAGGTCCACTCAAGCTCTGTCAGGTTGGATGTGGATCTCTTCAGAGATCAGGTTCAAGTCCGGGCTCTGGCTGGGCCTTTCAAGGACATTCAGAGACTTCTCCCAAAGTCACTCGTGTGTTGTCTTGGCTGTGTGCTTAGGGTCGTTGTCCTGTTGGAAGGTGAACCTTCGCCCCCAGTCTGAGGACCTGAGCACTCCGGAGCAGGTTTTCATCAAGGATCTCTCTGTACCTTGCTCTGTTTATCTTTGCCTTGATCCTGACTAGTCTCCCAGTCCCTGCTGCTGAAAAACATCCCCACAACATGATGCTGCTACCACCATGCTTCACCGTAGGGATGGTGCCAGGTTTCCTCCAGACGTGATGCTTGGCATTCAGGGCAGAGTTGAATCTTGGTTTTATCAAACCAGATAAATTAGTTTTATATGTTCTGAGAGTCTTCAGGTGCCTTTTGGCAAACTCCAAGTGGGCCTTTACTGGAGGAGTGGCTTCAATCTGGCCACTCTACCATAAATGCCTGATTGGTGGGTTGCTGTCGAGATGATTGTCCTTCTGGAAGGTTCTCCCATCTCCACAGAGGAACTCTAGAGCTCTGTCAGAGTGACCATTGGCTTCTTGGTCACCTCTCTGACCAAGGAACCTTCTCCCCCGATTGCTCAGTTTGGCCGGACGGCCAGCTCTAGGAAAAGTCTTGGTGGTTCCAAACGTCTTCCATTTAAGAATGATGGAGGCCACTGTGTTCTTGGAGAACTTCAATGCTGCAGAATTTATTTTGTAACCTTCCTCAGGTCTGTGCCTCAACACAATCCTGTCTCAGCTCTACGGACATTTAATTTAACCTCATGGCTTGGTTTTTGCTCTGACATGCACTGTCAACTGTGGGACCTTATATAGACAGGTGTGTGCCTTTCCAAATCATGTCCAATCAACTGAATTTACCACAGGTGGACTCCAATCAAATTGTAGAAACATCTCAAGGATGATCAATGGAAACAGGATGCACTTGAGCTCAATTTTGAATATCATAGCAAAGGGATTGAATACTTATGCAAATATGGGATTTCTGTTTTAATTTGTTATATTTGCAAAGATTTCTAAAAAACTGTTTTCACTTTGTCAATATGGGGTATTGTTTGTAGATTTGCTGAGTTTTAAAATGTTTCAAATCTATTTTAGAATACGGCTGTAACGTAAATAATGTGGAAAATGTCAATGGGTCTGAATACAGTATATACATGTAAGTGGGTAAAACAGTATGTAAACATTATTCAAGTGATAAGTGTTCAATGACTTTGAATATAGGGCAGCAATCTCTAAGTTGCAGGGTAGAGTACCGGGTGGTGGTCGGCTAGCGACAGTGACAAATAATGTCCAGGGCAGAGTACCGGACAGAGGCCGGCTGTTTTAAGTCTGATGGCCTGGAGATGGTAGCTGTTTATTGGTCTCTCAGTCTCAGCTTTGATGCACCTGACCTAAGACCTCACACTCCATCAGAAATCAACAGAAAACCCAGATCACTGAATGAGTCTGACCGTTGGAAGGCAACTGAGTTCCGTACATTTCTCGTATGCATCGTTTAAAAGGGAATATTCCAAGGGTGATGTATGAAAACTTAATGTTGCTTGCAGTTGCTATAACCATCTTCCTAAGTGTGTCCTTGTGTGCAGACCACCCAGACTATGCTGGAAACCTCCTGGTTTTGTTTGTGGACCACTGCAGCTGCCTGTATAGGAAGGAAAACATAACATGCATTGCCTAACCCATCTCAGCCATGAAGCATGAGCATTTGGCATTCTTGAGAATATCTCTTGCTTCCCCTTCAATCATTTTCTTGGCCAGTTAAAAAGAATGATAAGAAAACCAAACAAGTCTTTAGAGCAGGTTATACGGGGGCTGTCAGAAAGAGCGCCCATGAGATCAACAAATCAAATGTTATTTGTCACATACACATGGATAGCAGATGATTATTTCGCACTCATTAAAATTCCATGAACCCCCTTCAAATTACAGTAAAGGTACGCTTGTCCGGAGAGGCTTTTCGAAAAGTAAGTGAATTGTGTCTTCTAGATATCATTGATACAAACTACTACAGCAAATCAAATTTGATTTGTCACATACACATGGTTAGCGGATGTTAATGCGAGTGTAGCGAAATGCTTGTGCTTCTAGTTCCGACAATGCAGTAATAACCAACGAGTAATCTAACCTAACAATTCCACAACTACTACCTTATACACAAAAGTGTAAAGGGATAAAGAATATGTACATAAAGATATATTAATTTTCTATTTTATTTTTTTATTTCACCTTTATTTAACCAGGTAGACTAGTTAAGAACAAGTTCTCATTTGCAACTGCGACCTGGCCAAGATAAAGCATAGCAGTGTGAGCAGACAACACAGAGTTACACATGGAGTAAACAATTAACAAGTCAATAACACAGTAGAAAAAAAGGGGAGTCTATATACAATGTGTGCAAAAGGCATGAGGAGGTAGGCGAATAATTACAATTTTGCAGATTAACACTGGAGTGATAAATGATCAGATGGTCATGTACAGGTAGAGATATTGGTGTGCAAAAGAGCAGAAAAGTAAATAAATAAAAACAGTATGGGGATGAGGTAGGTGAAAATGGGTGGGCTATTTACCAATAGACTATGTACAGCTGCAGCGACCGGTTAGCTGCTCAGATAGCAGATGTTTGAAGTTGGTGAGGGAGATAAAAGTCTCCAACTTCAGAGATCCACTTCGTTCCAGTCACAGGCAGCAGAGAACTGGAACGAAAGGCGACCAAATGAGGTGTTGGCTTTAGGGATGATCAGTGAGATACACCTGCTGGAGCGCGTGCTACGGATGGGTGTTGCCATTGTGACCAGTGAACTGAGATAAGGCGGAGCTTTACCTAGCATGGACTTGTAGATGAACTGGAGCCAGTGGGTCTGGTGACGAATATGTAGCGAGGGCCAGCCGACTAGAGCATACAAGTCGCAGTGGTGGGTGGTATAAGGTGCTTTAGTGACAAAACGGATGGCACTGTGATAAACTGCATCCAGTTTGCTGAGTAAAGTGTTGGAAGCAATTTTGTAGATGACATCGCCGAAGTCGAGGATCGGTAGGATAGTCAGTTTTACTAGGGTAAGCTTGGCGGCGTGAGTGAAGGAGGCTTTGTTGCGGAATAGAAAGCCGACTCTTGATTTGATTTTCGATTGGAGATGTTTGATATGAGTCTGGAAGGAGAGTTTGCAGTCTAGCCAGACACCTAGGTACTTATAGATGTCCACATATTCAAGGTCGGAACCATCCAGGGTGGTGATGCTAGTCGGGCATGCGGGTGCAGGCAGCGATCGGTTGAAAAGCATGCATTTGGTTTTACTAGCGTTTAAGAGCAGTTGGAGGCCACGGAAGGAGTGTTGTATGGCATTGAAGCTCGTTTGGAGGTTAGATAGCACAGTGTCCAATGACGGGCCGAAAGTATATAGAATGGTGTCGTCTGCGTAGAGGTGGATCAGGGAATCGCCTGCAGCAAGAGCAACATCATTGATATATACAGAGAAAAGAGTCGGCCCGAGAATTCAACCCTGTGGCACCCCCACAGAGACTGCCAGAGGACTGGACAGCATGCCCTCCGATTTGACACACTGAACTCTGTCTGCAAAGTAATTGGTGAACCAGGCAAGGCAGTCATCCGAAAAACCGAGGCTACTGAGTCTGCCAATAAGAATATGGTGATTGACAGAGTCGAAAGCCTTGGCAAGGTCGACGAAGACGGCTGCACAGTACTGTCTTTTATCGATGGCGGTTATGATATCGTTTAGTACCTTGAGTGTGGCTGAGGTGCACCCGTGACCGGCTCGGGTGCACCGACTCCACACTCCAAGACTGCTTCCATCACGTGGACTGGGACATGTTTTGTATTGCGTCAGATAAAAATATTGACGAATACGCTGATTCGGTGTGCGAGTTCATTAGAATGTGCGTTGAAGATGTTGTTCCCATAGCAACGATAAAAACATTCCCTAACCAGAAACCGTGGATTGATGGCAGCATTCGCGTGAAACTGAAAGCGCGAACCACTGCTTTTAATCAGGGCAAGGTGTCTGGCAACATGACTGAATACAAACAGTGCAGCTATTCCCTCCGCAAGGCTATTAAACAAGCTAAGCGTCAGTACAGAGACAAAGTAGAATCTCAATTCAACGGCTCAGACACAAGAGGCATGTGGCAGGGTCTACAGTCAATCACGGACTACAAGAAGAAACCCAGCCCAGTCACGGACCAGGATGTCTTGCTCCCAGGCAGACTAAATAACTTTTGTGCCCGCTTTGAGGACAATACAGTGCCACTGACACGGCCTGCAACGAAAACATGCGGTCTCTCCTTCACTGCAGCCGAGGTGAGTAAGACATTTAAACGTGTTAACCCTCGCAAGGCTGCAGGCCCAGACGGCATCCCCAGCCGCGCCCTCAGAGCATGCGCAGACCAGGTGGCCGGTGTGTTTACGGACATATTCAATCAATCCCTATACCAGTCTGCTGTTCCCACATGCTTCAAGAGGGCCACCATTGTTCCTGTTCCCAAGAAAGCTAAGGTAACTGAGCTAAACGACTACCGCCCCGTAGCACTCACTTCCGTCATCATGAAGTGCTTTGAGAGACTAGTCAAGGACCATATCACCTCCACCCTACCTGACACCCTAGACCCACTCCAATTTGCTTACCGCCCGAATAGGTCCACAGACGATGCAATCTCAACCACACTGCACACTGCCCTAACCCACCTGGACAAGAGGAATACCTATGTAAGAATGCTGTTCATCGACTACAGCTCGGCATTCAACACCATAGTACCCTCCAAGCTCGTCATCAAGCTCGAGACCCTGGGTCTCGACCCCGCCCTGTGCAATTGGGTACTGGACTTCCTGACGGGCCGCCCCCAGGTGGTGAGGGTAGGCAACAACATCTCCTCCCCGCTGATCCTCAACACGGGGGCTCCACAAGGGTGCGTTCTGAGCCCTCTCCTGTACTCCCTGTTCCTTCCACGACTCCGTGGCCACGCACGCCTCCAACTCAATCATCAAGTTTGCGGACGACACAACAGTGGTAGGCTTGATTACCAACAACGACGAGACGGCCTACAGGGAGGAGGTGAGGGCCCTCGGAGTGTGGTGTCAGGAAAATAACCTCACACTCAACGTCAACAAAACTAAGGAGATGATTGTGGACTTCAGGAAACAGCAGAGGGAACACCCCCCTATCCACATCGATGGAACAGTAGTGGAGAGGGTAGCAAGTTTTAAGTTCCTCGGCATACACATCACAGACAAACTGAATTGGTCCACTCACACTGACAGCGTCGTGAAGAAGGCGCAGCAGCGCCTCTTCAACCTCAGGAGGCTGAAGAAATTTGGCTTGTCACCAAAAGCACTCACAAACTTCTACAGATGCACAATCGAGAGCATCCTGGCGGGCTGTATCACCGCCTGGTACGGCAACTGCTCCGCCCTCAACCGTAAGGCTCTCCAGAGGGTAGTGAGGTCTGCACAACGCATCACCGGGGGCAAACTACCTGCCCTCCAGGACACCTACACCACCTGATGTTACAGGAAGGCCATAAAGATCATCAAGGACATCAACCACCCGAGCCACTGCCTGTTCACCCCGCTATCATCCAGAAGGCGAGGTCAGTACAGGTGCATCAAAGCTGGGACCGAGAGACTGAAAAACAGCTTCTATCTCAAGGCCATCAGACTGTTAAACAGCCACCACTAACATTGAGTGGCTGCTGCCAACACACTGTCACTGACACTGACCCAACTCCAGCCACTTTAATAATGGGAATTGATGGGAAATTATGTAAATATATCACTAGCCACTTTAAACAATGCTACCTTATATAATGTTACTTACCCTACATTATTCATCTCATATGCATACGTATATACTGTACTCTATATCATCGACTGCATCCTTATGTAATGCATGTATCACTAGCCACTTTAACTATGCCACTTTGTTTACTTTGTCTACATACGCATCTCATATGTATACACTGTACTCGATACCATCTACTGTATGCTGCCCTGTACCATCACTCATTCATATATCCTTATGTACATATTCTTTATCCCCTTATTGTTAGTTAGATTACTTGTTGGTTATCACTGCATTGTCGGAACTAGAAGCACAAGCATTTCGCTATACTCGCATTAACATCTGCTAACCATGTGTATGTGACAAATAAAATTTGATTTGATTAGATTAGATTTGACCTGTTTGTTGACTTGGCTTTCGAAGACCTTAGATAGGCAGGGCAGGATGGATATAGGTCTGTAACAGTTTGGGTCCAGGGTGTCTCCCCCTTTGAAGAGGGGGATGACTGCGGCAGCTTTCCAATCCTTGGGGATCTCAGACGATATGAAAGAGAGGTTGAACAGGCTGGTAATAGGGGTTGCGACAATGGCGGCGGATAGTTTCAGAAATAGAGGGTCCAGATTGTCAAGCCCAGCTGATTTGTACGGGTCCAGGTTTTGCAGCTCTTTCAGAACATCTGCTATCTGGATTTGGGTAAAGGAGAACCTGGAGAGGCTTGGGCGAGTAGCTGCGGGGGGGGGGGGGGGGGCTGTTGGCCGAGGCTGGAGTAGCCAGGCGGAAGGCATGGGCAGCCGTTGAGTACTAGCAATACAAACGGATTGTCATAGCTAGCTAAAGTTAACAAAATGTTAGCTAGTAACATTGGGTATTAACTAGCGATGCAAGCGGCTTGCTGAGATAATATTACTGCACAGATCATACCATTAATGTTAGCTAGCGAGCCAGCCATCTAACATCAGCTAGTTAGCTAACAGTACACTTTAACTTGGGGTCTTTTGTTTAGATATGTAGCCAGTTAGCTAAACAATGAACCATAAACCCAATCCATAGAGTACCAGCAATACAAACCGATTGTCACAGCAAGCTAAAGTCAATCAAATAAGTTCAATGTTAGCTAGTTAGCTAGCTAACATTAGGCTATAACTAACAATGCAAATAGCTTTCTGAGATAATATTACTTCACAGGTCACACACTTGACGCTAATGTTAGCTAGAGAGCCAGCCACCTAACATCAGCTAACTAGCTAACAGTAAGCTTTAACTTGCAATAAAAACAACTTTCTGACTAAATTAGAAATGTGTAATATTTTAAACTGTAGCTAGACTCTTACCCACATACATGGATGAACACGTCATGGCAGACTGCAACCCCATTCATTAAATAAAACATCCTGTGTTGTTCCCGTTTTGTTTGTACAGCGTCATATGAATAGATCTGTCTACTAACCAACAACATACTGACGTGCTCAACACAAAACACTACTATGAATATCCCATCAGTAGGTTTATGCCTTTTTGCATTTTCAGTTTTACCCAATATCCCGGACCAGAGCAGCCCGGTGGAAACTCACGTTGTCCCAGATGACAACATACCTGGGCTGCTCTGGTCCACCCCTCTGCTCGGCTGGAATGAGGATGCCATGTAGTGTGTCCAGGAATGTGATGAGAAGGGCGGTGTTGTAGGGACCAAGGTTGGCATGGTGATGGAGGACTCCTTGCTGGCTAACGGCTACACACATGGTGATATTCCCTCCACGCTGTCCAGGGACATTCACAATGGCACGGTGGCCAATAATGTTCCGTGCCCGTCCCATTCTTTTGCTAGGTTGAAGCCAGCCTCATCAATGTAAATATAAACGTGCTGAATTGCAGCGGCATCCAGCTCCAAGACTCTCTGAAATAGACATTGGCGATCACATAGACCTAGAGCAGTCAATATGGTGAGGCACAGTACACTGGATTACAGTACTGTAATATATTTATACAGTGCTGATAAAATAGTAAATTCAGAGTATAGTACTTACTTGCACATATTCATAGCGCTTAACCCTCTCTGAGTTTCGCTCAAATGGCGCCCTGTAGACCTGTTTCATCCAGATTGGATTGCGCTGTAATACACGGTCCAAAGTAGACAAGCCCACCTGGTGACTGTTATTGAATATTGTGTTGTCTGCAATTATGTGGTTCTGGATTTTTCCTAGTCTAATGGTATTGTTTGCCGCCACCATGTTCACAATAGCGGTCTCCTGTTCTGGTGTGAACAGCCGGTGTCTTCCACCATGGCCTGGCCGTATCTCAGTTCTGCAGAAGATCCACAAATATGATATGATTGGTTACAGTAAGCTAAAATAATCAATTTTCTTTCAATATGAAATTATATTACTGTAACATATGCCAACAATCACTGAGTAATATAGGCCTACTGATATGTCGGACTGAAGTATACTACAGTATACATACATAAACAGCATAGTGTAGATGGTAGGTAACTTACCAGCTTGGCATTGTGATTGGCGTTGCTTTCCAAAGGGTCTAAAGATATTTTAATTTTGAATGTTGTGACTAATGTAGAGAACTGTGTGTAGTGTTTTGCATAAAACGTGTGATATAGAATTGAAAACTGAGTGTAAAGCAGGAATTGTGCTTGTGGAATTTTGGTTAAGGGATTTGGTACATGAGTTTCAGGTTTCGGTGATTGTGTTTCAAGTTCCAATTTTTAGTGTGAAAACAATTGGGAAAAACTGTAAATGCATGTATATTTCACAAAATATTTCCAAATACATTTTTAAATATATTTATAAAATATATCAGTAAATCATTTTTTAAATGTATTTCAGAATACATTTTCCAATGTATTTAACATATATTGTTAATTGTTTACTCCATGTGTAACTCTGTGTTGTCTGTTCACACTGCTATGCTTTATCTTGGCCAGGTCGCAGTTGCAAATGAGAACTTGTTCTCAACTAGCCTACCTGGTTAAATAAAGGTGAAATAAAAAATAAAATAAAAAAATATCATTTTAATTACATTCCTTAATACGTGTTGGAATGTATTTGAAATCTATATCAAATACCATTTAAAAAAAAGACATTATCTGGCCAATTTTATATATTTAACAGTTATCCCAATTTTTTGTTGTTGCAACAAATATATTTTAAATGTGTTTTTTTTCTTCAAATGGACCATATGTCTGTGCTATAACAGTGGTTTTGTAAGGCATCTACCAGGTGATTACCCTCAAAGGTAGCTGCTTATGCTTTTCAGAATATGTAGTTTATAAACCAAGATACTGAGTAAACATATCCATGGACAGTTCTATTGAATTCCAGCCACATTCTAAACACAGAAAAAAACACAATGGTTTTAAATTAGACTTAAGCAATTAACACGTTGAAGTTGAAACCTAAACAGAAATACTGTATGTTATTTTAGTCACTGAAAATGCTCACGATCTGCATCCACATGATTGTGTGATTAGCTGGAGCAGATCTTACAGCTTACATGACCAATTTAATGCACATACGACTGATCAACCACCCACCAAACTCCGAGCACTAAATGCTGATTGATTGTGGAGGGGAAATATGGCTTGTGTCGCAAATGGGGACAAGGGCCCATAGGACTCTGGTCAAAAGACTCTGGTCAAAAGAAGTGTACTATGTAGGGAATAGGGTGCCATTTTGGATGCAACCATGTTCCATGGTGGGAGTGGTGGGCTTAAGAGCGGTTTATTGTGAAGGTTATTAACTAATTGGTCTAGGGATAATCCCAGGTGAATGTCTTTTAGCCAGACTCTGAGAGGACCACACTATACACAATGAGCAGGCTTCGCTTAACCTTACTAGCGGGAAAACGCTGAGATGGCAATGTGCAAACCCCGTCCGAGCATTATTTAATTGTTAGGCAGACTTCACTCTTTGAGTGCCATCTGTGTGGTGTGCGCAGCACGGGGTAAAGCGTATTAGAGGGTATAGAAGATATAGTGTAGAAGTTAGTGTCACATGCTTGGCTGTTTTGTGAAAGCAAGGTTATCCAATGATAGTCCCATCTGGTTTCCCCTTTTCTAGCTTTGACACTGGACAATGGCGTAAACCAGTGGTCACCAACATTTTCTGAGTCAAGAACCCTTTCGCAGTCAAAAAGCAAGCAGAGATCTACCATTCATCGTTTTTTTCAAACATGACTTCAAAAATGTAACATTAACCTACTAAAATCAGTTCTGTAGGAATGAGGTTTGTGCAGTAGGCCTATTACATCACAGCGTACTGCCTAGATGCCTGGCAATACTGTTCTTCTCAGACCATATTATATTTCAAAACTCAAGTGAGGCACAGCTGAGCATAAATTGAATATATTATATTTTTTATTTGGACTGATGGTACCTGCATCTGATGGTCATGATGCTTTCAAGTCAACTCGGAACATGAAGTCAAATCATGACATTAGTGAACTTCAGGTCGGATATTTGGAGCTCTAGAAAATAGTTTTCGACTTGGAATTCCGAGTTGAATGACTGTGCCAAAAGATTTTTCCCAGTCGGATATCGTTTTCCCCCCCCAGTTGTCTTGAACACACGAAAATGTCCAACTTCCGACCAACTTCCGACTTCAGAGTTCACAGTTGTTTTGAACAGCATTATTATCCTTTCATCCCGTGAGACGGACCAGAGAGGGGACACCGTCTTCCACCTGATGGCGAAACTTGAGTCGCACCTCATCTGCCTCATGTACAAATGAATGTTTCTCCTATGACCAGAGAAAGTCAAATATTAATTGATATTAAAATAGACATGACGAGCTGCTAAGAATAATAAAAATGCAGGGCCATCGATAGACTTAGCTACTCATTCATTACAGCTGCAGCGCGAGTGAAAGTAGGGAGAAATGTGTTTAATTTTTTGTGATGATGTTGAATAAAAACTTAGTCAAGAACTCACACATAAAAACAGCAGCTCTTTGCTGTATTCCTTGACAGTCTCTCTCTGGTCATGGTTTTACAAGTCATTAAATCTCACTTAAGATAGTAGTTTTGGTTGCACACATGTAGTCTCTTGATAAGAAATGTACTGAAAACCCCAATGTAAACGTGATACATAACATTTTTGAAATGTTTGAAATATCTTAAAATAATGTCTGAGGTACAGGGAAAGTAATAATTTGCAAACTGTTGTTTTGGTCTGTCCTCTCTCGAGGTTATGGCATAGGTGACCACAGATGGTATCTAGATGCATGGAAGGGATCATTTGACCGAGAACAGTGTGAACCACCCCCTCTAACCGGCTGAAGTAATGGCGACAATGGTGTTCACTATGGTCCTTCACCACTTCTACCGTGAGACCTGCATCTGAGCCAACAACCTGTACAGAGCATCCAGTCAAAGCTATCAATGCCTTTTCTCTCAGGAGTGTGACATGAGTCCATGTGGAGTGAGCATGGAGAGAGATCCCGTCCAAACTTCTTTCATGCTGCTGGTGTACTGGTAGGAAAATGGGCAAGACATAATGGACCGTAAAGGACAGTGGCAGCTCAGGTGAGAGAAATCAGGACATTATCAATGGCCATCCACTTTGAACATGTGCCATTGGGACGCCAGAAGAAAGAGTGCCGGGAGGAAGGGGGGGTTGTCAACCGTGCCCGTAATTGATTTATCACAAATTGTGTATTTGGGGTATCAGGTTGATTGTGGAGGTCTGCACACTGCGAAATGTGTAGTACTTTAGACTAGAAATGCATTGAGATACCGATCTGTCATTAACATGCCACTCGCAACAAAAGCGCCAGGCTGAAATGTCTTTGCCAGAATCCATAAATTCAATTGTTTAATGAAGCATATGTGTAACTGTATGAAGAGAAGGTTTTAAAACCATAGTTTTGCAAGTTGGATTGTACAACCCAGAATGAAGAGTTTGAAAGTGTCTGTGGTTTTATGCGTTGATTACTACTTTGATTGTAGGTTTTATCTTCAGTATTATGATTATGAATTAAATTAGATTAACTCCCATTAAATTAAGTATAACCTTTATTACGATTTATTATGATGATGTATTTTGATATAAAAGCTCAAATGTAATGCTTACTGTAAAATATAATGATTATTATCACACAAGTGATAAGAGGATGGAATGTGGTGGAAAATTTTATCTTGCGAAGAGAGCCTTGAAAATGTTAATCTTGGCTTATTGTCATAAATAATCCATTGGTTCCTACCAATGAGTGGGGGCGACATGACCCCCTCTTTAGGACCATCTGGCAGAATGCCCAGAATATGTTCTGTAAGCGAAGATAGGATACCAGACACATACCAGAACCAACGCTATGAGCTATGCCTATATAACGTGTCTGTAAGCAGTATATAAGGGATCTAACGGGACTGCCCCAAAACTGAGATGTACCTTGAAATCCAAAGTGTAGAAATACAGGTGAAATCAATCATTGGCACAGACATGGTGGTGTACCAGGAAGAACAGAATGCTGTGAACCAAGCGGTCGTGAGTACAAATCCCAGGTGAGGACATAGTGAATAAGAATTACTGTTTGAATAAACATACACAATGTAATCGTGTACATTGCCTTCAGAAAGACTCTCGAGTGGCGCAGTGGTCTAAGACAGAAATAAGTTCAGGAGTAAAAATGTGCTTAACAAGTCACATAACTTGCATGGACTCACTCTGTGTTCAATAATAGTGTTTAACATGATTTTTCAATGACTACCTCGTATCTGTACCCCACACATACAATCATCTGTACGGTCCCTAAATCGAGCAGTGTATTTCAAACATCGATTCAACCACAAAGACTAGGGAGGTTTTCCAATGCCTCGTAAAGAAGGGCACCTATTGGTACATATGTAAAATAAAGCAGACATTGAATATCCCTTTGAGCATGGTGAAGTTATTAATTACACTTTGGACACAGATTCAACCACAAAGTCCAAGGAGGTTTTTCAATGTCTCGCACGTACTGTATTGGTAGATGGGTAGAAGGGCACCAGAAGGGCGCCTATTGGTAGATGGGTTAAAAAACAAAAAAAAAACAGACATTGAATATCCCATTCCACATGGTAAAGTTATTAATTACAATTTGTAGTGACACCCAGTCAGGCTGTAACACAACAAAATATGGAATAAGTCAAGGGGTATGAATAATTTCTGAAGGCACTGTAGGTCAAAATGTGTCAAATATGTAAGTTGAAGACACTGCGACTATTTCGTGACGTTCCCGGGAAATCCTAACGAATAATTTTTGTTTGTGAAATCTCATGTGAAAAATATTCACATGTGAAAAATGTTATCCATATCTGAAATGTTTTGTGAGCACAGGTACAAATCCAGCATGTGAAACATCATGTGAAACATCATCACCTATGAAGTGTTCCAAAACCAAATACAATTTTACATGTGCAAACATGTGAAATTGGGATTTTCCACATTAAATCCTGTTTTTTCTGTAATGGGTTTGTCGGTGTGCTGCTGACTCTCATACAGTACAGTACAGTCATGGCCAAAAGTATTGAGAATGACACAAATATTAATTTCCACAAAGTTTGCTGCGTCAGTGTCTTTAGATATTTTTGTCAGATGTTACTATGGAATACTGAAGTATAATTACAAGCATTTCATAAGTGTCAAATGCTTTTATTGACAATTACATAGAGTTGATGCAAAGAGTCAATATTTGCAGTGTTGACCCTTCTTTTTCAAGACCTCTGCAATCCGCCCTGGCATGCTGTCAATTAACTTCTGGGCCACATCCTGACTGATGGCAGCCCATTCTTGTATAATCAATGATTGGAGCGTGTCAGAATTTGTGGGGTTTTGTTTGTCCACCCGCCTCTTGAGGATTGACCACAAATTCTCAATGGGATTAAGGTCTGGGGAGTTTCTTGGCTATGGACCCAAAATATCGACGTTTTCTTCCCCGAACCACTTAGTTATCACTTTTGCCTTATGGCAAGGTGCTCCATCACGCTGGAAAAGGCATTGTTCGTCACCAAACTGTTCCTGGATGGTTGGGAGAAGTTGCTCTCGGAGGATGTGTTGGTACCATTCTTTATTCATGACTGATGGTAGCGCTCACCTTGTCTTCTCCGGACAAGCTTTTTTCCGAATATCCCAAACAATCGGAAAGGGGATTCATCAGAGAAAATGACTTTACCCTAGTCCTCAGCAGTCCAATCCCTGTACCCTTTGCAGAATATCAGTCTGTCCCTGATGTTTTTCATGGAGAGAAGTGGCATCTTTGCTGCCCTTCTTGACACCAGGCCATCCTCAAAAAGTCTTCACCTCACTGTGCGTGCAGATGCACTCACAACTGCCTGCTGCCATTCCTGAGCAAGCTCTGTACTGGTGGTGCCCTGATCCCGCAGCTGAATCAACTTTAGGAGACGGTCCTGGCGCTTGCTGGACTTTCTTGGGCGCCCTGAAGCCTTCTTCACAACAATTGAACCGCTCTCCTTGAAGTTCTTGATGATCTGATAAATGGTTGATTTAGGTGCAATCTTACTGGCAGCAATATCCTTGCCTGTGAAGCGTTTATTGTGCAAAGCAATGATAACGGCACGTGTTTCCTTGCAGGTAACCATGATTGACAGAGGAAGAACAATGATTCCAAGCACCACCCTCCTTTTGAAGCTTCCAGTCTGTTATTTGAACTCATTCAGCATGACACAGTGATCACCAGCCTTGTCTTCATTAACACTCACACCTGTGTTAACGAGAGAATCCCTGATGTCAGCTGGTCCTTTTGTGGCAGGCCTGAAATGCAGTGGAATTGTTTTTTGGTTGGTGGATTCAATTAATTTGCATGGCATAGAGGGACTTTGCAATTAATTGCAGTTCATCTGATCACTCTTCATAACATTCTGGAGTATATGCAAATTGCCATCATACAAACTGAGGCAGAAGACTTTGTGGAAATTCATATTTGTGTCATTCTCAAAACTTTTGGCCACGACTGGACAGTCAGGGAATGTGGTGGGCATCTGAGGGTATGCACCACAAGCATGTCACCACTAGGCTCAGTGGGGTGGACTTAAATTGTGCCCCTGAAATGATCACCTTCATAACACCGCCAGGCTATAGTTTCCCGCGGCTAGTTTCTAACTCCCTTCCCTATTTAGTGCCAGAGAGGGTAATAGCGGGGGTGTAAGTCCTTAAGTCCTCTGTTGCTAGACAGTGACATCAGAGGATCTGCTCGAGCTAATCCTCTTACTGTATCTGTGGGCTGTGCCAGCCAGGTCAGATGACCTCCCTTTCCCTGTAGTGCTAACACACCTACTTCACCCCTTTCTCATCCATCCATCATCACCACGCTGTGGATGGATGGATAGAGAGTGGTGGCAACCACAGTAGCAGAGAACAGCAGAGTTGTGTTTATACAGCAGCACGTAACCCTGGAACTTTTTTATGTCTTTGTATCAATGAATGGGAACAGCTGGGAGTTTAATGATCACCTTGAACCAGTGCAGTGGTAGACACCATGCTCGCAATGACGTATAACCGTGCAATGTCATTCCTGTTTGTGTTTGTGTGTGTGGGGGGGGGGTGTTAAATAGTAGTGATTTTCTAGTGGTAGTGGTTGTGAAATAGTGGTAGTGACAGCAGTAGCAATGGTAGTGGTAGTAATAACAGTAGTAATGGGGTTTTCATTGGCCTATGGGTTAGTTATAGTTTCAAGTTTAATGTCACATGCACAAGTACAGTGAAATGCCTTTCTAGGGAGATGTTTTTGGGTGGCTTGTTGGTGTGGAGTTAATATAGTGGGATAGAGTGAGTACTATTTAAGTGATAATGCCCCCGAAGCTGGTGTTTGGAGGATATATTGGCACGGTTTGTCGGCCCTTGACGAACCCGTGCCAATATATCCTCCAAACACCAGCTTCAGGGGCATTTAACAACAAAGTAGCTGCCCTTGCGTTTGCTTAAGCTGTTTTCTAGTGACATTTATTTGGATACATCCATAACAATGAGCTAATGGTGCTCAATTTCTCCTGGCATAGAAAATGTGCTCTTTCTCGTATGGAAAGACTTCAAACTGACTTCAAACACTTCAAACTGATGCTGGAAAGACTGCAAACTAGTGGCAGTTCGTTTCGTTTGACCTGTTTTCTATTGATATTTTTTTGTATATATCAATAAAAATGATGCTGATTCATGATTTCAACTGACTGAGAAAAGCTGCCTGCCTGTCTGTCTCATCCCGACTCCCGACACATTCATTACTATGCACAAGCTGGAGGTCGAATTTTAATATTGAAACAATGTTGCAAATGTCAGACAGACAGCAAGGTTTATAGAAATCTCCCATTAGGGATACAATAAGTTTTATAGTTTATGAAGTAGCATGAATGGTATCTAAAAATTGTGTTGAAGCTATCTAAGTTGAGTGAGTCTGCACATTTTAACGTGTTTTGTTGTTTGTAGCATAAATACTTCAAGAGCAGTGGCAAATCCAAATTTAGTCTTTTGAAGTCTATGGAGCTTTTATACAAATGTAACACAGTTATAGTTCAACAAGTACACATACCATCAACAATCTCTTAAAAAACAATCTAAGTTGAGTCATGTCAAAGTTGGTTTGGTGTTTTGTATCTTTAAAACCTTTACGGGATCGGTGTCCCTAAACTGGGACGGTTGTTGGTAATGTGACTAGAATGACGTTGTAAACAACAGTCAACTTTCCAGGACATAGACATGTCTTTTTGGGGCAGAAAGCTTAAATTGTTGTTGATCTAACTTTACTGTCCAATGTAAAGTAGCTTTTACATACAAAAACAAAACACTTTTAGCACGGCAACTGGTTTGATACATTCGCCTCTGATTTGTCATTCTGAGGGTCCCAGGGATAAAATGTAGCATAGTTTTGTTTGATAAAATCAATTTTTAATGTAGGAACTGGGTTCGACAGTTTGAACCCCTCATGTTTCAGGTCCTGAGCTACAGGCAGTTAAATTTGGGTATATCATTTTAGGTGGCGAATCCCAATACTTCCCATTCAAGCCTAAGAAACATTTATGTACATTTAATTTGGTTATTGTTCAAAAAGTATAAATGGTATTAAAAAAGCTACAGTTGAAGTCGGAAGTTTACATACACTTAGATTGGAGTCATTAAAACATGTTTCTCAACCACTCCACAAATTACTTGTTAACAAACTATAGTTTTGGAAAGTCGGTTAGAACATCTACTTTGTGCATGACATAATTTTTCCAACAATTGTTTACATACATATTATTTCACCGTATCGCAATTCCAGTGGGTGAGAAGTTAACATACACTAGAAGTTGACTGTACCTTTATACAGCTTGGAAAATTCCAGAAAATGATGTCATTGCTTTAGAAGCTTCTCATCATCTGAGTCAATTGGAGGTGTACCTGTGGATGTATTTCAAGGCCTACCTTCAAACTTAGTGCCTCTTTGCTTGACATCATGGGAAAATCAAAAGAAATCAGCCAAGATCTCAAAAATAATATTGTAGACCTCCACAGGTCTGGTTCATCCTGGGGAGCAATTTCCAAATGCCTGAAGGTACCACGTTCATCTGTACAAACAATAGTATAATAGTATTTACACCATGGGACCACACAGCCGTCATACCACTCAGGAAGGAGATGCATTCTGTCTCCTAGAGATGAACGTACTTTGGTGCAAATCAATCCCAGAACAACAGCAAAGGACCTTGTGAAGATGCTGGAGGAAACAGGTACAAAAGTATCTATATCCACAGTAAAACAAGTCCTATATCGACAAAACCTGAAAGGCCGCTCAGCAGGGAAGAAGCCACTGCTCCAAAACCGCCATAAAAAGCCAGACTACAGTTTGCAACTGCATATGGGGACAAAGATCATACTTTTTGAAGAAATGTCCTCTGGTCTGATAAAACGAAAATAGAACTGTTTGGTCGTAATAACCATCCTTATGTTTGGAGGAAAATAGGGCGAGGCTTGCAAGCCGAAGAACACCATCCCAACTGTGAAGCACAGGGGTGGCAGCATCATGTTGTGGGGGTGCTTTGCTGCAGGAGGGACTGGTGCACTTCACAAAATAGATGGCATCATGAGGGGGTAAAATTATGTAGATATATTGAAGCAACATCTCAAGACATCAGTCAAGAAGTTAAAGCTTGGTTGCAAATGGGTCTTCCAAATGGACAATTACCCCAAGCATACTCCCAAAGTTGTGGCGCAATGGCTTAAGGACAACAAAGTCAAAGTATTGGAGTGGGCATCACAAAGCCCTGACCTCAATCCTATGGAAAATTGTGGGCAGAACTGAAAAGAAATGTGCGAGCAAGGAGGCGTGCAAAACCTGACTCAGTTACACCAGCTCTGTCAGGAGGAGTGGGCCAAAATCCACCCAATTTATTGTGGGAAGGTTGTGGAAGGCTACCTGAAACGTTTGACCCAAGTTAAACAATTTTAAGGCAAAGCTACCAAATACTAATTGAGTGTAAACTTCTGACCCACTGGGAATGGGATGAAAAAAATAAAAGCTGAAATAAATTATTCTCTCTTCTATTATTCTGACATTTCACATTCTTAAAATAAAGCGTTGATCATAACTGACGGGGAATTTTTACTCTGATTAAATGTCAGGAATTGTGAAAAACTGAGTTTATAAATGTATTTGGCAAAGGTGTATGTAAACTTCCGACTTCAACTGTATATACAAGCAACCTATTCCAGACCGGTCTGCACATTTTAATGTTTGAATGGCGTTTCTTTCTTGAATGGCTAAAGGCCAGTTTCATTGCAAAGTTTTACCATTCAATTCTGTGGCCATTGAAATGCATTGGGATTTATGCAAATATGGTGGTAGTGTGAAAAGTACAAGTTGTATCAAAAATATTTTCTCAAACACACTGTAGATGATCAGTTTGCATGTTTTAAACTTGTTTTGGTGTCAGTAGCTTTTACAGTTTTGGCGTTAGAGCTTCCATTGGAAGGATTAGGCACCTAAAGGACTCTCAAACCATGAGAAACAAGATTCTCTGGTCTGATGAAAACAAGATTGAACTCTTTGGACTGAATTCCAAGCGTCACGTCCTGAGGAAACCTGGCACCACCCCTACTGTGAAGCATGGTGATGGCCACATCATGCTGTGGGGATGCTTTTCAGCAGCAGGGACTGGGAGACTATTCAGGATCGAGCAAGGTACAGAGAGATCCTTGATGAAAACCTGCTCCCTAGCGCTCAGGACCTCAGACCTCAGACTAATCTTCCAACAAGACAACGACCCTAAGCACACAGCCATGACAACTCAGGAGTGGCTTCGGGACAAGTCTCTGAATGTCCTTGAGGAGCCCAGCCAGAGCCCAAACTTGTATCTGATCGAACATCTCTGTAGAGACCTGAAACCAGCCGTGCAGCTACGCTCCCCACCCAACCTGACAGAGCTGAGAGGATCTGCAGAGAAGAATGGGAGAAACTCCTCAAATACAGGTGTGCCAAGCTTGTAGCGTCATACCCAAGAACACTCAAGGCTGTAATCACTGCCAAAGGTTCTTCAACAAAGTACTGAGTAAAGGGTCTGAATACTTGTGTAAATGTGATTTCAGTTTTTATTTTTAATGCATTTGCTAACACTTCTAAAAATGAACGTTTTTGCTTTGTCATTATGGGATATTGTGTGTAGATTGATGAGGGGAAAACGATTTAATAATTTTTAGAATAAGACTGTAACGTAACAAAATGTGGAAAAAGTAATTGGGGTCTGAATATTTTCCCAAATGCACTGTAATAGCAAGCACACCTGATTACTCAAGGCAGCTGGGATGTATTCACTGGGAACCAAACAGAAGCAAATGTAATGAAACAGGGAGGGACCTACCTGAATCTGTCCAATAGAAACTTGTTTTCATTGCAAAACATTTGGACTAATGATTGCACCCCTCTTGACACTCAACCAAACAGCTCCCATAGGCCGTTTAGTTGTTTTTATGAAGCAGTATGAAGCAGTCCATCCTCCTATTGGTACTGTCTTGAGATGGACCACAAATTCAGCCCAAATCAATGAACAGATAGGACGGGCAGGGAGGAGTCCAACAGCACCCTCTCTAACACACACATATGGAATTAAGGGCAATGGATGAAACATCCTCTTCTGATGTCTTTCATCATCTGAATATGTTTTGGCTCAATAATGTTTCCACCCCCACCCCACCCCCCAGCTATTATACACACATCCCTTGGACCCCCAATGCAACCTTGTTTCAGAGAAAGGGGACATTGTGCATATTGGATCCAGCATACCTACAGACACTCAGTACACTATTGCAGCTGCTGCATTTTTCACAGTAGCAATTTCAAGGATGCCAAAGAGAATTACACATAGCCCAGGAGTTGGGCCCGCATTATGCAAAATCTCTTGGCCTAATCCACACAATCTCGTCCTCCTTAGCTAATTTGATATCTCCATTTACAACATATTAAAAAGAGTGCTTCTGTAAAACAAACACACTCTCTTCTCTCTCTCTCTTACACATACAGTATACACATCTCTCTCTCTCTCTCCTCTCTCTCTCTCTCTCTCTCTCTCTCTCTCTCTCTCTCTCTCTCTCTCTCTCTCTCTCTCTCTCTCTCTCTCTCTCTCTCTCTCTCTCTCTCTCTCTTACACACACACACTGAAACATGCACGCAAAAGCACACCAAATATTTGCAAGCGCATTGATTTCTGGTTAACATGAAGGATAATTAAGAGGACGGGGGATTTGGGGGAGCTTGCCTAAGCCCGGAGGAACATTGCGGGAGGCTATCCTAATATGCCAGCTGCAGATGAGATAATAAAGTGATGAATAATACATCTCCCAATTCATTCTCTTGACTCTCAACCAACCAACCATGATGTAACCAACATGAGCTTTCACAGGCAAGGAACGTAGCACATGAAGCTAGTCGTGTAATGTCTGAAGAAGGGATTGATGGCGATGTGTGTCGTGGGAGAAGTATGTAAATGACCAGTCATTCTTTGTTTGCCTCCTCCTTCACCACGTTCCTCCTATTATCCCACAAGGCCTCGCTGCCTCTCTCTCTCTTCCACCAGCGTCTTATCAAGGGACTGCTCATCAGGGACACCAGTGCAAATGTTCTGACACTGACCGGGATCAGGGCAACGATAACAGAGAGCACCGCACCAAACCACACAGGGTTAAATGACCAATGAGACAATGTCAGGTCAGATGGTGCGTTGATGGGAACCCAACTGGATCTATTTGATTAAACCAATAGTCAAATAAACGGAATGCCCCTCCTTTTTTATATTTGTAAAAAAAAAAAGTTGTATTTAACTAGCCAAGTCAGTTAAGAACAAATTCTTATTTACAATGACTGCCTACCCTGGCCAAACCCGGATGACGCCTTTGACCACTGCGCCACTCAGGAGTCCTTGTCATTGTCAGATGTAAATGAATGTCAGCAAAGCTCTTGTGATAATATTGCAGTGGTATATTTACAGTAAGTGGCAGAGACACACAGGTTTAGTTACCATAATAAGAGATGGAACTTAGGAAATAATACATGAGCTATCCAATTCCCCCCCCCATTACTCTCTCAGCCCTCTCTCACCCTTCTGAGGCAGAAACGATGTAGCCTGTCCTGGTGAGGTAGGCTACCATCCCCCGCTTAAGTCAGAGCCCTCATGCCTCTGTGTTAATTACCAGGTTGCCAGGGTTACCTGACTTGGTCAGCCAATAAGTTGCTTAGCCTGGGGTTAGAGATGCCCACTCTGTCTCTGAACTCTTCAGTTGCATCCAGAAGCCCAGGTTGGCCACAGCTCTATACATTTTGAGAGTAAGCCAAATAATTCAATACTTTTATCAATTGTATTTCCATTGTGAATTCATGCAGCACACCTGGTTCTTGGCAGGCTATTTATAATTTGGCTATATCAGTACCAGTCAAATGTCATTCCAGGATTTTTCTTTATTTTTTAATATATTCTACATTGTAGAATAAGTCGCAAAAATTGCTGCAAAGAAACCACTACTAAAGGATAATAATAATAATAATATATGCCATTTAGCAGACGCTTTTATCCAAAGCGACTTACAGTCATGTGTGCATACATTCTACGTATGGGTGGTCCCGGGAATCGAACCCACTACCTTGGCGTTACAAGCGCCATGCTCTACCAACTGAGCTACAGAAGGACCACCAATAAGAAGAAGACACTTGCTTGGGCCAAGAAACACGAGCAATGGGCATTGTACCGGTGGAAATCTGTCCTATGGTTTCACGATTTTTGGTTCCTTGTGAGACGTAGAATAGGTGAACGGATGATCTCCGCATGTTGTGGTTCCCACCGTGAAGCATGGGGGAGGAGGTGTGATGGTGTGGGGGTGCTTTGCTGGTGACACTGTCAGTGATTTATTTAACATTCAAGGCACACTTCATTAGCATAGCTACCACAGCATTCTACAGTGATACACCGTTGTTTTTCAACAGGACAATGACCCAACCAGTGGTGGAAAAAGTATCCAATTGTCATACTTGAGTAAAAGTATACCTTAATAGAAAGTTACTCAAGTAAAAGTGGAAGTCACCCAGTAAAATATGACTTGAGTAATAGTCTAAAAGTATTTGGTTCTAAATATACTTAGGTATCAAAAGTAAAAGTATAAATAATTTCAAATTACTTATATTAAGCAAAGCAGACAGCACAATTTTCTTGTTTTTAAAATGTACGGTTAGCCACGGGTACACCCCAACACTCAGACATAAATCTAAAGTGCAGTAAAGTACAGATACCCCCCAAAACTACTTAAGTAGTACTTTAAAGTATTTTTACTTAAGTACTTTACACCACTGGACCCAACACACCTCCAGGCTGTGTAAGGGCTATTTGACCAAAAAGGAGAGTGATAGGGTGCTGCATCAGATGACCTGGCCTCAACAATCACCTAACCTCAACCCAATTGAGATGGTTTGGGATGAGGTGGACCGCAGAGTGAAGGTAAAGCAACCAACAAGTGCTCAGTATATGTGGGAAAAGCATTCCAAGTGAAGCTGGTTGAGAGAATGCCAAGCGTATGCAAAGCTGTCATCAAGGCAAAATATTGTTTGTTCTACATGATTTCATATGTGTTATTTCATAGTGTTGATGTCTCTCTCCACTATTATTCTACAATGTAAAAAAAAAAAAAAAAAATAAAAACCCTTGCATGAGTAGGTGTGTCCAAACTTTTGACTGGTACTGTATATTTGTTTGTATTTAAGTTATTTATTAGGTTTAACCAAAGGGGGAAATTAAGTTTAGTGTAGAAAGAAATAGGTTGCAAATTGAAATATAGATTTGTTAATAATCAAATATAACAGCTTGCACTAAATTATATATTCATGTCATTGACATTTGAAATGTAATCCATGGTTGAAAATGCCCTGCATGCAACAGAAGGAATGTCCGAACAAAGCCGTCCTCTGCAAACCCCGAGCCAACTAAACCTAGTCTAGCTCTTGTTGCATTGATGGCTAGCTATATTCTCCAAAGCAGCAAGCAATGTCAGGTAAGTTTGATAGATAAATGTTTAACTAGACTTTTTCAGACTTGTAACAGGTAAGTAAGATTAAGCAACAACCGTTTTGCAAAATGCAATTCGTAATCTCGCTAAACCAAATCAGGTTACTGAGTTCACATCCACTTAAAGGTCAAACTAATTATGTGGACAGCACACAAAATAATTCAAACCAACAGTGCCTCTTAAATGATTGACTGGTCGTTTCTCTGAAGTTTAAACATGAAAGCAACACAAATGTTTGATACTTTGTAAAACAACATAAAACGTAATGTTTCTAATACATGGGTTTAACAGGGTATTACAGAAAGTATTCATAACCCTTGTATTACAGTGCATTTGGAAAGTATTCAGACCCCTTGACTTTTTCCACATTTTGTTGTTATACAGCATGAATTCAACATGGATTACATAGATTTGTTTTCCCACCCATCTACACATAATGACTAAATTAAAACATGTTTATAGAATTGTTTTCAAATGTATTCAAAATTAAATGCAGAAATATCTCATTTAGATAAGTATTCACATCCCTGAGTCAATACTTTGTAGAAGCACCTTTGACGGCGATTACAGCTTTGAGTCGTCTTGGGTTATATCTGTATCAGTTTTGCACATCTGGATTTGGGGATTTTATTTAATTCGCCCTGGGCATATTTTCTCAAACTCTGTTAAGTTAGATGTGAGGTGGCGGGGAACAGCAAGCCTCAAGTCTTTCCACAGATTTTCAATGGGATTCGAGTCTGGGCTTTGGCTGGGCCACTCAAGGACATTTACATTCTTGTTCTAAAGCCATTCCATTTGGCTGAATGCTTGGGGTCATTGTATTGTTGGATTGTAAATCTTTGCCCCAGTCTAAGATTATTTGCACTCTGAAGCAGGTTCTCTTCAAGGATTTGCCACTCTTTGGCTCTATTCATTGTTCCCCTCTATAAGGTCCCACAGTGCGGAATAAGTCAGGGGTATGAATACTAGGTGAAGGCACTGTACATAAGATACACAATGCAGAAAAAGTAAGGGGTAATCAACGAGGGGTTATGTGTTCTATTGAAAATAATGAACAGCATGGAAGGTGTGTTCCACAACACGCTAACGGAGTGGAACTAACATTCCACGGAGTTGCATTATTTTCCAGAGAACGCATAGAGCCCAGAGTTGATTATCCCTTTTATAACATGGCTATAATTGAACACATTTGCCGGTAGAAATGTGTTCATTTTCCGGTATAAATGTGTTTAACATCCACTGAAGTAGCTAGCAAGCTTACTAGATAGCTACATTGGTTGCCATGGTAACCAAACAAACATACTTCTTAGTTTAGCTTACTAAACCGTCAGTCCTAACTTGCCATTATGAAAATTCAATTGAACAATGTCAATAATTTTGTCAATTCTACTTTTGCTTTCAAAAATAGAACATTAGAATGAGCTATAGCCACTGAAGTCTACCTTGCAAATATACCATGAGTTATAGGGAATTATAAACTGGCTGGTTCAAGCCCTGAATGCTGATTGGCTGACAGCCGTGGTATATTTAAATAATGCATGCTCTAGAATACCCTTCAAGCCAATCAGAAATAAGTATTCAACAATGCCATAGTATAAATAACATATTAATGCATGTTAATACTATAAGTGTCACGTCTGCCCCCCCCCCCCCCCCCGTGCCCTGCATCACGCACTCCTATCATCCATTTCGCACACCTGCCTTCCCTTGTCACGCGCATCAGCGATATTGGACTCACCTGGACTCACTCAATCATTTACTTGTTATTACCTCCCCTATATTTGTCAGTTACCCAGCTCTATTCCCCACTTCTGCATTAATTGTTTTTGTTTGTATTACCAGTTTGCTGATGCTGTTCCTGTCTCGTTCCATGTCCGTTCTTTATTAAATGTTTGACTCCCCCGTACCTGCTTCGTCTCTCCCGGTTCATCCATGTGACAATAAGAGAACGGTTGAACCATACTGGCAGAAAGGATTGAAAGCTTTTAGGCACTATGATCGTAAGACAACATCCTGCCCTCTAGAGAGAAGTGTTTACTTTGTCTATGACATGAACAACCAGCCGGTTGTCATCTAAATCATCACAGTCAGAAACCCTTTTTATACCTGCTCCTAACATGTTCCTTTGTCCTGATCTTGTCCACATTCTGATTGTGCTCACATTATCAGACAGGATTAGACGATTCCTGACCAGGAGGTAGTCAGGCACGCAAGTGTAGATGGATCTGGACAGTGAAAACATTTAAATCATCATTATCCCGTCTTCTAAAATCATTGACAGGTAGTACCATTGACTTATGGTATCAATATGTGAAAGAATAGCTGTCAAATCATTTGCATTCAAGGAGGGACCACCAAATCTAGTCACAGTGGACACATGAGGCACATTTTAAACCATGTGTAGAGATATTTCTGAAAATGTGGGCACAATCAAGATCATCGTAGCACCAGGTGTAAACAAGGCTAGAGACACTCATTCACAATGACTCGGCTGGAGTGCAGCTCCCTCGATCTACAAAAACCAACAGAAGAAGGGACCAATAAAGCTTTTTATTGTAGTTCTGATGCAACAAGCTTCTGTACAAATGCTGCCATAGCTGATATTTAAGGTCAGAGATGAATTAGTATTTGAATGGGTTGCATCCCAAAATGGCACCATTATTGATTGACCATGTTTACATGCACACCAATATCCCATTATTATTCGGGATACTCAAGTATTCTGTTTTTGAGTTGACACATGTAAACATCATAATCCCGTTTGCAATAACCCGAAAAGGCTTGTATCCCAGTTATGAGAAACCCGGATAAGAAGCCTGGGATATGCTGATCTTAGACGGGAAACTTTGTAATGTAAACATCTTATCCCGTTTACTGTTGTGTTTTGCGGTCTGTGCAGGGTCAGTTTCTGATTGTCAAACAAATCACTTCATAAAGTAAGGCTACCTGTGCAGTTCCATCCACCATAATTCCATAATCATTTATTTTGCTGATACTCCATACTGGACAGTACAGACTACTGGCTACTTTCACCCCTTTTTTAGACAACTTCCTGCTTATAATTTTCGACATTTGGTAGGCCATATTATAATTTCCGACATTTGGTAGGCCATATTATAATTTCCGACATTTGGTAGGCCATATTATAATTTCCGACATTTGGTAGGCCATATTATAATTTCCGACATTTGGTAGGCCATATTATAATTTCCAACATTCAGTAAGCAATTTGTTTGTCAAATATAGTTAAATACATGCAGCTTCTCTTCTGTCATAACTTGTTGCCCCAGAAGACTAAATAAAGCAGTGTTCACCAGAATAATGTGTTACATTGATAGAATGAATGCATTAGTAATCTAGTTAACACCAGTGTCTGTTTCGTCTAGGGACCAGGGAGAGAACGCAATAACACCAAAACAATGGAAAGATTGGTCCTGTGCAAAATCTCAAAATTAGAGATTTTGACCAGTTTTAAGGAAATAAAAAGCTGAGAAAATCATGAAATACATTTCTGATAAGACTTCAATTCATCATGGGTGCATATTTTATGTAGTTGAAATACTAAAAAAAATCTCCACTCCTGTTCCCGAGACAAAATTAACATTTATTATACCATTTTACTGCAAGAAATGCATAATTCTGCAGGAGGTAATATTATATTATGCTACATATGACAACTTATAGCCCTACAATCAGTGTCCATCTTTCAGTTACTATTCCATTTAACCCATGTGAACTTAAATTAGGAATATTCTGTTTATTTATGGTACACAAAACTGAGAAGGGATTACTTTATCCTATCCTAAGGTGTCTCCGGAACGGGATATCAAAGGTGCAGGTGGATGTAAATAGCTTATCTCAAATAAGACCATGGTCTTTTTTTATTTAAAGCGTGATATAGGTGCATGTAAATAGCTTATCTCAAACTACCCGTGAATACTGTAAACATGGTCAACACGGAGCAACCCTGTGGGCCCTGGTCAAAAGTCTGAATATTTAGTTAGGACAGAATCCTGTATGTCTATCTGGAGCAGTCGAATTATCTGCTGTGTTTTGTGATGCTCTGCAGAGGCCTGTGTGTAATACCTCCCCTCCTGGGACAGTTAATGAAACATGACATGTTTTGGTCTGGAGATGAGGAGACATCCAAATTAATTTTGAGGATCCTTCCAACTGTTTTCCCCAAAGAACAACATCAAGGGAAATGTCAATGTTACATCCTTTATTTACCAAGGCGCAATAGGGAATTACGTTGAACCTGCACATTCAAATTACCTTTGATTCTCCTTGTAACCATTTATTGTAACCACAAATATTTAGCAAATGGGACATTGAAATGACCCCCACACATTTATGCAGGACCTCTGCCCACTGGGAGATCCAGGGTAGGGCTATGTCCCAAATAGCACCCTACTCCCTATATAACCCTAAACCTGGTCAAAAGTAATACATTCTAAAGGGAATAGGGAATAGGGTCCATGTTCACCATCACTGCGTGGCAAAGTACGCCTCCAGCTCAATCATCAAGTTTGCAGACTACACAACAGTAGTAGGCCTGATTACCACCAATGACAAGATAGCCTACAGAGGTGAGGGCCATGGTGGCGTGGTGCCAGGAACAAAACGAGGGAGCTGATAATGGACTTCAGGAAACAGTAGATACACAATTGAGAGCATCCTGTTGGGCTGTATCACCACCTGGTACTGCAACTGCTCTGCCCGCAACAGCAGGGCACTCCAGAGGGTGGTTCGGTCTGCCCAACGCATTACCAGGGGCACACATCCTGCCCTCCAGGATACCAACAGCACCGATCTCACAGGAAGGCCAAACAGATCATCAAGGACAACAACCACCCGAGCCACAGGCTGTTTCCCCCCGCTATCATCCAGAAGGCGAGGTCAGTACTGGTCCATCAAAGCTGGGACGGAGAGACATAAAAATAGCCATCACTAGCCAGCTACCACCCGGTTACTCAACCCTGCACCTTAGAGGCTACTGCCCTATATACATAGACATGGAATCACTTGTCACTTTAACAATGGAACACTTGTCACTTTAATCATGTTTACATACTGCATCACTCATTTCATACACTACCAGTCAAAGGTTTTAGAACACCTACTCAATTTTTCTTTATTTTTCTTTATTTTTACTATTTTTTACATTGTAGAATAATGGTGAAGACATCAAAACTATGAAATAACAAATGGAATCATGTGGTAACCAAAAATCTGTTAAACAGATCTAAATATATTTTATTTTTCAAATTGTCACCCTTTGTCTTGATGACAACTTTGCATACTCTTAGCATTCTCTCAACCATGAGAGAATGGAATGCATTTCAATTAACAATTGTGCCTTCTTAAAATGTAGGCAGGGGAGGTATGCAGAAGATAGCCCTATTTGGTAAAAAGTCCATATTATGGCAAGAACAGCTCAAGTAGGCAAAGAGAAATGACAGTCCATCATCACTTTAAGACATGAAGGCCAGTCAATACGGAACATTTCAAGAACTTTGAAAAGTTTCTTCAAGTGCAGTCGCAAAAACCATCAAACTCTATGATGAAACTGGCTATCATGAGGAGCGCCACAGGAATGGAAGACCCAGAGTTACCTCTGCTACGGAAGTATATTCATTAGAGTTACCAGCCTCAGAAATTGCAGCACAAATAAATGCTTCCCAGAGTTCAAGTAACAGACACATCTCAACATCAACTGTTCAGAGGAGACTGCGTGAATCAGGCCTTCATGTTTGAATTGCTGCAAAGAAAACACGATTAAAGGGCACCAATAAGAAGAATAGACTTGCTTAGGCCAAGAAACACATGCAATGGACATTAGATCGGTGGTCTTTTGGTCTGGAGTCCAAATGGGAGATTTTTGGTTACAACTGCAGTGTCTGTGTGAGTGAATGGATGATCTCTGCATGTGTATTTCCCACCATGAAGCATGGAGGAGGAGGTGTTATGGTGTGGGGGTGCTTTGCTGGTGACACTGTCTATGATTTATTTAGAATTCAAGGCACACTTAACCAGCATGGCTGCCACAGCATTCTGTAGCAATACACCATCCCATGTGGTTTAGGCTTAGTGGGACTATCATTTGTCTTTCAACAGGACAATGACCCAACAGACCTCAAGGCTGTGTAAGGGCTATTTTACCAAGGAGAGTGATGGAGTGCTGCGTCAGATGACCTGGAATCCACAAGTCCCCGACCTCAACCAAATTGAGACGGTTTGGGATGAGTCGGACCGCTGAGTGAAGGAAAAGCAGCCAATAAGTGCTCAGCACTTGGAAAAGCATTCCAGGTGAAGCTGAGAATTTCAAGAGTGTGCAAAGCTATCAACAAGGCAAAGGGTGATGATATGAAGTTTACATTTACATTTAAGTCATTTAGCAGACGCTCTTATCCAGAGCGACTTACAAATTGGTGCATTCACCTTATGACATCCAGTGGAACAACCACTTTACAATAGTGCATCTAAATATTTTAAGGGGGGGGGAGGGGGGGTGAGAAGGATTACTTTATCCTATCCTAGGTATTCCTTAAAGTGAAGTATCTCAAATATAAAATATATTTGGATTTCTTTAACACTTTTTTGGTTACTACATGATTCCTTATTTGTTATTTCATAGTTTTGATGTCTTCACTATTATTCTACACTGTAGAAAATAGTAAAAATGAAGAAAAAACCTTGAATGAGTAGGTGTTCTAAAACTTTTGACCAATAGTGTATGTACATACTGTATTCTATTCTACTGTATTGTAGTCAATGCCACTCCGACATTGCTCGTCCTAATGTTTATGTATCTATTAATTCCATTATTTTACTTTCAAATTTGTATTTTTTGTTATGAATTGTTAGATACTATGCTGGAGCTAGGAACACAAGCATTTCGCTACACCGGCAATAAAATCTGCTAAATATGTGTACTGTATGTGATCAATAAAATGTGATTTGATTTGATATGCAGCCCCAGCCTCCTCTGTTGGATAAACTGCACCAACATTCATAATCCTACCTTCTGCTGTAATGTATTTTAGACCTGATCATGCCATGACTTTTCAAACTGTTCTGTTGTGTTCCTGGCTGGCTAAGCTCCTGGGAAATGATGCTTTCACATTTATAGCTCGAGCGCGTTGCCTGACGCACTCGATGTTTGCTCTTATGTTTTATTGAGAGTGATGAGTCACTCTTTCCCTTCCACTGTCTGGCACCACAGCACAGGAGACTCGGTTTCCACGGCGATGGATCCCCCTACCAGACACTGGCTGCATGGCACAGCATTGATTAGATGTGAATGATGTGGCTCTGCTGTGAACGGACAGTAAAAGCAACAGTTAGCAACAACCTGGACAGTTCACAAAAACCCAACACTGCCAGTCCAGACCAACACCATCTGGTTTGGACTGACCATCACCCACATAAGACCCTGTCAAAGGGACCAATCCTGCTTCCTCAAACCACTTTGTTCCAAAACTAGTCAAGGGAGTCTCTCAAATAACTCTCTCCATTTTCTTTATAGGAAATGCAAGTGCTGTATGCTAATACGATCTTTGCCAAAACCAACTGTAATATAGACCTGTCTGGAGATTGTAGGAATAGTACATTCACTTAGACAAATAAATTGTCACTGAGAAAATAAATAGAAGAGCATAGGCCTACTGAGAAGCCTAAAATTATATGAATTGATACAGAGAGCGATATAATTCTGAATTCAGTTAATTTATCAAAGTAAGAACATCTTGTTGCTGCTGTTTAGGCCTGATATATTTTTAAATGTTTGAATGGCCACAATCTCTTTCAACATATTTTTAGGATCACTCCTATCGCTTTCAATGTCAAAGCACTCAGATCCAAACTCTCCCCTCTATACTCTTTTTTGAGAAAATACAGTTTCAATGTCGCTGAAACAAACAAGATGAAAGGGATGGCAGGCCCGTCTGTGATGCACACCCATCAGCACCGGAGGAGGGCTGCCTATCCTTTGGCTGAATCACAGCAGTCTAGACCAGCAAAGAACTGCGCCATTGTTAGCATATCACAATTTACTGTTGTCTTTAATGAGGTTACCACACAGCAGCTCTTGTTTTAACCGTCTGTTTTAAACCCTAATGAACAGGAAGCGGAGAGAGAGATCCCCATTAATCAGCAGTTTCTGTAATTACACAGCACAAACACACAGCTACGCAGCTCCCACCAGGAAGGCGGCTGACTAGGGATGCTTTTTCCCAGAATAAACCCACTTCCTCCTATCTCTCTGCCCAAGTCTGAAATTTGGCTTGCCTACCAACTTAAACTGCACACTGTGTACTAAGTACTATTTGGCACATACTGTTTCGTAAAAGGTATGCAGTATTCCACGGCCAAAACATACTATTTTTGGTGCTCAAGACAACTGGGAATTCGGAAACAAAACAAGCTCAGACGTAAAAATCGTGAGTTAGTGATCTTCAGGTCGGAGAAGTCGGAGCTCAAAGATAATGTCTAAGTTTCCGACTTGTAATTTCGAGTTTGATGACCATTCAAAACAATGTTTACAATTTGGAGCCTGTTTTTTTTCCCCCAGAGTTCCCTGTTTTCTTGAACACATCATCAGTTATGGCTTTCATATGAACCGGAAAGGATCGTCTGTAGCCCCACCCAGGGACCTTTTATGTTGTTGTTTTGGGCTAACGTTAGCTAAGTAGCTAGCATTAGAAATGACGAATTTGAAGTCAACTTCAAATCAAATTTTATTGGTCACATACACATGGTTAGCCAATTTTAATGCAAGTTTAGCGAAATGCTTGTGCTTCTAGTTCCGACAGTGCAGTAATATCTAACAAGTAATCTAATAATTCCACAACAACTTCCCAGTACACACAAATCTAAAGGGATGGAATAAGAATATGTACATATCAATATATGGATGAGCGATGGCCAAGTGTCACAGGCAAGATGCAATAGATGGTATAAGATACAGTATATACATGTAAGACGAGTAATGTAAGATATATGTAAACACACTTAAAGTGGCCAATGATTTGAGTCTGTATGTAGGCAGCAGCCTCTGAGTTAGTGATTGCTGTTTAACAGTCTGATGGCATTGAGATAGAAGCTGTATTTCAGTCTCTCGGTCCCAGCTTTGATGCACCTGTACTGACCTCGCGTCCTGGATGATAACAGGCAGTGGTGCGGGTGGTTGTTGTCAATGGTGATCTTTTTTGGCCTTCCTGTGACATCGGGTGCTGTAGGTGTCCTGGAGGGCAGGTAGTTTGCCCCCGGTGATGCGTTGTGCAGACCGCACCACCCTCTGGAGAGCCTTGCGGTTGAGGGAGGTGCAGTTGCCGTACCAGGTGGTGATACAGCCCAACATGATGCTCTCAATTGTGCATCTGTAAAAGTTTGTCAGGGTTTTAGGTGACAAGCCAAATTTCTTCAGCCTCGAGTGTTGAGGGTCAGCGAAGTGGAGATGTTGTTTCCTACCTTCACTACCTGGGGTGGCCCATCAGAAAGCCCAGGATCTAATTGCACAAGGCGGGGTTGAGACCCAAGGCCTCAAGCTTAATGATGAGCTTGGAGGGTACTATGGTGTTGAATGCTGAGCTGTAGTCGATGAACAGCATTCTTATATAGGTATTCCTTTTGTCCAAAGGGGATAGGGCAGTGTGCAGTGTGATGGCGATTGCATCGTCTGGGGACCTGTTGGGACGGTATGCAAAATGAAGTGGGTCTAGAGTGGCAGGTAAGGTGGATTTGATATGACCCTTGACCCTCTCAAAGCACTTCATAATGACAGAAGTGAGTGCTATGGCTTGATAGTCATTTAGTTCACTTATCTTTGCCTTCTTGGGTACAGGAACAATGGTGGCCATCTTGAAGCATGTGGGGACAGCAGACTGGGATAGGGAGCGATTGAATATGTCCGTAAACACACCAGCCAGCTGGTCTGTGCATGCTCTGAGGATGCGGCTAGGGATGCCGTTACTCACGTGTTACTCACGACGTCCACGCAGAAGGAGAGGTGGGGCCCGCAGTCCTTGGTAGCGGGCCGCGTCGATGGCACTGTAATGTCCTCAAAGCGTGCAGAGAAGGTGTTTAGTTTGTCTGGAATCAAGACTTCGGTGTCCGTGACGTGGCTAGTTTTATTTTGTAGTCTGTCATTACCTGTAGACCCTGCCACATACGTCTCGCGTCTGAGCCGTTGAATTGCGACCTCACTTTGTCCCTATACCGACATTTGGCTTGTTTGATTGCCTTGCGGAAAGACTAATTACACTGTTTATAATCTGCCATATTCCCAGTCATCTTTCCATGGTTAAATGCAGTGTTTCATGCTTTCAGTTTTGCATGAATGACGCCACTATGTTCGGATTTGCCGAAGGGAGGGAGGGGGAAGGCCTTGTATGCATCGCGGAAGTTATAGTAGCAGTAGTCCAGTGTAATCAATATGCTGATAGAATTGAGGTAGTCTTGTTATAAAATTTGCTTTGTTATGGTATAGGGGACGTTGCGTCCCACTTGGGCAAAAAACAGGGAAAATGCAGCGTGGCAAATTCAAAAAAAATATATAAAAATCAAACTCTCATTAAATCATACATGTAAGATACTCAATTAAAGCTACACTCTTTGTGAATCCAGCCAACATGTCAGATTTGTAAAAGGCTTTTCGACAAAAGAATAAGAAGCTATTATCTGATGATAGCCCAATAGTAAACAAAGAGGGTAGCATATTTCAACCCTGCAGGCGCTACACAAAACGCAGAAATAAAATGTAAAACATGAATTACCTTTGACGAGCTTGTTTTGTTGGCACTCCAATATGTCCCATAAACATCACAATTGGTCCTTTTGTTCAATTAATTCCGTCCATATATATCCAAATGTCCATTTATTTGATCCAGAAAAAAACTGCTTCCAAAAAACGCAACGTCACTACAAAATATTTCAAAAGTTGCCTATAAACTTTGCCAAAATATTTCAAACTACTTTTGTAATACAACTTTAGATATTTTTAAACGTTAATAATCAATCAAATTGTGGACAGGTCTATCTGTGTTCAATACAGGAAGATAACAAACCATGCTACTTTTCACGTCTTGCGCAACTCTCAAGAGTGTTACCCAGTTCCTAGATTGCACAAATGAATAACCTCAAACAAATTCCAAAGACTGGTGACATCCAGTAGAAGCAGTAGGAACTGAAAACAGGTTCCTAAGAAATATAATTTGCCAATGAGACCTTAGTGAACAGACAGAGACCAAAAAAAAAAGATCTGAACGGTTAGTCCTTGGGGTTTTGCCTGCTACTCACAGACATGATTAATACAGTTTTAGAAACTTCAGAGTGTTTTCTATCCAAATCTACTAATAATATGCATATCTTATATTCCTGGCATGAGTAGCAGGAAGTTGAAATTGGGCACGCTATTTATCCAAAAGTGAAAATGCTGCCCCCTATACCTTAAGAAGTTAAAATCCCCAGCTGCTGTAACGATGTGCGCTGAGAGTCAGGAAGCAATGTTCTGTGAAACAGAGAATGTTACAACCTCTGATGTCTCTCTGGAAGGCACCCCTTGCCCTAATTTTATCCACCTTGTTGTCTAGAGACTGGACATTGGCGAGTGATATACTCAGAAGCGGTGGGTGGTATGCGGTGGATCGAAGTCTGACCAGGAAGCCACTCGTCTACCTCTTCTGCGGCGACGTTGTTTTGGGTCGGCCTCTCGGATTAGATCCAATGTCCTGGGTGGTGGTCCGAACAAATGATCCGCTTTGGGAAAGTGGTATTCCTGGTCGTAATGTTGGTAAATTGACGTTGCTCTTATATCCAATAGTTCTTCCCGGTTGTATGTAATAACACTTGTAATAACACTTTTTCTGGGTTAACAACGTTACATAAAAAAACAAAATACTGCATAGTTTCCTAAGGACTCGAAATGAGGCGACTATCTCTGTTGGTGCCATCTTGCTGTTAAAGTTGCATACTGTAAGCCTATGCATGTATCAATTGAAAAGTTACTTGAAGCATGAAAGGAATGGAAGCTGCAGTATAAGATTGCAGTGCTGAGGCAGACTGGCTACTACTCTAAACTGTGTGTGGTGAGCTTTCTGGCCCTCAGGGCTGCTGAGGGACCACCCGAGTGGGTGCCATAAATTTTGAAGCACAAGCCCAGTGGCTACATGACTCAGGCTGGACCCTCTACAAGATCGTCACCAGACTACATCTTCATCAACCATCTCCTTGGCCACCTTGCTCTGATCAAGTAATGAACTGTCCTTCTCCATCTTTGGAGGACACATGCATTCAGACTTGGCCTCTATTGGTTGACCTAGCCAACTATAGCTAGGCTACTCATTATGTACAGTGCCTTGCAAAAGTATTTATCCTCCCCAAACATGTGGAAGAATGAGACAAACATTTAGCTTTTTGGCCCAAACCCAACACCTCTCATCACCCTGAGAACACCATCCCCACAGTGAAGCATGGTGGTGGCAGCATCATGCTGTGGGAATGTTTTTCATAGGCAGGGACTGGGAAACTGGCCAGAATTGAAGGAATGATGGATTGCGCTAAATACCGAGAAAGTCTTGAGGGAAACCTGTTTCAGTCTTCCAGAGATTTGAGACTGGGACGGAGGTTCACCTTCCAGCAGGACAATGACCCTAAGCATACTGCTAAAGCAACACTTGAGTGGTTAAAATGGAAACATTTAAAGGTTGTGGAATTCCTAGTCAAAGCCCAGACCTCAATCCAATTGAGAATCTGTGGTATGACTTAAAGATTGCTATACACCAGCGGAACCCATCCAACTTGAAGGAGCTGGAGCAGTTTTGCCTTGACGAATGGGCAAAAATCCTAGTGGCTAGATGTGCCAAGCTTATAGAGACATACCCCAGGAGACTTGCAGCTGTATTTACTTTGGGTGAATAGTTATGCACGCTCAAATTTAGTGTAAATCAAATGATACAAACACCCCCAAAATCTAGTTTAATTCCAGGATGTAAGGCAACAAAATAGGAAAAATACCAAGGGGGGTGAGTAATTTCACAAGCCACTGTACCCCTAGAGACTTGCAGCTGTAATTGCTGCTAAATGTTGCTCTACAAAGTATTGACTTTGGGGGGGTTGAATAGTTATGGATGCTCAAGTTTTCCGTTTTTGTGTCTTACTCCCGGTTTGTTTTTTCAACAAAAAAATTGCATCTTCAAAGTGGTAGGCATGTTGTGTAAAACAAATGATACAAACCCCCAGAAAATCTATTTTAATTCTAGGTTGTAAGGCAACAAAATAGGAAAAATGCCAAGGAGGTGAATACTTTTTTAAACCACTGTATTGATTGCTTATTTTTTGCATTTGATGTGCTTCGAGACTATGAAAAGCACTCTTGAAATGTAATCAATTACTATACCAAAGATGGTTAATTTTGTTAAGTAGATCAAAAAACTCTGACGAAGGCCAAGAGGTCGACACGTAAGCATCGATAAAAAAGTATACTAGCAAGAGCAGTGTGCAGGTTTCCTTTTAATTTCAATTTATCTAATCTTATCTCATCTAATGCACCTGCAACAAGATAGCTCAGATATGCAAGTACATTTTTTATGTTGAAATGTTGAAATACAGGTATAAATCAAATACAATTATAGACAGGAAACACTTTTTTAATGAGATAAAAACTGTACAAAATGAATAAGCTACAAATAAAATACATAAAACTACTTCTTAATCATAGCCTCTAAAATGGCCATAAGGCATGCCTCTGTGGCATTTACCTCCATCTCCATCTCCCTTCTACATCTGCACCTTTCTGGGAGGGAGAGGAGCACCTCATACATCACCGCATAGCACTTCCAGCATGTGTCTGTGGCCTCCCCTCCCCCTGCTGACTCCAGAAAAATAGCGTCAGACATACTACATGTAAAGGCCTGTAAATGTTATTATGCCAATTGCAGTACATTTCTCTGGAATACTTGCACTTTTCTAAAATGTATATCTTCACACTTACATGAATGTGCCCGGTGAAGCATAGGAAATAGAGTTGAAGTCGGAAGTTTATATACACCTTAGCCAAATACATTTAAACTCCTGACATTTAATCAGAGTAAAAATCCCCTGTTTTGGGTCAGTTAGGATCAACACTTTATTTTAAGAATGTGAAATGTCAGAATAATAGTAGAGAGAATGATTTATTTAAGCTTTTATTTCTTTCATCACATTATCAGTGGGTCAGAAGTTTACATGCACTCAATTAGTATTTGGTAGCATTGCCTTTAAATTGTTTAACTTGGGTCAAACATTTCGGGTAGCCTTCCACAAGCTTCCCACAATAGGTTGGGTGAATTCTGGCCCATTCCTCATGACAGAGCTGGTATAACTGAGTCAGGTTTGTAGGCCTCCTTGCTCGCACACGCTTTTTCAGTTCTGCCCACAAATTGTCTATAGGATTGAAGTCAGGGCTTTGTGACGGCTACTCCAATACCTTGACTTTGTTGTCCTTAAGCAATTTTGCCACAACTTTGGAAGTATGCTTGGGGTCATTGTCCATTTGGAAGACCTATTTGCAACCAAGCTTTAACTTCCTGAATGATGTTTTGAGATGTTGCTTCAATAAATCCACATAATTTTCCTTCCCTCATGACGCCATCTATTTTGTGAAGTGCACCAGTCCCTCCTGCAGCAGACCACCCCCACAACATGATGCTGCCATCTCCAAAAAGTACGATCTTTGTCCCCATGTGCAGTTGCAAACCGTAGTCTGGCTTTTTTATGGCGGTTTTGGAGCAGTGGCTTCTTCCTTGCTGAGTGGCCTTTCAGGTTATGTCGCTAAAGCTAACTCTCTCTCCTCTGCTCTCATCCTTCTAGACCTATCGGCTGCCTTCGATACTGTGAACCATCAGATCCTCCTCTCCACCCTCTCCGAGTTGGGCATCTCCGGCGCGGCCCACGCTTGGATTGCGTCCTACCTGACAGGTCGCTCCTACCAGGTGGCGTGGCGAGAATCTGTCTGCTCACCACGCGCTCTCACCACTGGTGTCCCCCAGGGCTCTGTTCTAGGCCCTCTCCTATTCTCGCTATACACCAAGTCACTTGGCTCTGTCATAACCTCACATGGTCTCTCCTATCATTGCTATGCAGACGACACACAATTAATCTTCTCCTTTCCCCCTTCTGATAACCAGGTGGCGAATCGCATCTCTGCATGTCTGGCAGACATATCAGTGTGGATGACGGATCACCACCTCAAGCTGAACTTCGGCAAGACGGAGCTGCTCTTCCTCCCGGGGAAGGACTGCCCGTTCCATGATCTCGCCATCACAGTTGACAACTCCATTGTGTCCTCCTCCCAGAGCGCTAAGAACCTTGGCGTGATCCTGGACAACACCCTGTCGTTCTCAACTAACATCAAGGCGGTGGCCCGTTCCTGTAGGTTCATGCTCTACAACATCCGCAGAGTACGACCCTGCCTCACACAGGAAGCGGCGCAGGTCCTAATCCAGGCACTTGTCATCTCCCGTCTGGATTACTGCAACTTGCTGTTGGCTGGGCTCCCTGCCTGTGCCATTAAACCCCTACAACTCATCCAGAACGCCGCAGCCCGTCTAGTGTTCAACCTTCCCAAGTTCTCTCACGTCACCCCGCTCCTCCGCTCTCTCCACTGGCTTCCAGTTGAAGCTCGCATCCGCTACAAGACCATGGTGCTTGCCTACGGAGCTGTGAGGGGAACGGCACCTCAGTACCTCCAGGCTCTGATCAGGCCCTACACCCAAATAAGGGCACTGCGTTCATCCACCTCTGGCCTGCTCGCCTCCCTACCACTGAGGAAGTACAGTTCCCGCTCAGCCCAGTCAAAACTGTTCGCTGCTCTGGCTCCCCAATGGTGGAACAAACCCCCTCACGACGCCAGGACAGCGGAGTCAATCACCACCTTCCGGAGACACCTGAAACCCCACCTCTTTAAGGAATACCTAGGATAGGATAAAGTAATCCTTCTCACCCCCCCCCTTAAAATATTTAGATGCACTATTGTAAAGTGGCTGTTCCACTGGATGTCATAAGGTGAATGCACCAATTTGTAAGTCGCTCTGGATAAGAGCGTCTGCTAAATGACTTAAATGTAAAATGTAAATATAGGACTCCTTTTACTGTGGATATTGTACCTTTTCCTCCGGCATCTTCACAAGGTCCTTTGCTGTTGTTCTGGGATTGATTTGCATTTTTCCCACCAAAGTACCTTATTCTCTAGGAGACAGAACGCGTCTCCTACCTGAGCGGTATGACGGCTTCGTGGTCCCATGGTGTTTATACTTGCATACTATTGTTTGTACAGATGAACATGGTACCTTCAGGCGTTTGGAAATTGCTCCCAAGGAAGAACCAGACTTGTGGAGGTCTACCATTTTTTTCCTGACATCTTGGCTGATTTCTTTTGATTTTTCCATGATGTCAAGCAAAAAGGCACTGGGTTTGGAGGTAGGCCTTGAAATACATCCACAGGTACACCTCCAATTGACTCAAATTATGCCAATTAGCCTATCAGACACTTCTAAAGCCATGACATAATTTTGGGGAATTTTCCAAGCTGTTTAAAGGCACAGTCAACTTACTGTATGTAAACTTTTAACCCACTGGAATTGTGATACAGTGAATTATAAGTGATATAATCTGTCTGTAAACAATTATTGGAAAAATTACTTGTGTCATGCATGAAGTAGATGTCCTAACCGACTTGCCAAAACTATAGTTTGTTAACAAGAAATTTGTGGAGTGGTTGAAAAACAAGTTTTAAACACCCAAAGTGTATGCAATGTTTCATTGCACATAACATTTTATGGTGAAAGTAATTAATGATAAGCTGCACTTGTTACTGTTTCACCTTGGCACTCCAACTTGGTAAAGTACTGTATGTGGCAGTCTAGCCTTCTACATAAAGGACACGCCACGATAACTTTGCTCATGGTTTGGTTATTGAAAGGTGTTGAAGAAAATCATTAAACCATCAAGGAAGTAGCCTCTGCTCTTTACATTAATCACTACCCAGTAAGCAAAATGATACTGAAAATACATATTTGCCAGACGTTGAATTGAAGTTCATATTAGGTTCTGAATTAAAGGTGAAAAGATGTTGGTAACGCTTACTTTTAAGTAGTCCTTTTTACAGTGTAATTACACTGTAACAAGTATTGTAGTTCTGTAACAATTCATAGTCACAGTGTAATAACATGTAACTGGTAGTAATTGCAGTCTAATTACAGAAGTGTAACAAATCTTTGTTACTAAATTCACCAACTTATTGCTCTGCTTCTTTAGCATCCAATTCATTAACAACTATGACGAAGGTTGGGATCCCTTATGGATGCGCTGGGTGTCTGAGAGATTAGAGCCTCTGCTCAATAGGCTCTAATAATTTAAACATGAATGTGTACTTTTCTAAATATATCTCCAGTCAATGTTGTTGCTAGCACATGTCCCCAAAATAAAGCATAGCATATGGGTTACATTGGTTGAGCTTACGAGAACCAATCTAATACGAGTGTCATTCTTGTGTTCTTTGCTCCAACAGTGCAGTAATATCTAACAATACACACAAATCTAAAAAAAAAAGTTAAAGAATGTAATTAAGAAATAGAAAAATACGAGTAATGTCGGAGTCCGGAGTGTGTATATATATTACTGCAATTGCTACGCAGCTATTTAGTGCCTGAAGTGCTGTTCCTAACAGCAACCATAATTGATTCCTTTCTTCACGTCTCAGCCATCAGGACTCATTTCCACCGTAAAATGTCAAGAGCAAGACGAGGTTCACCTTAAAATGTCACAATGAACCATGAAAATAGAAGTAGTGACATTTCCTCTGCTCCTGAACAATAGTGGATTTAGTATACTTTTAAAGAAGTCCTGTTACTGTAGCAGCAGTAGTTGTATAGTATTGTAGTATATCAGCGAGTATTTAGGATGATGATGAGCCCTCTGTGCCATCTGGGCCAGTCAGTGCTAACGAGTGAAACACTGTGGCGTGGAGAAGGTCACCAGCTGTCATGTTACCTGTGCCATGCTGAGATAACAGTGAGTGAGCACAATGAAGAATGCCATTCATCCTGCCAACAACAGGACGGTGAATCAGCTACATCCATTATAGAAAGACATCAAAGACCTTTTCTAAATCATTCATTAGTATTCACAATCACTAAAGCTGAGATTCCGATTTTTTGACCAATCACATCAGATATTTTTCAGAGCTTATTTGATTGATGAAAAGACTAATAAATGGGAAAGAAAATATAAGAATTGTACTGCATGTCCAAACGCAGCCTAATTAAGAACTCTTCTAGTGCCAATTAACCACCATTTCATCATGTGCAAGTGGTAAATTACAGTTATTGGGATGCTAAGTCATCCTTATCGAGTCATTTATTCCTGAAGTCATAAAGCATCTTCATGACACATAACTAAACAACAACAAAAGCATTAAGGAAAATCACTAATTATGATAAATGCCCGTGAAATTGCAGAGAAAAAATCATTACATCTTCATCAGGCGACATGGAAGTGCAATGCGTGTCGTTCGTCAGTGTTTATGGAGAGTCAGAACAGATGCGACAGTTAGTATCATCGATTCATCCAGGGAGCAGAGGGAGAGAGCAGGCCGAGCAGCAGTGGCCGACACCCTCCAGGATGTAAAAAATAAATAAAACAATGAGTCAGCTGCTGGAATGTACTGCATGAACAGTGTTGTGCTTGTTAATTAACTTTCACAACACAAAATATCCAAGCAGGACGCAGGAGTACCGTTTCAAAGTTTTTGTCAAAAGTCAAGCTCGAGATACAGCACCAGTCAAAAGTGTTGGACATACCTACTAATTTTTCTTTATTATTACTATTTTCTACATTGTTGAATAATTGTGAAGTCATCAAAACTATGGAATCATGTAGTTACCAAAAAAGTGTTAAACAAATCAAAATATATATTATATTAGAGATTTGATGACAGCGTTGCACACTCTTAACATTCTCTGAACCAGCTTCATGAGGTGGTCACCTGGAATGCATTTCAATTAACAGGTGTGCCTTGTTAAAAGTGAATTTGTGGAATTTTTTTCCTTCTTAATCCATTTGAGCCAAACAGTTGTGACAAGGTAGGGGTGGTATACAAGAGATAGACCTATTAGTAAAAGACTATGTCCATATTTTGGCAAGAACAGCTCAAATAAGCAAAGAGAAATGACGGTACATCATTACTTTAAGAGATGAAGGTCAGTCAATCCGAAAAAGTGCAGTCGCAAAACCATCAAGTGCTATGATGAAACTGTCTCTCAGACGCCCACCCAGACCCTCCCCTATAGGTTCAGGTTTTGCGGCCGGAGACCGCACCTTTGGGGGGGGGGGGGGGGGGGTACTGTCACGTTCTGACCTTAGTTCCTTTGTTATGTCTTTGTTTTAGTTTGGTCAGGGTGTGAGTTGGGCTAGGTAGTCTATGCTCTTTTTTCTATTTTGTGTTTATGTGTTTGTCCTGGTATGGTTCTCAATCAGAGGCAGGTGTCGTTCATTGTCTCTGATTGAGAATCATACTTAGGGAGCCTTTTCCCACCTGTGTTTTGTGGGTGATTATTTTCTGTTTTAGTGTTTTAAGCACCTTACAGGACTGTTTCGGTTTTCGTTTATTATCATGTTGTTATTATGTATTTTCAGTGTTCAGTAAAATAAATCATCATGTACACATACCACGCTGCGCATTGGTCCGACATTTCATACTCCTCGTCAGAGGAGGACGAAGAATTCCGTTACACTATGCCTATGCATTCACTATGCAATACAGTACAACATGGTCCCCCAACTGGCGGCCCGTGGGCCGAATTTGGTCCATGGGTGGTTTTATTTGCCCACCCAAGATTTCTGAGCAGAAAATAAATATATTTTTTCTATGTATTTTAAATGTTTATTAATGGACATAAAATACTGTAAACGTCACCAGGAAATCAGCTTCAAGTGATTTTAATTAAATAAATCTGTTCCCAAGAATTCCCATGCATAATAGAGAAACACGACGTGATCGTATACAAATGTAATGGCTTATTGTGGTCAATTTGCAGTCTACAAATTATTTGTAATTATGTCATCTGACATGAACTGAGGCCCATATTCACTCACTAATGGTTCAGGAACTCCTGTACTCGCAAACAGTCCCCTCAACACATCAATGGTGTTGAGGTCATGCTGAATACTTCTGGCCACTATGAATGATGTGCCCATAAAAAGGTCCCGCAAAGTCTATATGGAACCATTGCCATGGTGATACAGGCCATTCCCATGGGAGAAGCGGTGCTGCTTTTGGCATCATCTGCATATGTTGACATCCAGAGCAACGCATGGCAAGCTGCTCGATCTGCTGGTCAAATTGTTGCGAGTGACTTCATCTTCCTGAATCCGAGATACCCTACATGGAGCTCTTCCATGTCCTTGGTTGTAACTTGGGTGGAATGAAGACTCTTAAGCCCCACATGATACATCCAGTGTCAACTCATCACACTGTTGATAGTACTGAGCAAACAGACTTCTGTTGTGTATTCCAGACAGTATGCATTGTGGATTACAGCTGAGATAGAGTAGGGTCTCTCTTGGTTTCTCTCAGAATCATCTCAGCTGTGATGGGGAGACTCTTAAGTGGAGAAAGAGTAAACACATCCAGTGGTGTGTCATCATTGGCTGGTTTTGTGTTTTCACTCTCCAGTGGTAAACGTGATAGTCTGTCTGCGTTTGAGTGTTGGTTTGTTCTTTTGAACTCGATCTTGTATCTGTGTCCTCTGAGGAACAGAGCCCGTCTCTGCATCCGTGCAGCTGCTGTTAACGAAATCCCTTTCTGTGGATTTAAGATGAAAACCAACTGCTGATGATCGTGATGAGGGTGAACTCCCTCCCATACAGATACTCTTCGAATCCTTTCACTCCCCAGACCAAACTCAGTGCCTTCCGGTCAATCTGAGCATAATTGCTCCTTGCAGCGGTTAGTGAGCCATATGCAAAGGCTATAGGATGCTCACTGCCGTCTTTCATGACGTGTGTGGATCGAAGTGGGTCAACACTGTCTGGCGTCACCATTGTCTTTGCTTCTGGGAATGCTTACTCGCATTGCTTTGTCCACATCCACCTTCTTATAGTAGCTTGTTGAGTGGATGGAGGACTGTAGCTAGGTTTGGCAAGAACCTGTTGTAGTAGTGTGACACATCTTTCGGGCAGTGGAGCCTCTGCGACAGCCTGCATCTTCCCTTGACATTTGTGCAGTCCACTCACACCGATCCACAGTATGTGATACTTGTCTTGAAGAACTCATACTTCCAGTCTCTTTAAGACCCATGTGAGGTTCTCCAGGTGAATGGCATAGTTTCCCCAGTAACTATAATTAACATTGTGTGCCGGGACAGCCTTATAACACCTGGTCCATGACTCTTTGCCACAGTGCTGGTGTGGACGTAATGCCAAAGACTAGCCTATTATAGCGATAAAACCCTTTGAGTGTGTTAATAGTCATAAAACACATTGGAGTCTTCCTTTATCTCCATCTGAAGACATGCTTCTGCCAGGCCCACCTTACTGAAGTGCTTCCCACCTGAGGGTGTTGCAAAGATATCCTCTATTCTCAGTAGTGGACATTGCTCTGCTTGCAGCACTGGGTTGACAGTGATGTTGAAATCACAGCACAGTCTCACGGCTCCGTTCTTCTTTGTCACAGGCACAACTTGAGTAGCCCAGGGGCTCCAGTCCACTTTGAACTGTATCCCTTTGGCTTCCAACCTATCCAGCTCATTTTCCACTTTCTGGTGGATAGCGTATGGAACTGGACGCGTCTTGTGGAACTCAGGCGTGGCATCGTTTTTGAGAACTATTTTCCCTTTGATGTGTTCAATGTGGAGTACAGGAGGTACAGAGTGCAGTGTCCATTCCTGGTTTGAACACAGACGCACATTCTACGTATGGGTGGTCCCGGGGATCGAACCCACTACCCTGGCGTTACAAGCGCCATGCTCTACCAACTTACAGAAGGACCACAATTGGAGGCTATATACAGGAGGTACCATCCAAATGTGGAGGCTCTGTACAGAGTCCATGTGGAGGCTATATACTGGGATGTACTGGTACAGAGTCAATGTGGAGGCTATATACAGGAGGTACCAGTACAGAGTCAATGTGGAGGCTATATACAGGGGGTACCAGTACATTTGACGCTCTTTCCAGAGCGACTTACAAATTGGTGCATTCACCTTATGACATCCAGTGGAACAGCCACTTTACAATAGTGCATCTACATATTTTAAGGGGGGGGTGAGAAGGATTACTTTATCCTATCCTAGGTATTCCTTAAAGAGGTGGGGTTTCAGGTGTAGTGATTGACTCCGCTGTTGGCGTCGTGAGGGGGTTTGTTCCACCATTGGGGAGCCAGAGCAGCGAACAGTTTTGACTGGGCTGAGCGGGAACTGTACTTCCTCAGTGGTAGGGAGGCGAGCAGGCCAGAGGTGGATGAACGCAGTGCCCTTATTTGGGTGTAGGGCCTGATCAGAGCCTGGAGGTACTGAGGTGCCGTTCCCCTCACAGCTCCGTAGGCAAGCACCATGGTCTTGTAGCGGATGCGAGCTTCAACTGGAAGCCAGTGGAGAGAGCGGAGGAGCGGGGTGACGTGAGAGAACTTGGGAAGGTTGAACACTAGACGGGCTGCGGCGTTCTGGATGAGTTGTAGGGTTTAATGGCACAGGCAGGGAGCCCAGCCACAGCGAGTTGCAGTAATCCAGACGGGAGATGACAAGTGCCTGGATTTCTTTGTGAGGCAGGTCACAACTCTGCGGATGTTGTAGAGCATGAACCTACAGGGCGGCCACCGCCTTGATGTTAGTTGAGAACGACAGGGTGTTGTCCCACGCCAAGGTTCTTAGCGCTCTGGGAGGAGGACACAATGGAACTGAGATCGGGCAGTCCTTGCAGCTCCGTCTTGCCAAAGTTCAGCTTGAGGTGGTGATCCGTCATCCACACTGATATGTCTTGCAGAGATGCATTCGCCACCTGGTCATCAGAAGGGGAAAGGAGAAGATTAATTGTGTGTCGTCTGCATAGCAATGATAGGAGAGACCATGTGAGGTTATGACAGAGCCAAGTGACTTGGTGTATGGAATAGGACAGGGCCTCTGGGGGACACCAGTGGTGAGAGCGCATGGTGAGGAGACAGATTCTTAGGAGCGACCTGTCAGGTAGGACGCAATCCAAGCGTGGGCCACGCCGGAGATGCCCAACTCAGAGAGGGTGGAGAGGAGGATCTGATGGTTCACAGTTGCAGCCGATAGGTCTAGAAGGATGAGAGCAGAGGAGAGAGAGTTAGCTTTAGCGGTGCGGAGCGCCTCCGTGATACAGAGAAGAGCAGTCTCAGTTGAATGACTAGTCTTGAAACCTGACTGATTTGGATCCAAGAAGGTCATTCTGAACAGCTGACCAAGGACGGCACGTTCAAGAGTTTTGGAGAGAAAAGGGATACTGGTCTGTAGTTATTGACATCGGAGGGATCGAGTGTAGGTTTTTTCAGAAGGGGTGCAACTCTCGCTCTCTTGAAGACGGAATTTCCTCTGAGTGAACTGTAGGGGGCAGGAGGTACGTTGCGCAGACTCTTTATGGATCTCCAGTCCAGCTAACTTCCTTAGCCAGTCCCGACCCCAGAGCGCCGGTCCACCTGACTTGATCACGTACAGATCCGACTTGCACGGTTGGTCGATGTACTTCATAGTTTCTCTTTGAGTGATGCCTGTGACTATCTTCCCACCTGTCTATGTTCTAAGTTGCACAGTGGATTGCTTAAATTTTGCATTCTTTAAATGCCTGTTGAACTCCATTTTCAGTCTGTCCATTCATTAGTGGTGTTAGCCACTGCTTTTTCTTTAGCACTTTTAGTTGTCTCAGAACTACAAACTCTGAATGAACTACAAACTCTACTTTGATACATTTCCAGCATGTCTTGAATCTGCATTGGGGTACATTATGCCAGCCTTTGCCATAACGGTAACACAGTTCACCGTTGTCGATTGTTTTTTGTGATTTATTTACCGCTGCTATCTTGTTCACAGGTACTTTCACTCCTGACCGTAGCTCTATAGCATCTCTGGCGGCTGTTTCCATGGCTACAGCAATTTCTACTGCCAACTTGAAAGTGAGATCAGCCTCTGTCAGCAGTCTCTTTTGGGTACTCTTTCAATATTCCACATAACAAAAGGTCTCTCAGTGCATCATTCAGTCCAAACTGGCAGTGGTCTGACAACTTCTTTAGCTCATCTATGTGGGCTGCAATAGATTCTCCTTCATTCTGATTGCGTTTATGAAATCTGAAACGTTCTGCTATGAGCAATGGTTTTGGCCAAATACTCTTGCATTGTTTCCGAAATGTCATGAAAACTGAGCTCAGATGGTGTTCTAGGAGCAGTTAAACTTCTCAGCAAAGCTTAAGCTTTTCCTCCGATAGCACTCAATAACACTGGCATATTTCTCTTCATGTATGGCATCAAAATACTGCTCAATCCATTCACAGTACATATTCCAATCATCTGTACAACTATCAAATGCATACATTTCCCCAATGTAGCCAGCCATCACACTGTTTCCTTGTCTACTCACTGTGGCCGAGACATTTGTTGCTAGCGAGTTTCCCCCTTGCTCGGATCCGCTCTCTCGCTCTCACTCTCTCTCTAGGAATAAGATGATTTCCGTCAACAAGTTCACTTTCACGACCTTATCCTCTTTTGGGAGATTACACATCTGCTCGGCTCATTAGTAGAGTAGTTTTAGGTCCTTTTTAAATCATCTCATCGCATTGTTGATTAACTTTCAAAACACAAAACAACCAATCGGGTAGGAGTACAGTCTCAACATTTTGTCAAAGGTTAAGCTCGAGATATACAAAACAATAATGATGACGTCATCAGAGAGGTCAATCAATGTCTAACATAGAGTTCTTATTCTATGCCTATGCATTCACTATGCAATACACTGCAAAGAGCTGGTGCCAAAAAACCCAGCCGAGGACAAAGTGTGTTCTGTTTGGATTGGAGCTGGGCCGGGTTGACAGGGCCCGAGTCCCAAATAGCACCCTATTCCCTACATAGTATGCACTACTTTTGACCAGGACCCATAGGGCACTTAACAGGGAATCGGGTGCCATTTGGGACATTGACAGGGACAGCCGTTAGGCTGGAGGAACCCAGGCGTTGTGGAAGAGGATTATTATATCAGTAAGTCAGAGAGGGGAAAACCTCACCGAGCAGAGAAATGATATGCCTTGAATTAAACACAAGCCAGAAGGGAAAACCCAAACCCCAGGCAGAGAACTATGAAAAGAAAATAACACTATTCTGATGTTTTACCCCATGAAAAGAAAGTCAGTGACTCACGTTACTATACTGTAGTTCTAGAAAGAATAACACACCAGATGGAGGAGGTTCTGTCAAATGGAAAGAGACGTTTGTTGCTAGCGAGTTTTCTGAAGACAAAGACCAATGTCTGGGTGTCTTTGAAAAATCATGTATTTTCCTATGGCTATGCTACTTCATTATGCTATGAAAATGTCTAACAGTGGGATCCAAAATTGTTTGTAAAGTTGATCATTTTGGTGAGGCAAACTTTAAAAGTACATTTTCAATGAGGTACGCCTCTCTTCTCTTGCCCTGGTATACACTACCACTACAAGTCATAGGCCAGCGTCCAGAAATAGCATGTGTTCCCTTTTTAAAATCACCAGTATGAATGAATGTAAGTAAAAGCTATCTTGACTGTCCCCCGGTATTTAAGACAGTTAAGGAATATGATGAGTGGAATACAGACTTTCTTCATCCAATGGCCAAACCGCCCTGTGACACTTTCCATTGGTGGGTTTGAGATCTAAGGAGAAAACAACTTACAAGTTCTAGGTTTACATGAGAAGGTTTTGGAACAAGTAGCCCGGCCACAAACTGTTTTTGTGTGTTTTTCAAGTACTAAAGTGAATGACCCTAAGGCTTTATGATTCACAATTAGGGGAATGGCACCATAATGCTCTAGTCTGAATTACATAATTGCAGCATCTAAAACGGTCTATTTCAATAAAACATGAAAATGATTTCCCTTTCATGTAAATGGCCTTTTTAGTCCCTCTCAGATCAATCTTGCCAATAAACCCTCTTACCCGTCGCAGCAGGTGGCACAGCTCCCATTTAGTCATCCCCACTCTTTTGTATTTTGTTTTTCCCAATTCAGCTTCATCTTCATGGCTCCTCCAGCCAATACAGAGACAGCAGTTGTGTCATCTCGGTCCAAGCAAAAGGGCAGCTGCTGGTCCTTAGAGAGTCCCCAAGGCACTCTACACAAAGTCAGTTATGGTTAGCGTCTAGATATACAAACCCATTAGTGGGTGGCAGAAGCCTCACAGGATATATCAACAACGCCTGTGGGATAAGGTCGGTGTTTCCTGGGATGGAGGAAGACGGCTGGCGGCCGTTGGATAAATCAAAACACATGGGTGCCGGACCAAATAGAATCTGAGAAAAAGGTGGAGAGTGAGGAAAGCTGATGTTAAGTTTGATGTTAACTTCCGATGAAGTTAGCAAAAAAAAGGCAGATGATGTGTCAAGGAAGGTTGCTGTCAAGTGCAACCAGTATAAGCAGTATACCCAGATCAAGAATGAGGGAGAATTACCGGAGGTGACAGATGTGGTGCAGTTCTTGGAGCTTCCGACTCTCAGCGACTGTCATGATAAAGATTAGTTTTGGCCAGCGGTAGTGAGATTTTGGAGAAACTGGACACCCTGCCTTTTGTACGACCCATGTGTGGTTTCAGGGTGGGTGGAAAAGGAGGTGGATGCTGTTGAATTGGTGACGTTGTCTTGTGTTTCTTTCCATCAGAGGGAGCGAGCACTCCGCACCATGCGAATGTGGCAATGTTACTTGCTTCAGTCTCGAGAACAGGGCACCATTAAAAGGAGTGATTACTTGGGTAGAGGCAAGGGTGCCAACCAGTTCCAAATGAAAAAAAATCTACTTTATTTATTTCAATATAAATAACACCATTCTGCATGCACTATGTATATTACATCTTTGAGAAGAGCTAGGTAAATGAGTAATCCGTTTGGATAAGGGAATTATAAATATAAATGACACTTGTTTTAGATTATATTTTACCTTATTGCTGGATACAAATGTGAGACCAGCAAACTGAAGTATATCAACTTTCCCACAGTAAATGCTGTAAATGAAATGCTGTGCCATTATGCAGAACTTCAATTCTACCGGCTTTTAACTTGCAGGGATGGGCCCTCCTGAATGTCTTTAATTATAGGCTACCCCGACTTTCTCTATCATGTTAAATATTAGCATTATGGGGATACAAATGAACTGACTTGCACCTACATGATTTTGATAAAGATTTTGACTTCAGGTTATTGTTTGTTAGGGGTCCCAGGTAGGTCGTGCCTACCAGAGAAAATATTGATTTCTCCTTTTTGTTTGTGAGGGAATGAGTCCCGTCTGGTCTGTCAACTCAAATGAAATCACATTTTATTTGTCACATACACATGGTTAGCAGATGTTAACGCGAGTGTAGCAAAATGCTTGTGCTTCTAGTTCCGACAATGCAGTAATATCCAACGAGTAATCTAACCTAACAATTTCACAACAATTACCTTATACACACAAGTTTAAAAGAATGAATATGTACATTAAAAAAATATATGAATGAGTGATGGTATAGAACGGCATAGGCAAGATGCAGTAGATGATATAGAGTACCGTATATGCACATGAGATGAGTAATGTAGAGTATGTAAACATATAAAAGTGGCATTGTTTAAGGTGGCTAGTGATACATTACATCAAGATGACAAGATGCAGTAGATGCTATAGAATACAGCATATACTGTACATATGAGATGAGTAATGTAGGGTATGTAAACATTATATAAAATTGCATTGTTTAAAGTGGCAAGTGATACATTTATTACATCAATTTTTCCAGTGGCTGGAGTTAAGTCAGTATGTTGGCAACAGCCACTCAATGTTAGTGATGGCTGTTTAACAGTCTGATGGCCTTGAGATAGAAGCTGTTTTTCAGTCTCTCGGTCCCAGCTTTGATGCACCTGTACTGACCTCGCCTTCTGGATGATAGTGGGGTGAACAGGCAGCGGCTCGGGTGGTTGTTGTCCTTAATTATATTTTTGACATCGGCTGGTGTAGGTGTCCTGTAGGGCAGGTAGTTTTCCCCCGGTGATGCGTTGTGCAGACCTCACTACCCTCTGGAGAGCCTTACGGTTATGGGCGGAGCAGTTTCCGTACCAGGCGGTGATACAGCCCGACAGGATGCTCTCGATTGTGCATCTGTAAAAGTTTGTCAGGGTTTTGGGTGAGAAGCCAAATTTCTTCAGCCTCCTGAGGTTGAAGAGGCACTGCTGCGCCTTCTTCACCACGCTGTCTGTGTGGTTGAACCATTTCAGTTTGTCCGTGATGTGTACGCCGAGGAACTTAAAACTTTCTACCCTCTCCACTTCTATCCCGTCGAGTCCCGTACCTAGAGTTCAGCCCTGTATATTAGTTAAAGTGGCCACGCAATGTGTTTCCATTCATAAAGTGTAGCTTAAACCCAGTCTCAATCATACAATCAAAATCTATTTTACCACAAAACAGTATAGGTTATCAGAACTCCCAGTAGTCACCAACAATTGAACACAACACGGTATAAATCATGCTAAAACAAATGAAATGCCAGTTGGAAAAAGTTGTAGTTAGTCGGGAAGTCTGTCAAACCAATCCATCAACAGATCTGCAGCTGAGAGGCCACAGAGAATAGCAGAGACCAACAGAGATGTGTAGTCCAAAGGAAGAAATGAGTGGATCCGATCATGGTTCATCTGGAGACATGGCTACAAAGCACACTTTTAAATACAACAAAACAAACAGAGCTTCGGAACTAAAGGTTGAACACTTCCTCATTCGCACTTCTTCATTCACACAGCTGATGCTGGCTAATCTTCTCCAATTCCTCAGACAAGGGGTAACAGGCCTTAAGGCGTGAGACATGGACAATGCGCATGTCTTCACCTGTGTCCTCCTGCTCGGTAGTTCAGAGAGCCCATCACCTCCACAATTCTATATGGTCCTTGCCATTTTCAGAACAAAAATAATTCAGAGCAAAATGAAACGTGTGAAGGTGCTTGTCCCAGTGTTTATGCTGGGTCCTGAAATGGGAAGCAACCATGGTCTTCAAGGTTCGATTTACCCTCTCAGTGAGGTTGGTCTGTGGGTGATTGGCTGTGGTCAACTTCTGTCTCAGGTTCCATCTTTGGCAGGTCTCCTCAAAGAGATCAGAGATGAATTGGGAACCTCGGTCAGACAGGATGTGATCAGGCACTCCCCAGCTAGTTAGGATCTCTTTCATGAGAATGTTGGAGACAGCCCTTCACCAGGCCACAGCGAGGACAAGGAGATCCACCCACTTGAAACAGTCATCAACAAAAACAAGCATGTACACATTCTGATTCGAGCTTCTGGGAAATGGATCCATCAAATCGACTCCTAACATTTCCCAAGGTCGGGTAAGCACTGTTTGCTGCAACTTGCCAGCAGTCTTCCGGCCTTCTGGTTTGTACATTTGACAAACATGACAGTTTCAGATGTGTGACTTTACATTCAGGCTCAGATTCGGCCAGTACCATAGAGTTTGCAACCGCTTGTAGATTTTGAATCTGCCCAAATTACCAGCCAATGGGTCTTCATGGAAATGTTCGAGCAGTTCAGGTATAGTACAGTATGTACACTTGGTAGAGAGTTCTGTAAGGTAGTTGCACAACTCGGTAGACTTTGTCTTCAATGATGGTCAGCTTTGTGGTAGGATTGACCCTCTTTTCTCCATCTTCCAGGATAGTCGGGAACAAAGCCTGTACTTCTGGATCATGATGTTGGGCTTTTCATATGGCATCAACAGAGACGGGAAAGTCAGTTTTGGGACTTGACTGCTAGACAGGAAAGTAGCACATGTAAGATGAGTGCCACTTCTACCATCAGCAGGAGCTCTGGGGAAGGCATCTAGAACAGCATTGCACTTTCATTTTCTGTATTCTACAGCAAAAGTGAACTCTTGCAACCATACAGCCCATCTGATGAGTCTGGTGCTTGGTTTGTTGGTCTTGAATGGTCAGTGACCACAGTGAAGCATTTTCTTTCCATTCTGTTCCATTCAACGATTGACTGGCAAATGCTAGCACTATTTCACACAGTCCAACATCACTTGAATTAGTGTAAACAACAAAAGGACAGTCAAAGTTGGGATGACTCAAAATGGGAGGTGTGACAAGGTGTCATTTCAGAGATTCAAAGGAGGTCTGGCACTCTGCCATCCATCGGAACTTCGCTCCTTATGCTTTAATAGGTTCTTATGCTTTAAATGGTTCTGCCACCAGGGAGAGGTTCGACACAAACCGACAGTACCATCCTGCCATCCGAAGGAACCATTGAAGGACCTTGAGGGTGGTTGGTACAGGGAAGTCTTGTACAGCTTTGTTTTTTTCAGTATCCACATGGATTCCATCAGAGGACACAATATTGCCACTGAATTTCAGGGAGGTTTGGCACAAGTTGCTCTTCTTCGTGTTCAATGTCAGACCATCTTCTCTTCGCTTGTCCAACACTGCCAGGAAGATCTTGAAAAAGTGTTGTTCTATGGTCTGGGAGTAGATAATCATATCATACAGGTAGATGAAACAGATCTTTCCTTTCATCTCACCTAACACAGTCTCCATGAGTCTTTGGAAGTTGACAGGTGCATAAAGGAAAACAGGCCCTCAGCACAGACAAAAGCAGTCTTTTCCTTGCTGTCCTGGTCCAAATCAACCTGCCAATAATCACTATTGAGGTCAAGGGTGGTGAACACAACAGCGCCAGGCAATGACTCCAGGATTTCTTGGAAGGTGGGAAGAGGATAGGCATCAGTCTGGGAAACATGGTTGGTCTTCCTATAGTCCACACAAAATCTAAGACCACAGGTCTTTTTTGGGATGAGGACAACAGGAGTAGCCCATGAAGAGGAGGAATGTTCAATTATATTTTGTTTCAACCTATCATTAATGAGTCCCCTTTGGATGATGAGCTTTGCTGGGGACAAACAATATGGCTTCTGCATGATAGGCATTTCCTGTGTAAAGAATATTTTGTTCTTCAGGAGCCAACTTTGCAAATGAAAGTGATATTTGAGATCTCTCTCTAACCAATTAATTGTTCACACATTATGGGGGCATAGAGATATTTATTTCAACATTTATAAAAAATGAAAAATAAATGTATAGCTGCCATGTTGACCTGAGCCTTGCTGTTGGAAAACCACTACAGTGTCCATCTTTCAGCTGTCACAGATGCACCTTCCCCGACACCACTCGCCGACTTGTCTAGAGTCGGCTTCGTTAGTCTTACTGTTCGAACACACCCAGTCAAAAGCCTACAATAGCCACAAGGTTGTTAACAACCAAAGCAGCCATACTGCAGTTGTTTAACATGGCAGTCAATAACCTATTTCCTGTAGTCTCAAAAATGATTAAGCGATTTGTTTCTTGTAAATAATGTTGATTTTCAATTTCTACCTCAAATGGAGAACACTTTGTTAATAAAGCGTATTAAATCATATGAAATAATGTCATTCAAGCACGTTTACTCACCCACATAAGTATACCTGATGCACATGTATCAACTCTGAAACTTTTTTTGTTTCGGGTAATGGCTATGGCTAATGACTTCTACCTGATTACATGGCACGTGCTAATTGTCTGCAATTCACACCTCCCATGTAGATGGTGACAATTAGCATAGCACTTGATGCTGGTGAGTAACACAAGAAGCTCGGGAGCTCAGGAGCCTTGTTAGTGAGAGCAGAGATTCCTGAGTCAGACAGGTTGGGAATACTGAGGTATGTGGTCTCAGATGGGACTTTAATATAAATGACATTTATTCATTAAGCAAGAGCAATCTAGATCTGCCTCAGTGGCCAGTTGATGCAATACTGTAAAGGTGGAAATTGGAGTTGACTGTTGATTAGTAAGTAGCCTTTGCAGTTAAAAGCGTCGGGCCATTAACCGAAAGGTAGCTTGTTTGAATCCCGGAGCCAGCAAGATGGAAAAATCGACCATTCTGCCCTTCAGCAAGGCAGTTAACCCCGAATAACAACTGCTCCCCGGGTGCCAATGACATGGATGATGATTAAGGCAGCCCCCTGCACCTCTCTTTCCTTATACAGTTCCTTCAGAAAATATTCACACCCCTTGACTTTTCCTACCTTTTGTAGTGTTACAGCCTGAATTTAAAATACATACAATTTAGATTTTGTGTCACTGGCCTACACACAATACCCCGTAATGTCCAAGTGGAATTATGTTTTTAGAAATTGTACAAATTAATTAAAAATTAAAAGCTGAAGCGGCGCAGGTCCTAATCCAGGCACTTGTCATCTCCTGTCTGGATTACTGCAACTCGCTGTTGGCTGGGCTCCCTGCCTGTGCCATTAAACCCCTATGACTCATCCAGAACGCCGCAGCCCGTCTGGTGTTCAACCTTCCCAAGTTCTCTCACGTCACCCCGCTCCTCCGCTCTCTCCACTGGCTTCCAGTTGAAGCTCGCATCCGCTACAAGACCATGGTGCTTGCCTACGGAGCTGTGAGGGGAACGGCACCTCAGTACCTCCAGGCTCTGATCAGGCCCTACACCCAAACAAGGGCACTGCGTTCATCCACCTCTGGCCTGCTCGCCTCCCTACCACTGAGGAAGTACAGTTCCCGCTCAGCCCAGTCAAAACTGTTTGCTGCTCTGGCCCCCCAATGGTAGAACAAACTCCCTCACGACGCCAGGACAGCGGAGTCAATCACCACCTTCCGGAGACACCTGAAACCCCACCTCTTTAAGGAATACCTAGGATAGGATAAGTAATCCCTCTCACCCCCCCCCCTTTAAGATTTAGATGCACTACTGTAAAGTGACTGTTCCACTGGATGTCATAAGGTGAATGCACCAATCTGTAAGTCGCTCTGGATAAGAGCGTCTGCTAAATGACTTAAATGTTAAATGTTATTGTTAAATGTTAAATGTCTTGAGTCAATAAGTATTCAACACCTTTGTTATGGCAAGCCTAAATACATTAAAGAGGAAAAATTAGCTTATTAACAAGTCACATAATAAGTTGCATGGACTGACAGGACTTGTGAATGACTACCTCATCTCTCTATCACACATACAGTTGAAGTCGGAAGGATAAAAATATGTACATAAAGATACAAGCTTCCCACAATAAGTTGGGTGAATTTTGGCCCATTCCTGCTGACAGAGCTGGTGTAACTGAGTCATGTTTATAGGCCTCCTTACCTCGCACACGCTTTTTCAGTTCTGCCCACACATCTTCTATAGGATTGAGGTCAGGGCTTTGTGATGGCCACTCCAATACCTTGGCTTTATTGTTCTCAAGCCATTTTGCCACAACTCTGGAAGTATACTTGGTGGTCATTGTCCATTTGGAAGACCCATTTGCAACCAAGCTTTAACTTCCTGACTGATGTCTTGAGATGTTGCTTCAATATATTCACATAATTTTCCTTCCCTCATGATGCCATCTATTTTGTGAAGTGCACCAGTCCCTCCTGCAGCATAGCACCCCCACAACATGATGCTGCCACCCCGGTGTTCTTTCGGCTTGCACGCCTGCCGTTTTTTCCTCCAAACATAACAATGGTCATTATGGCCAAACAGCTCTACTTTTGTTTTATCAGACCAGAGGACATTTCTCCAAAAAGTACGATCTTTGTCCCCATGTGCAGTTGCAAACCGCAGTCTGGCTTTTTATGGTGGTTTTGGAGCAGTGGCTTCTTCCTTGCTGAGCGACCTTTCAGGTTAAGTCGATATAGGACTCCTTTTACTGTGGATATAGATACTTTTTACCTTTTCCTCCAGCATCTTCACAAGGTCCTTTGCTGTTGTTCTGGGATTGATTTGCACTTTTCGCACCAAAGTATGTTCATCTCTAGGAGACAGAACACCTCTCCTTCCTGAGCGGTATGACGGCTGCATGGTCCCATGGTGTTTAAACTTACGTACTATTGTTTGTACAGATGAACGTGGTACCTTCAGACGTTTGGAAATTGATCCCAAGGACGAACCAGACTTGTGGAGGTCTGCAATTTTTTTCTGAGGTCTTGGCTGATTTCTTTAGATTTTCCCATGATGTCAAGCAAAGAGGCACTGAGTTTGAAGGTATGTAAACTTCTGACCCACTGTCAGAATAATCTGTCTGTAAATAATTGTTTGAAATATTACTTGTGTCATGAGCAAAGTAGATGTCCTAACCGACTTGCCAAAACTATAGTTTGTTAACAAGAAATTTGTTATAGTGGTTGAAAACAAAGTTTAATGACTCCAACCTAAGTGGATGTAAACTTCCGACTTCAATTGTATACACTTATCTGTTGACTAGTGAATTTCAAGCACAGATTCAACCAGAGAAGTTTTCCAATGCCTCGCAAAGAAAGGTTAAAAAAATGCAGACATTGAATATCCCTTTGAGCATGGTGGAGGCCCATGAGGCCAATGGTGATTTTAAAACAGTTACAGAGTTTAATGGCCGCAATAGGAGATAACTGAGAATGGATCAACAATACTCCACAATATTAACATAAATTATAGTGAAAAGAAGGAAGCTTGTTCACAATAAAACTATTCCATAAGATGCATCCGGATTGCAATAAGGCACTAAAGTAACACTTTAGACAACGACCTGTGAAAATAGAGGGCGCCAAATTCAAACCACAGAAATCTCAATTACAATTCCTAAAACATACATGTGTCTCATACAATTTTAAAGCTATTTCCATTGTTAATCCCACCAAAGTTGTCAGGACCCGGTTATGAACTCGGGTCTCCAGTGTGAGAAACAGTCACTTAGTAAACTGAGCCACTAATAGCTGGCAGAACCCAGAAGATGAGGCAGACACAGCAGTACTAGAGACGGTGATTTAATAAAGAAAAAATGTATATCCTCCAAGACACAAGGAAAATCCACAAAGTGGTAAGAACAGCAGGGAAAAAACAAACCTCAAAAGAATAATAAAAAATATACAAGAACAAAACCAGAGTACCTCAAGAAAATCCAACTAGAGAAACAATAGTTTCACAGCATGGCTGAGTGCTAACATACAAACACAGAGCAAAGAACTGAGGAAAACTAAGGGTTTAAATACAATCAAGGGAAACGAGGCACAGGTGCAAATAATAACTGGGAACAAGGGAAAACAAAAGGGTCAAAAAGCACAATGGGGGCATCTAGTGACCAAAACCGGAACAGCCCTGGCGAAATCCTGACAAAAGTGTCTGATTTTAACTATGCTTTTCAGCAAAAGCACTACAAACAATTATGTTAGGTCTGCACCAAACCACAATAAGCACAGCCATTTTCCAACAAAATATAGCATTCACAAAAAGCAGAAATAGAGATAAAATTAATCACTAACCTTATTATCTTCATCAGATGACACCCATAGGACTTCATGTTACACAATACATGCATGTTTTGTTTGATAAAGTTCATATTTATATTTTTAAAAATCAGAGTTTACATTGGCATATTAGATTCAATAGTTCCAAAAACATGAAGTGATTTTGCATAGCCACATCGTTTCAACAGAAATAATCATCATAAATGTAGATGTTAATACAAGTTATACACATGGAATTATAGATATACCTCTCCTTAATGCAACAGCTGTGTCACATTTCAAAAAATGTTTACGGAAAAAGCAACCCATGCAATAATCTGAGACGGAGCTCAGAACATGTTTCCTTACCTTTGATGAACTTCATCAGAATGCAGTCCTAGGAATCCCAGGTCCACAATAAATGCTTGATTTGTTCGAAAATGTCCGTTATTTATGTCCAATTAACTACTTTGGTTAGCGCGTTTGGTAAACAATTCCAAAGTCACAAAGCGTGTCCACTATAACATGAAGAAATGACCAAAGGTTCCGTAACAGTCAGTAGAAACATGTCAAACGATGTACTGAATCAATCTTTAGAATGTTGTTTACACATATCTTGAATAACATTCCAACCGGAGAATTAGAATGACTTCAGATGACCGGTGGAATGCAGGTCCTTCCACTGTGAACGCGCATAGTGAAAGCATGGTCAACTCGTGGCAGTGATGACTATTTCCTGTCTCATTCGATCCCCCTTCACATTGGAGTCATCAGACAAAGTTCTATTGACTGTTGACATCTAATGGAAGGCGTAGGAAGTGAAAACCCATCCATATCTCGCTGTAATTTCAATGAGAGCTTGGTTGAAAATCTGCCACTCCCAGAAAAGAAAAAAAACAGGAAGTGGAATTTCTCAGGTTTTTGCCTGCTATATGTGTTCTGTTATACTCACAGACATAATTCAAACAGTTTTAGAAATTTCAGTGTTTTCTATCCAATACTAATAATAATATGCAAATATTAGCAACTATGACTGAGGAGCAGGCCGTTGAATATGGGCACCTCTGTGCACCTTTCATCCAAGCTACTCAATACTGCCCCTGCAGCCATAAGAACTTAATGCACAGTTTTATGTTTGGGTGCATCATGTTATGGGTATGCTAGTTAACAGCAAGGACTAGGGAGTTTTTTAGGATAAAAATAAATGTAATAGAGCTAATCACAGGCAAAATCCTAGAAAAATATTTGGTTCAGTCTGTTTTCCAACAGACACTGGGAGACAAACTTACCTTTCAGCAGGACAATTACCTAAAGCACAAGGCCAAACACACTGTAGTTGCTTACCAAGAGGACACTGAGTGGCCTAGTTACAGTTTTGATTTAAATCAGCTTGAAAATATATGGCAAGACTTGAAAATGGCTTTCTAGCAGTGATCAATAAATAAAAAAGGCAAATATTGTACAATCCAGGTGTGCAAAGCTCTTAGACTTACCCAGAAAGGTGATTCTAACATGACTTGAATACTTATCTAATCAATTAGTGATTTATTGTCCATTCATACAAAAACAAAAATGTTCTTCCACTTTGACATTACACAGTATTTTGTGTAGACCGTTGACAACAAAATATACATCAATTTTAATCCCACTTTGTAACACAACAAAATGTGTGTACCTGTGCAAAAGATAGGCCACGATGACATGGAGTCTGAGCTTGCTAAACATATCAAGAATCTCGCAGACCAGTTTCATGGGCTTAGTAGCATCAAATGCAGAGAACTTGCCTATCAATTGGCATATCGAAACAACATCCCTGTCCCAGACAACTGATCAAGAAGTTGCAGTGTAACTGATATTGAACAGAGAGATCTATACCTGAATATAGGGGTACATTTAAGATGTACAATATACCACCCATTCCACGAATGACACTTTGACCTACCAGCACCATCTGTCATGTTTTGTCTTATTTTGTCTTGTCATTTTGCTTTTCCCTCTGTTCGTTTTCCCCCTGCTGGTCTTTTTAGGTTCGTTCCCCTCTTTCTCTCTTCCTCCCTCTCTCTCTTCTCTCTATCGCTCCGTTCCTGCTCCCAGCTGTTCCTATTCCCCTAATCAATCATTTAGTCTAACGGTCAAGCAGAGAGGGCCAACGGTCAAGCAGAGAGGGCCCCAGTCTAACGGTCAAGCAGAGAGGGCCAATCAGACGATTGGTCACCCGTTCTCTCTCCAACCCAACACATACTACGCAGCCTTTCTTTCAGAAACCCTACCAGAACTTTAAAGAGGAGATGTCTTGGGCAGAACAGCTGCCAAGGTGATCCCTGGGCAGAATGGAACGAGCCGGCGCTGCTCGCTCGTTTTCTGGAGGGACTCACAACTCGCTTCCTTCGTCTGCTACCGGGTTATCTCCGTTTCAGAGTAGTCTGGGTTACCAGCCTCCTCTGTTCTCATCCCAGCTTGCCGAGTCCAGCGTTCCCTCCGCTCATAGCGTTTGTCCAACGTTGTGAGCGCACCTGGAGGAGGGTGAGGTCTGCACTTTGCCGTTACAGGGCACAGACTGTGAGAGCCGCCAATAAACGTAGGATTAAGAGTCCTAGGTATTGTTGCGGCCAGAGAGTGTGGCTTTCCACTCGCAACCTTCCTCTTACGACAGCTTCTCGTAAGTTGACTCTATTAATTGGTCTAGTAATTCTATCCTATCCTGGCGGTTCATTGGTCCGTTCCGTGTCTCCCAGGTCGTCAATCCCTGATCTCGCTGTGCGACTGCTTCTTCCGTGACATCTTCGCTCGAGGATTATTTGCGTCCATCCTGTCTTCCATGTCTCCTGTGTCAAGCCCTTTCTTCGCACCCCGTTCGTCTTCCCTCCCCCTCCCGTCCTTGTCGAGAGCGCACCTATTTACAAGGCTGAACATCGTCTAGGATCATGGACATGCGTTCTCGAATTGGGACTGGGGTCACCAATACTTAGTGGATTGGGAGGGTTACGGTCCTGAGGAGAGGAGTTGGGTTCCGTCTCGGGACGTGCTGGACCGTTCACTTATTGATGATTTCCTCCGTTGCCGCCAGGATTTTCCTCGCCTCGAGTGCGCCAGGAGGCGCTCGGTGAGTGGGGGGTACTGTCATGTTTTGTCTTATTTTGTCTTGTCATTTTGCTTTTCCCTCTGTTCGTTTTCCCCCTGCTGGTAACAGTTTTGGAGGGAGTTCAACCGTTTGATTGATGCGTCCGTCAGTCTCTTCCGGGTTTCATCAGTCTTTCACTACGCAGAGGGTCCGAGAAAGCTCCCACTGCGTCCTGGCCGTTTCAGAGTTCTTTGCCAGCCTCCTCTGAAAGCGTTCCCTCCGCCAGCGTTTGTCCAGCGTGGCGCACCTTTTTAGGTTCGTTCCCCTCTTTCTCTCTTCCTCCCTCTCTCTCTTCTCTCTATCGCTCCGTTCCTGCTCCCAGCTGTTCCTATTCCCTAATCAATCATTTAGTCTTCCCACACCTGTTCCCTATCTTTTCCCTGATTAGAGTCCCTATTTCTCCCCTTGTTTTCCGTTTCTGCCCTGTCGGATCCTTGTCTATTGTTCACCGTGCTGTGTCTGTGTATCGCCCTGTCGTGTTGTGTTTCCCTCAGATGCTGCGTGGTGAGCAGGTGTCTGAGTCTGCTACGTTCAAGTGCCTTCCCGAGGCAACCTGCAGTTCAAGATCGAGTCTCCAGTCTGTTCTCGTCATTACGAGTGGAAATTGTGCTTTATGATTGTATTTTTACTTTACTGGATTAAAGACTCTGTTTTCGCCAAGTCGCTTTTGGGTCCTCATTCACCTGCATAACACCATCACCCATTCTCACAGAACATCCTCACCCACTTAACCCAAGGTGGCTTTTCGCCAAGTCGCTTTTGGGTCCTCATTCACCTGCATAACACCATCACCCATTCTCACAGAACATCCTCACCCACTTAACCCAAGGTGGCTCAATTTACCCCTATGCTCAACATATCCCACACCCGGGGTTAGTTGTGCCAAGATACCACCTTTTTTTGATGTTGACAATCTATGTTTTCAAAACTGTTATGTATTCTGTTTATTCCCAGGGATACACAACATCCTGAAATATATATCTTTGTTAGAAAGAATACAATATTCCCGTTAACATCGTGGTGCTGAATGTAGAAAAATGTATCAACATACCCTATTCCTTCCTACATTGTATTAGAAAAGGAGTAGCTACAAATCATTTCAATAGTCAGATAATCTCAGATAAAAACAGAAGAAATCCTGGGTTGGAGGATTCCGGATTCCCTGCTTATTCCTGAATGATTCAAGGAATCCTCCAACCAGGATTTCAGGAAAAAATAGCAAATTTATGGAAAGTTCCCAGAATTATGCAACCCTAACTCTGGGTGGTCATAATCACAATCCCATGCAGCATAGTCTGGATGGGGAATGTAAAGTGAGAAGTGAATGGCAGTAAATTGAAAATGGTACAGTACGTGATCCTGTCAAGAAAGGAGCATAAATACATCAGGCGATTTAATGAATACTGAATAACTCATCATGAAACGAGACTAGAAAATATGGACAATTTATTTCTGATCCTATCCGTACCTTCAAATGCATGCCTGTCTATTATATGGCTTTGTTCCAAATGGAATTCTATTCCCTTTGTAGTGCTATGGGCCCTGGTCAAAAGTAGTCCACTATAAAGGGAATAGGGAGCTATTTGGAATGTAGCCTCTGTGTGTTATCCTACCCTTAGCCACTTTATCGCACAAAGACCCTTATCCTGCCTATCAGCATATTTAGGGATTTCATTAACTCGGGTAGCTGCCAGCCTGGCTATTGAACCGGCTGTACAGCATACTTCGTGAATGCTTTTTTTGCGAGGATGCAGTGAAAGTCCATAAATCACAGCAAGGGCAGACATAAAAAACTCTAATGGAAAGCAAGCCTTCTGAGACACTCTCACTCTGTCTCCATTTGAATCAGGATGTCTCATCGGAGGCCATTACTCAATGCAGGCAGGAGTTGTTTCATTAAGACTCCGGCTTGAATGGTGTCTCACAGCCATATTTCTTCAAAGATCTTATAGACATATGAGAAATGTGTTTGCACATCATGGTCAGAGAGAATCGGTATTTGTTATCCCAAAGCTTTGTGGGAATTCAGAGGTCAAGTTTCATTGGCTTGTGTCTGCGGTCAGTGTGTATTCGTTCAGGAATACCTGAACAATTATAAAGGTCCTCCACTGAAATACAGACATCAAAAATAAAATAAAACAGGAACATGTCACACATTTTCTTACTCGAAGTGCATAAAGCTGGTACAGTTCATGTAAACCTACACCCGCTCTCCAGTCAACAAAGACCATACTTAAATCTTAAATCTCCAAAGAAGGATTAGCTTGTTTCACAGGTCAACTGTCTGGGCACGACGACAGTCCTACAATAACTCTATCTGTGAAGACGAATAGAAACGCCATGCCAGCTATTTATTGTGGCTGGCTTGTCCTCAATTAGTGCGAGAGCCCCTGAAAATTACACTAGTGCTGCACATAAAATGCAGACGCTACAGAGATTTTATTGAGGAGGTTGATTAGTAACTCTTGTCCGAAGATTCCACACCCAGTTCTTTCAATACTATTAGAGGCCATTGATGTCTCTCATCATCTCTCTGTTAACATGCATACACCCCTTCCTTACTACCCAAATAATCTCCTGTTGATCGGAATGACAGATTGACCAGCTGGAGAGATTGAGAGATCTGTCCAGCTGGGGCTACCACAAATCTTACTCAGTGGGGCTACCACAAATCTTTTATTGTTTTTCTTCACGTTTAATAGATCCCTTTCTTCCTTTATTTATTCTTCAACTCTTCCAAGGGCACATTATATACTTGACTGCCAGCCAGTAAATCTGTTTGGGGAGTAATCTGCCACTACCTACCAGCTGCTCCCATGGCACTGCCTGCTAGCATTCCTGTTGCCATGGGGAAACCCAGTCATGCCACTCACACATAAGGCCTGGCCAAGTGCCAAGAGAGTGCGTGTGTATGCGTGCATGTGTGTTATTGGCGAGAGGAAAGTCAAACTGTCGTGCTAAGTAAATAAAAGGTTTTGAGCACTGAGCCAAGTACAGCCTCGATGAACTGCCATTACCAACTTTTTGGAAGTCAGAGACAGTTCTTACAAGTGGTTGAGTAGTGTGTGTGTGTGTGTGTGTGTGTGTGTGTGTGTGTGTGTGTGTGTGTGTGTGTGTGTGTGTGTGTGTGTGTGTGTGTGTGTGTGTGTGTGTGTGTGTGTGTGTGTGTGTGTGTGTGTGTGTGTGTGTGTGTGTGTGTGTGTGTGTGTGTGTACACATGTGTTCACTGTTCCATATTCTGCTGTTCCTAGAATCCTTCTACAAAGTGTCCTCTGTTTATGAATACACTGGACAAAATATGCCCTGCTTTTATCACATATCCTAACTTTGCTGGTAGGTACCCACTGGGCACACACTGGTTGAATCAACGTTGTTTCCACGTCATTTCAATTAAATGATGTTGAACCAATGTGGAAGAGATGTTTAATTGACGTCTGTGCCCAGTGGGTAGGCTATAACGTTCTCAGTAAAAAGCAAAGACTCTAGCTAGGTTAATTACATTATGCTTGATATCCACTCAATGTTTGGACAGTTGCGGGCACATTTTTTTCAGATTTCCTCCCTGTAAGAAAAGCAGGAAAAGTTGATAAGAACAGTTTGGGAAAGGATCGCTAAGTAAATGATCGCTCTACACGATGAAATCAGAATCACAGCAGGAAAACTCACCTTCCAATGACCTTGCAGCCAGGTCCAGTGGTAACATGGTAACAGACTTATTATTTCAGTCATGGGTGGAATCCATCCTTACGACCTGTATTTGAACCATTCTGCTTCCACTTAAACCCTAACATCCTTCTCACAGTCATAGTTAAGTAGAGAGGCCGAGGTGTTTATACAAGACTGTATGTGTTCAACATACAAATTTACCTACGATCTTCTTAGTCCTCTTTTGGAGCAAACATTTTCACACCACAAAGAATTGTAATTCCTCTCATTAATTCCCCATTTCAAACACTCTTTCTTCCCAGCAGCCCAAAGACTTAACCCTTAATGTAAATCTCTTCATCTACAGAAGCTGCTTAGATTTCAGTTTCTGGCCCCATGTAGTGATCAAAGAGCTCCTGGGACGTTTCCCTAAATGAGTGCCTTTTGTCCCTTTGATATTTGAACTAGAATATGTGCACAAATATAGTATTTTAAAAGCCTGTTATATTAAATTAAGTGCCCTTTAATATAGACCAAATGGAAAATTCAATCAATCTGAAATTTTTATATGAATAAAGGCAGCCTTTTGACATGTTCCTCTGTGCATCCTCTGTGATTTCTAAGAAGATTTCAACCCACTTAACCCCAGCATTTGTCCAAATTTTCACCATCATCGTAAAGCCCCAAGTTATTTTATTTCTTTGACAAAGTCAGTTCTGAAAATAATTATTTATTTCATATAATAAGTGGTTCATTTTCAGGTTAAGTAACTCCTGTCCCTCATTTCAACCCTGTTACGTGAAGTGAACTCTCGACTATTACTTTTAAAAAAAATGTTTTTCAAAAGAAACATTGAACATCTAATAGTTCAATCATAGTGTAAAAGCAGGTGAGCTGGTTCTACTCTTTTGGCCCTTTTCTGGTGTTTTGTGGTGGGAAACTGAGCAGGTCGAGCATATCGCGTTAACGCATAGATAGAAATGTTTGAACAATTTAAAAAAATTGTGAAGCTTGTATTCAATTGCCCTGTTGCGTACAAAAACTTCCATTCCCCCTGTTTAGGTTTGCAAAGGGAGGGTATATTACTGTAATTCTGGTAACTTTCTAGTGGCCATTTTGGGTCATTCAGATTATCACAGGTGTCTAATTATCTCTGGCCCTCTGTGTGGTCTCATCACATGTAAAATATATGAAATGTTCAAATAAGCGATTTTTAAATTAAGCACAGTATGACAAAGCTGTAAAACATGAAGCTGTATAAACCTTAGCCCTAGTTCAAACACTACTCTATCGCCGCATCAAACTAAAAAATAAGTCACTTTCTCTCTCGAAGAGTGGGGATAGAGTGCCGTCTGAAACCGTTACGTGCACCTTTTGTCAATACATTGCATTCAATGGGAAAACATGAGTGTCACACTGTCTGCGTTTTTGTCAATACATTGCATTCAATGGGAAAACATGAGTGTCACACTGTTGGCGTTTTTGTCAATACATTGCATTCAATGGGAAAACATGAGTGTCACACTGTCTGCGTTTTTGTCAATACATTGCATTCAATGGGAAAATGTGTCACAGGGTTGGCATTTTTGTCAATACATTGCAGTCAATGAGAAAAGATGAGAGTCAACCAATTGTGTTATGGTTAGGGTTAGCAGTTAGGGTTAATAAAGTGAAATAAAGGTTCAATAAATAAATAGGGACAGACAGACAGACAGACAGACAGACAGACAGACAGACAGACAGACAGACAGACAGACAGGACAGGCAGGCAGGCAGGCAGGCAGGCAGGCAGGCAGGCAGGCAGGCAGGCAGGCAGGCAGGCAGGCAGGCAGGCAGGCAGGTAGGCAGGCAGGTAGGTAGGCAGACAGACAGTTTCAAGTATCAAGTCAATCTAAAATAATGTGACTGATATCCTCCTCGGGCTCCTAGTTTCTACATCTGCAAGATCATTGTGTACAATGGAGGTAAAAATGCTTTTGTGCCAATTTAATTAAAATCGTCCCTTTGATCTCCAATTAATCAAGTTGAAATTCAATGCATGGCCTACCAGGGACATTCTTTAACAATGCCCTGAGTTTTAACAAGTCTTTATGTTAATGATTGACCGTTCCACAGAGTTGAATTCAGTGTTTTTGTGTAACTGCAGGAAGAGAATGAAGAACAATGTTGAGAATTAATTAAGCAATTTCCTTTCCTTTTTAAGAAAAGAAAGGCTATGTTGTCTGCTGGACCAAGTTTTCACTGTGAAGAGTGTCTGCTGAACGATCCCATACCCATGAGTTGTGTTTAGATCCTCAACCGTTTTTTCCGATGCAACTCAAAAGCACCTTAACTCTAGGGCAGGCTTCAAGACATGTCTACCTTTCTGCCATGTAGTGGGGAGATGACAAAAATTCATTAATTCTTAATTGGGTTAGGTTTGGTGTAGGGTTGATTAATCTAATGCTACACAAAGATAAATAACAAATGTTTTTATTCTACACTAATCCAATCAGATGGAGTAACAAAGCCTACCATCAGTAACACACTACCCCGCCAGGGACTCAAATCCTGCAGTGCCAGACGTGTCCCCCTGCTTAAGCCAGTACATGTCCAGGCCCCCCTGAAGTTTTCTAGAGAGCATGATCCAGAAGAAGATTGGGAGAATGTCATATGGTCAGATTAAACCAAAATATAACTTTTTGGTAAAAACTCAACTCGCCGCGTTTAGAAGACAAAGAATGCTGAGTTGCATCCAAAGAACACCATACCTACTGTGAAGCATGGGGGTGGAAGCATCATGCTTTGGGGCTGTTTTTCTGCAAAGGGACCAGGACGACTGATCCGTGTAAAGGAAAGAATGAATGGGGCCATGTATTGTGAGATTTTGAGTGAAAACCTCCTTCCATCAGCAAGGGCATTGAAGATGAAACGTGACTGGGTCTTTCAGCATGACAATGATCCCAAACACACCGCCCGGGCAACGAAGGAGTGGCTTTGTAAGAAGCATTTCAAGGTCCTGGAGTGGCCTAGCCAGTCTCCAGATCTCGACCCCATAGAAAATCTTTGGAGGGAGTTGAAAGTCTGTGTTGCCCAGCAACAGCCCTAAAACATCACTGCTCTAGAGGAGATCTGCATGGAGGAATGGGCCAAAATACCAGCAACAGTGTGTGAAAACCTTGTGAAGACTTACAGAAAACGTTTGACCTCTGTCATTGCCAACAAAGGGTATATAACTGTTGTTTTTGACCAAATACTTATTTTCCACCATCATTTGCAAATAAATTCATTAAAAATCCTACAATGTGATTTTCTGGATTTTTTCTCATTTTGTCTGTCATAGTTGAAGTGTACCTGTGATGAAAATTACGGGACTCTCTCATCGTTTTAATTGGGAGAACTTGCACAATTGGTGGCTGACTAAATACTTTTTTGCCCCACTGTGTGTATATATATATATATATATATATATATATATATATATATACAGTGCATTCAGAAAGGATTCAGACCCCTTGACTTTTTCCCCATTTTGTTGCGTTACAGCCGTATTCTACAATGGATTAAATAAAAACAATTCCTGATTCATCTACACACCCCACAATGAGAAAGCAAAATCTGTTTTTCAGAAATGTTTGCAAATTTCTAAATAAAATACCTTATTTACATAAGTATTCAGAACCTTTGCTATGACACTTGAAATTAAGCTCAGGTGCATCCTGTTTCCATTGATCATACTTGAAATGTGTCTAAACTTAATTGGAAATTATTTGGAAAAGCACACGCCTGTCTATATAAGGTCCGACAGTTGACAATGCATGTCAGAGCAAAAACCCAGCCATGAGGTCAAAGGAATTGTCTGTAGAGCTTCGAGACAGGATTGTGGGAAGGGTACCAAAACATCTCTGCAGCATTGAAGGTCCCCAAGAACAGAGTGGCCTCCATCATTCTTAAATGGAAGAAGTTTGGAACCACCGAGACTCTTTCTAGAGCTGGCTGTCCCCAGCCAAACTGAGCAATCAGGGGAGAAGGGCCTTTGTCAGGGAGGTGACCAAGATCCCGATGGCCACTCTAACAGAGCTCAACACTTCTTCTGTGGAGATGGGAGAACCTTCCAGAAGGAAAACCATCTCTATAGCACTCCACCTATCACGGTATACGTTAGAGTGGCCAGACGGAAGCCACTCCTCAGTAAAAGGCAGCCCGCTTAGGGGATTGCCAAAAGGCACCTAAAGGAATCTCACACCATGAGAAACAAGATTCTCTGGTTTGATGAAACCAAGATTCATCTCTTTGGCCTGAATGCCAAACATCACATCTGGAGGAAACCTAGCACCATCCCTACGGCGAAGCATGGTGTGGGCAGCATCATGTGGTGGGGATGTTTTTCAGCGGCAGGGACTGGGAGACTAATCAGGATCGAGGGAAAGATGAACGGAGCAAAGTACAGAGAGATCCTTGATGAAGACCTGCTCCAGAGCGCTCAGGGCCTCAGACTGGGGCGAAGGTTCACCTTCCAACAGGACAAGCACACAGCCAAGACAATGCAGGAGTCTCTGAATGTCCTTGAGTGGCCCAGCCTGAGCCAGGACTTGAACCCAATTGAACACATCTGGAGAAACCTGAAAATAGCTATGCACCGACTATGCACCCCATCCAACTTGGCAGAGCTTGAGAGGATCTGTAGTCGTATGATTGTAGTATTGATCTCCTTCCAGGGACCACTCCTCCCGAGGTAGACTATAGCCAGGTCTCTGTCGGCTCCCGCGCTTCTTAAATAAATTAATTAGGCGAAAATCTATGGATTTCACATGACTGGGCAGGGGCACCGCCATGGGTGGGCCTGGGAGGGCATAGGCAAACTCAATGGGGAGCCAGGCCCAGCCAGTCAGAATTAGTTTTCCACAAAAGGGATTTATTACAGACAGAAATACTCTGCAGTTTATCAGCATTGTGTTGTGTGACAAAACTGCACATTTTAGAATGGCCTTTTATTGTCTCCAGCACAAGGTGCACCTGTGTAATGATCATGCTGTTAACTCGGCTTCTTTATATGCCACACCTGTCTTGGCAAAGGAGAAATGCTCACTAACAAGGATGATTTTTTTTAGGAAAATACGATTTTTTTGAAAATGTCTGACATCGTTTATTTAATCTCATGAAACATGAGACCAACACTTTACATGATGCATTTATATTTTTGTTCGGTATATATACACAGTACTATAGGCTACAGTACGATACAAAATACAGTATCCAGTGGCACACTGATTCACCTAACGATGAAGATGAAGCCATAACTGGCCGACTCGCTCCTATTGGCAATAGCATAACTCAAGATGAGCTACTTTGAAAAATAGTACTGCTGTTCGCAAAAAAATGGAAGTTGTAGTGAAATTTTTGGTTCTACAGACAGATTAATCTTCTCTTTTCAGCGGTAGGCATTTTCTTTCCATACTATACATTTTCCTGGCAATTGTATTTTGAAATCTGCAAAAGGGAAACAGACAGCCGCAACCAACCATAGAAATATAATCCATAGATGGCAGTTCCCATTCAAGTCAGGACTGGCAGACATTGCCATGAGCTTAACACTGATATTGCCATGGTAAGAGGTTCCAAAACCATTCTATGGATTATATGTCTATGGCCATGATGCAACAAGCTCTATGTTTGGTGCACACACTGTCACATTGGGGCCTTCCCGACTAGGCAAACGGTAACTGCCAAGATTGAGGAAACACTTGAATAAATGAGGGATACAAATGTTATGTTATGGTGTGTGGGGGGGCATTTTCATGGCATGGTTTAGGTCAACTTGTAGAATCTATGCCAAGGCGCATTGAAGCTGTTCTGGTAGCTCGTGGTGGCCGAAAACCCTTTTAAGACACTTTATGTTGGTGTTTCCTGTATGCATGCACTTGTGATAAAAATATAATCCAGTCATTTAAAAAAAACTATTGATCCTCTGTGGTTAAATTAAAAACTATTAATAACAACGTAATTGTTTTTTGTTCATTTTTTGACTCATGGGCCCCCTGTGGGCTTGGACCCAGCCCCTGACCCAGCCCCCAAAATATGAATCAGTTACCCAATCAAGGCAGGGCCCCCCAATTACCCACATGGGTCCCCTGCCTCTTCTCCTCCCCCATCTGACAATTAGCAGAGCTGCAGCAGTCTGCCTGTGTGTCTCTCTCATGAATGTAGGTCTCTGTCTGTCTATCTGTCTGCCTACCTGCCTGTCTTGTCTGGTTTCTCTAACACTGTCTGTCTGTCTGTCTGTCTGTCTGTCTGTCTGTCTGTCTGTCTGTCTGTCTGTCTGTCTGTCTGTCTGTCTGTCTGTCTGTCTGTCTGTCTGTCTGTCTGTCTGTCTGTCTGTCTGTCTGTCTGTCTGTCTGTCTGTCTGTCTGTCTGTCTGTCTGTCTGTCTGTCTGTCTGTCTGTCTGTCTGGGAATGTATATGTCTGTCTGTCTGGGAATGTATATGTCTGTCTGTCTGGGAATGTATATGTCTGTCTGTCTGGGAATGTATATGTCTGTCTGTATGTCAGGGAATGTATATGTCTGTCTGTCTGTCTGTCAGGGAATGTATATGTCTGTCTGTCTTTCTGTCTGTGAATGTATATGTTTGTTTGTCTCTCTGTCTGTGAGTGTTTCTGTCATCTGTCTTTCTGTCTGTCTGAGTCTTCAATAATTTGCCCATAGAATTGTATATCTGTCTGTATGTCTAACCCTAACCCTTGTGACACTCATCTTTTCCCATTGAATGCAATGTTCTGTCAAAAACGTCAATAATGTGACACAGATCTTTTCCCATTACAGTTTTTCTCAGTCGCTTTGGTGCATTTTTCACATCATCCCTAACATGTGCAAAATAACAAGTAAACTTAGGCTACAGTTTGGATGACAGTTACTGTATTGAAAATGCACAAGGCTGCACTTCTATGGCATATATCAATTTCACAGTACTATTTACATATTACTGTATGTGGGTTATTGATTGAAAGAGACTGGACAACCCAAGGGGCACAAAGGAAAAACAACTAAATTAGAAAGAAACACAGGACACCACCCCTAAGGCACAACTTTGCCCGCAGCACTGTTGTGCTGTCTCTACACATCCAGACGTTCCTGTCTGTCGGCCCACATATTCTCATCCACATCACACCGGATATTTGTGGAAAGTGCAACATGGAAAGAATATTTTGGAATGCCTTATCCATCCTCTGCAAGCGTCTACTGTGATGTCCTCACATGCTGCATCCATTGCAGCCAGCAGGGTCATCTGTGTATGTGGCTGACGATCGTACACCTTCCACCTCCATGCTGAAAATAACTACTCAATTGGATTACAGTTTTTCTCAGTCGCTTTGGTGCATTTCTTAGATCATAAGTGCAATTCTTGAAACTACTTGTACAAATTCCAAATCATCTAGTCACTTGTGCACATCATTAAAGCAATTTCTTATTCCTTTTGAGCAAATTGCAATTGATAATGTACGAGTGTCAGCTTTTTTCCACATTATCAATTGCTCATGTCATGTTGATCAAAATGTAGTAGATGGTTCTCTGTTGAATAGTCTTACCCCTCAAAACATCTTGGCATTAGTTCCTTGCATAAGCCATTACATGCAAAATTGTTGAACTATTTGTCATAAACTGTCAAGCATAGTTTTACACATTTCTATTAGACTTTTTGTACAAAAACGTGAATTGATGAATCGTGCAGGTGAAATTGACCCTCACTCATGAAGGAATGTAAAGTGTTAGTTCAACCAACAATCAACCAGTTGGCTAAATTTCTCAAAGGTGCATCTCATGAAGAATCAATTGGCAAGCATATATAGACAGACTAAAAACACAGAGTTGCAATTTTCCAATAATGGATGGACCAGGAAATGAACAGGGTCAACAGCCAAGAGGAGGAGGAAGAAGAGGAGCAAGGATGCATGGTGGAAGGCAAAACAGAGGGAGAGGCAGAAGAGGACTGGCCACCCCACATAGCCTGGTTCCTCTCTAGGTTTCTTCCTAGGTTTTGGCCTTTCTAGGGAGTTTTTCCTATCCACCGTGCTTCTACACCTGCATTGCTTGCTGTTTGGGGTTTTAGGCTGGGTTTCTGTACAGCACTTTGAGATATACGTACGAAGGACTATAGAAATAAATTTGATTTGATTTGATTTAGGCGCATATCTGATGACATAAGGGCCACTATTGTAGACCATGTTGTCAATCATGGCCTTACAATGGCTGAGGCGGGTTCGAAGGGTGCAGTCGAATATTGGGAGATCAACCGTGTCCTCAATAGTTCAAACGTTTTGAAGAGAGACTCAGGGAAATACAAAGGACCATTATAGAAGACAATGATGTCTTTGAAAACATCCATACGGTTCGCATCTCAACCATCGACAGGGTGCTGCATAGAAACCAGATGAGTATGAAACAGCTGTACAGTGTACCATTCCAAAGGAATGAGGACAGAGTTAAGGAGCTACGGTACCAGTATGTACAGGTAAAACATATATCTATGTAACTACTTTACAGCAACATTTTATAGTGATACGTAGTACAGTAAGCATAAACTGCACACATTTCCATTGCTGTGGAAGGAACATGAAATATATGTACATGTTATGTCACTCTTCCTTACCAAAACAAATTCATCTGTGTGTTCTGGGATAATAGCGTAGTTGGAATCATAGTTGGAATCAAGTTAACCCTCCCACATGCAGAAGGCGGGGTCGGAATATCATCGGTCACAGAGCTACTGTGGATTTATCACCATGTGTGCTGCTATTTCGGAGCATGGTGTCCTAACCCATATCCCCCTTATGGGCCATACAACACCCAGCATCTACTCAACTATTTAGAGACTCTCTACAGGGCTCTCATCCCTGATGAGAGGGGTCTGTTTAGAGAGGATTTGCCAAAGTATGTGGTCATTTGTGATAATGTGAGTTTCCATCGATCAAACATAAGGCAATGGTTTGTGACCCACCCGAGGATGCTCGTAAAATGCTCGTAAAAACATATATATTGTAAAGTTTTCCTTTTAAAAAAATGACATTTTCCTATAATATCATGTTGTCCCTTGTTAACCTCTAATGTGCTCTTTATGACAGAATATAAAAAATAGGTGAAATAAAAACATTTTTTTCATGAAGTTACACTAATCAGAAGGCACCTAATTGGTGGAATAACCCTCCTAATACTGTTTGTGAAACCAACAAATGGCCCCTACTGTTCCCAATGTCAAAGGCTCCAGTGTGACAGAGATGTATGTTTTCCTGGTATGAAGCTCTTATTAGCTTTGCACTGAGGGTACCTCCAAGTGGCTGTGTGGAGACTATTACTAAAACACTCGGATCTCAGTCCCAAATGATACCCTATTCCTTATATAGTGCACTACTTTTGACCAGATCCCATAGGGCTCCTACAGGTCAAAAGTAATGCACTACATAGGGTATTCTACATAGGGATTCTGATTGAGCTCCATCTCTTTATAGAGTTCACTATCTCACGCTGCTTGCCAGGAAGAGAATGGAACAGTGAAATAACCAGTGAGGTGTTCTAGCTCTCCTCATATGGTGGACTGTAAGTCAATAGATCTACTACAGGGGGTGTTAAATGCTCTATTTTAACCTTCTCCGGATTAAAGGATGATATGTATCTGTAGGAGACTGTAGTTTAAGCATGGTGCTTACAACGCCAGGGTAGTGGGTTTGATACTATCTTCTAAATTATTTTGGCACACTAATTTAAATAAATTTCAATTAGCATATAATTACTGAGCATGTTTTGTGTATATGAGAGGATTGGCACCGTCCTTGCCAAGCCACTGTGTGCTAATCCTTAGTCCTGGGCCATGGCAGGAACAGGGTTGAGTGTAGTTTGTGGTAGGGCTGGCTGCTGTGCTGCGTGGCCTGTCAGCTGCCTCCTAATCCCTCTCCAGCCCTCTCCTCTCCTCGCAGTCATCCACCCAACCCCTTGACCTCGGCTTGTGAGGTCTAACTAACTAAGCCCTCTCCCCCTGGTACTCTCCTGCCACCTAAAGCACAGAGCCAGAACCAGAGTACCACAGCCTAGGTGGCTGGCATCCCTGCCTTGAACAGCAGCCTGCCCTGAAGGATCACCTGTCCTCCCTGTCGGAATAGTAGTGGTGCGGAGTATAGGAAAGGTAAACATATCGGCTTTGCGAGTATTCATTTGAGCTACTCTGCCACGTGATGCGCAAAGCGCAGTCAAAGTTTTAACACCTCTCACATCACTTTTGATGACTTTCCGATGTGTTATTGCCCATTATCATATGATATTATTGTGTTTGCATAGCATTGCATTGCACAACAACACAGAAAATGCACTGCATGGTCTTCCCCTATCGAATACTCCCATGTCGTTGTTGGTTGTTCCTTGAAACCCCTTCTCTCAAGTCAAATGCATCGCTCGCCTAATAGGAGCTGTCACTGTGTGGATATATACCCGGGACTGTGTGTGGCTATGAGGAGCGTAGGTGTTCACTCTGGGGCTCACTCTGGGTCCCACATGTAATGAATGCGAAAACAATGAGACACCCAGTGGCTCCATTTCTCCATGAGCCGACCTGGGTCTGATTCACCTTAGCAAGCGGAACAGAGACCCAACACAAAGCTGAAGGAGGGGTTCAGAGGTCAGGCACCAAGCCCCGCTAACAGGGCCATTTCTCCAGTTTGGGCTTCCGAATAGGAAGACACAGAGGCCCAGAGACAATGGGATAAAAGGGACCCTCTAAAACCATTATGTTCTGAGGAAGTGATGGCCGTGAATGATGACTGAGTGAATAGGGACTGTTGAGGTGGGAGGTTGGTTCCATTAAGGGCCGTGGACACTCCATTAGGTGGTAATGAGGTGGGACATTTTCCCTATTAGGCCTCTTTCTTCACACCACTCTGTCCTCTTGGAGATAGGGACGTGTTAGATTCAAGCCCTTCAGATCTCCCCTTGGGACACTTGGAATGTTATTTATATTTTTCATAATTAATAAACAATACTTTTTTTCTAAATGCAGAAAATCCGATGTTTCTATGTCAAACAGTTTAGTTATATTTCAAACTTCTGTGATGTACATAAAAGTGTAATATTGGGATGCAAACTCAAAATTGAATACATTTTAACTCTATATCTTGGTACAGGGGTCTTCTTTTTTTAAGCCCATAACCATGTGTGTGAGGTGTATAATTTTGTTTCAAAGTAGATTTGAAACACTCTGTGTGACCCTGTTCTAGCCGTACAATGAATGTTAATAAATTGTCTGATCTAAGATCAGGTCCCCCCTGTCCATACAATCTTATTCATTATGATCTAAAAAGAGAAACTGATCAGCAATTTTGAATACAGGGCCCAAAGCTCTGAGTTGATATATTCATACCACACTGTAAGCACTTTGAAGCATTCAACTGTACCTATGCTGCTCTGCCATCCGGGAAATGTTTAAGCAGATTTACTCGAGTGTCTGCACTAACATAATGTCACCACCATATGCCGCTGAAACTTAACAGAGACTCATCTAGCCCTGCATGGCACAGTGTGCCTACTCTAAATCGCTCTTCTTGTATCGCTCTGTCATTGTCTAAATTCCTCTCTTTGATTATCATGTTAATTTTCATATGTCTGTCCCGTTCTGACCTTAGTTCCTTTGTTTTGTCTTTGTTTTAGTATGGTCAGGGCGTGACTTGGGGTGGGCAGTCTATGTTTGTTTTTCTATGTTGGTTCCTGTGTTCGGCCAAGTATGGTTCTCAATCAGAGGCAGGTGTCGTTAGTTGTCTCTGATTGAGAATCATACTTAGGTAGCCTTTTTCCACCTGTGTTTCGTGGGTGTTTATTTTCTGTCTTTGTATATGTTGCCAGACAGGACTGTTTCGGTTTTCGTTCATTCACTTTATTGTTTTTGTATTTCAGTGTTCAGTTTTTATTAATTAAATATTACATCATGAACACTTACCACGCTGCAAATTGGTCCTCCGATCCTTCTCGCTACTCCTCCTTAGAAGAGGAGGACGAGATCCGTTACAGAATCACCCACCACCAAAGGACCAAGCAGCGTGGTAACGGGCAGCTGCAGCAGCGGTTAAAAACACAGGACTCCTGGACATGGTAGGAGATTCTGGACGGCAAAGGACCCTGGGCTTAGGCTGGGGAATATCGCCGCCCCAAAGCAGAGCTGGAGGCAGCGAAAGCGGAGAGGCTGCGGTATGAGGAGGCAGCACGGCAGTGCGGGTGGAAGCCTGAGAGGCAGCCCAAAATAATTATTTGGGGGGGGGGGGGCACTTGGGGAGTGTGGCGAAGTCAGGTAGGAGACCTGCACCAACTTCCCGTGCTTACCGGAGAGCGAGAGGGACCGGGCAGGCACCGTGTTATGCGGTGGAGCGCACGGTGTCCCCAGTGCGTGTGCATAGCCCGGTGCGGTACATTGTAGCGCCTCGTATCGGCTGGGCTAGAGTGGGCCTTGAGCCAGGTGCCATGAAGCCGGCTCAGCGCATCTGGTCTCCAGTGCGTCTCCTCGGGCCGGTGGACATGGCACCAGCCTTACGCATGGTGTCCCCGGTTCCCCAGCACAGCTATTCCACCTCGCTGCACTGGCCTGGCTATGGGAAGCATTCAACCAGGTAAGGTTGGGCAGGCTCAGTGCTCAAGAGCTCCAGTGCGCCTTCACTGTCCGGTCTATCCGGTGCCACCTCTACGTACCAGCCCTCCGGTGGCAGCCCGCCGCACCAGGCTGTCTCTCTGTCTCCTCCCTACAGGTGCCCCCGCCTGTCCAGCGCTGCCAGAGACTTCTTCCTGCCCAGCGCTGTCAGAGTCTCCCGTCTGTCCTGACCTGCCAAAGTCTCCCGTCTGTCCTGAGCTGCCAGAGTCTCCCATCAGTCCTGAGCTGCCAGAGTCTCCCGTCTTTCCAGAGCTGTCAGATCCGCCAGTCTGTCCTGAGCTGCCAGAGCCGCCAGTCTGTCCTGAGCCGCCAGAGCCGCCAGGATCTGCCAGAGCCGTCAGTCAGCCAGGAGCTGCCAGAGCCGTCAGTCATGCCGGCGATGCCGGAATCGCCCTTCACTCCGGAGCTGCCGGAGTCTCCCACCTGTCCGGCGCTGCTGGAGTCTCCCGCCTGTCCGGCACTGCCGGAATCTCCCGTCCGTCTGGCGCTGCCGAAATCTCCCGTCCGTCCGGCGCTGCCGAAATCTCCCGTCCATTTGGGACCCGTGCCGATGGTCCCCAGTCGGAGCTCGGCGGTGAGGGTCGCCACTCTTAAGAGGCCACGGAGGCGAAGAGAGAGGCGAGGAAGGACTATGGTGGAGTGGGGTCCACGTCCCGCACCAGAGCCACCACAGCGGACAGACACCCACCCAGACCCTCCCCTATAGGTTTAGGTTTTGCGTCCGGAGTCCGCACCTTTGGTGGGGAGGTACTGTCACATTCTGACCTTAGTTCCTTTGTTTGGTATTTGTTTTAGTATGGTCAGGGCGTGAGTTGGGGTGGGCAGTCTATGTTTGTTTTTCTATGTTGGTTCCTGTGTTCGGCCAAGTATGGTTCTCAATCAGAGGCAGGTGTCGTTAGTTGTCTCTGATTGAGAATCATACTTAGGTAGCCTTTTTCCACCTGTGTTTCGTGGGTGTTTATTTTCTGTCTTTGTGTATGTCGCCAGACAGGACTGTTTCGGTTTTCGTTCGTTCACTTTATTGTGTTACAATGTCGTTACAATGTCATTGTCAGCTATTCAATAAAGGATTTATTTAGGAATTGTGTTTTCAGTGGACAATATAATGCCTCTCTTATACACTGCTCAAAAAATAAAGGGAACACTTAAACAACACAATGTAACTCCAAGTCAATCACACTTCTGTGAAATCAAACTGTCCACTTAGGAAGTAACACTGATTGACAATAAATTTCACATGCTGTTGTGCAAATGGAATAGACAACAGGTGGACATTATAGGCAATTAACAAGACACCCCCAATAAAGGAGTGGTTCTGCAGGTGGTGACCCCGACCACTTCTCAGTTCCTATGCTTCCTGGCTGATCTTTTGGTCACTTTTGAATGCTGGCTGTGCTTTCACTCTAGTGGTAGTATGAGACGGAGTCTACTACCCACACAAGTGTCTCAGGTAGTGCAGCTCATCCAGGATGGCACATCAATGCGAGCTGTGGCAAGAAGGTTTGCTGTGTCTGTCAGTGTATAGTCCAGAGCATGAAGGCGCTACCATGAGACTGGCCAGTACATCAGGAGACGTGGAGGAGGCCGTAAGAAGGGCAACAACCCATCAGCAGGACCGCTACCTCTGAATTTTGTGCAAGGAGGAGCAGAAGGAGCACTGGCAGAGCCCTGCAAAATGACCTCCAGCAGGCCACAAATGTGCATGTGTCTGCTCAAACGGTCAGAAACAGACTCCATGAGGGTGGTATGAGGGCCCAACGTCCACAGGTGGGGGTTGTGCTTACATCCTAACACCATGCAGGACGTTTGGCATTTGCCAGAGAACACCAAGATTGGCAAATTTGCCACTGGTGCCGTGTGCTCTTCACAGATGAAAGCACATGTGACAGACGTGACAGAGTCTGGAGAACGTTCTGCTGCCTGCAACATCCTCCAGCATGACCGGTTTCCTCCTAATGCAAGACAATGCTAGACCTCATGTGGCTGGAGTGTGTCAGCAGTTCCTGCAAGAGGAACTGAGCCTCATTTTGACTGTTTTAAGGACATTACATCAAAGTTGGATCAGCCTGTAGTATGGTTTTCCACTTTAATTTTGAGTGTGACTCCAAATCCAGACCTCCATGGGTTGATACATTTCATTTCCATTCATAATTTTTGTGTGATTTTGTTGTCAGCACATTTAACTATGTAAAGAAAAAGTATTTAACAAGAATATTTCATTCATTCAGATCTAGGATGTGTTATTTTAGTGTTCCCTTTATTTTTTTTGAGCAGTGTATGTTGAAATACAATGTTTGGGCTTGATTGATGGCAGTTCATGATCTCTAGACCTTATCAGAATATTTGTGAAACTATTGCAGAGGTGGAAGTCATCTCTTTATCACATGAAGAGGACCTAGTTGTGCAGAACATTTGAGTGATTCTCAACTCCTTGATGTTTCAAACCATCTCATGTGAAAGTTGACCAAGATTTCAAAGCAAAATCATATCATACTTCATGAGGAAGTACTATTTCTATATTGTTTTTCTTCTGAACTTTGATTCTCTTCAAAGAAAAAAGAAAAATGCAGCATCATATGATGCAAAAAGCTTCATACCGGCTGTATTTCTGTATTTTGAAAGTTAAATATCTTGAAAACTTGATTGCTGACATGCAAAACATTTTAGGAATATTTCAACAATGGACTAATGAAACAAATGCCAAAAGATAGTTTTTGAGTGGAGTTTTCCTTTAAGGTCTCCTTAAGAGTAGGAGTAAGAGTTTGGCCTATATCTGCCTTCCCCACGCCACAACACCACAAAAGGCAAATGAGTTTGCTGGTGCTCAGGATGTAGGACATTCACATGAAATATTGTCACAGCTAGAGCCCCTTCATCTGTAGACAGACACCCCACCGACAGCCACAGAATGCTGCATGGTGCATATCAAGAACCGTGAGGGATTTCTACATGTTTTTGAGGTTATACCATTTAAGGAGTTGACGGTTCCTTCCCATAAACCACAGTGAACGATTCTGTGATTAAGCAAAGTCTTGAGGCGTGAGGGTCCAGATTATTGCTGTCTAAATGTGATTGTGTGTAATCTCGTCGATTCAGATTGTGTTCCACACAATGTCTAGACCCAAATAGAATGTTTCACTGAACTCCAAAGAAGGTAGCCACATGTTTCGGAGCACTTTAAAGCTACGCTCCACAGCTTGTCTGTGACTCGCAGAGAGTCTTCTATGCGAAGGAAGAAGAGGTCTCTAGATATGCTCAACAGAGTTTCTTCTTTCTTTAACCAAGGAAAATGTGTCCGTCGGGCCAAAAAAAACACATTCCACACTGTGTCAGGGGGATTTAGTGACAAAAGGTGATTATAGTCACATCAGGGGGAATTTAGCGTGTGTCAGCCTATTTGCAACACACCTCCATGTAATTGCGTTTCCATTTTCGTGTGTTGCACTTGCTTTCAGTAGTGTCTATGAATCACTTGATTATGAAGGCATAAATGTATGAAAGGGGAGTTAACTCTGGTGTCCTGACTAAATTCCCAATCTGGCCTTCATACCATCATGACCATCTAATCATCCCCAGCATCCAATTGTCTCATTCATCCCCCTTCCTCTCCCCTGTAACTATTCCCCAGGTCGCCAATGTAAATGAGAATGTGTTCTCAGTCAACTTACCTGGTAAAATAAAGGTTGAATATTTTTTTTTATAAAAATGTAGTTCTGTCCTTGAGATGTACTTGTCTATTAATGTTATGTATTATATGTTTTATTATATGTTTTTTATGATTTTTGTGGACCCCAGGAAGAGTAGCTGCTTTAGTTTAGCAGTGGCTAATGAGGAACCTAATACAATAAAAGAAAAAGATACAAATTAACATGTGAAAAACTTTAACGTGAAAAAAGATTCATGAGCAATTTCACATGTGAAAATTTAACTCTCACACGTGGAATTACTTTCTCACATGTTAAAAACCTTTGTCGAAATGTTGCATCCCCAATGTTGCCACGTTTCACATAAAGTCTTGTGCTCGAATGTGTAGTTTCATATTATCACATGTTGAAATGTTGCTTCTCCATGTTGTCACATTTATTTCACATGAGACCATGTTATCACATGTTGCATGTTACATGTGAAATTCAGTTTTTTTTCTGTAAGGAGTATGATATGTTGTTGTCTCTTCACTGTGCAGTGAAAGTGACTTGAAAATGTCATGATGCATTGCGAGCTGTAGTGTGCATAATCTCTCGTAATGTGAGTCTTGTTATACCAATGGCCCTTGCTCCAAGCATGAGAGAGAAATGTAAGCATAGTCCACAGCTTCTACACGTTGGAATTAGGATTTATCTAATCAGAGCATCACCATTGAAACTCATCTCCAGGCGATACACACATTCTGTCTACCAGTCAGCAGAGATCCCTGCTGTTAGCATATTCCAATTTGCGCCACCCATAAGTGAGCGACCTACATGCCAAGTATAGACCATATATTCAGTTCGCTACAGGTTATAGAGAAGAGCAGAAGTGTGGAACTCTCCGCTCAGAACCCAGTCCTACTTACCTACTTTACCTACAGTTTATGGAACATTTTCTCTTTTAGTATTTATCTAGTAGGTTTCCTCAAGGAGAAAGCTGTCCACTTCTACGTCAAAGATTATAAAACAAATAAATTCACAGTAGAAAATGACAGACAGGAGCAAGTGCTGCTGTTCAGTCAATTGAGTACAACCTCACATTAGAGTAAAATATCAAGGATGTCGTTAGAAAGCACTATTACTGCCTTTGCTTATTAAATAAGTTATCTGGCCATAAACCCTTATTGTTTACACTCTCATTAAAGGAGAATTTAACTTTTTTACAACCAAATTTGTATTTTGGATGTAAACGGTACGTTATTGAAGTGTCCAGACACTTTTTTGCAATTTGACTTGTTTTTCAGAAACTGACTCCAACCAGTGATTGACTTCCTCATCCCTGTTCTGCAGGAATGGGGCTAAAATATAAAAATGAACAAAAGCTCCTGAAACACCCAAATGCATGTTTTTAGAACCTGAAACACTCTCAGCATAGTAATACAGGTCTTTAGATGTTGTATATATGAAATTGTGTCATTCCAGATAAAACACAGCAGTTACACATGGAATAAACAAACATACAGTCAATAATACAGTAGATAAAATAAAAATCTATATACAGTGAGTGCAAATGAGGTAAGATAAGGGAGGTAAGGCAATAAATAGGCCATGGTGGCGAAGTAATTACAATTTAGCAATTAGACACTGGAATGGTAGATGTGCAGAAGATGAATGTACAAGTAGAGATACTGGGGTGGAAAGGAGCAAGATAAATAAATACCGTATTGGGATGAGATAGTTGGATGAGCTGTTTACAGATGGGCTATGTACAGGTGCAGTGATCTGTGAGCTGCTCTGACAGCTAGTGCTTAAAGCTCGTGAGGGAGATAAGGGTCTCCCAGCTTCAGTGACTTTTTGCAGTTCTTTCCAGTCATTGGCAGCAGAGAACTGGAAGGAAAGGCAGCAAAAGCAGGAATTGGCTTTGGGGGTGACCAGTGAGATATACCTGCTAGAGTGCGTGCTACGGGTGGGTGCTATGGTGACCAGTGAGCTGAGATAAGGCAGGGCTTTACCTAGCAGAGACTTGTAGATGACCTGGAGCCAGTGGGTTTGGCAACGAGTATGGCCAGCCAACAAAAGCGTACAGGTCACAGTGGTGGGTAATATATGGGGCTTTGGTGGCAAAACAGATGGCACTGTGATAGACTGCATCCAATTTGTTGAGTAGAGTGTTATTTTATCGCTGAAGTCAAGGATCGGTAGGGTGGTCAGTTTTACGAGGGTATGTTTGGCAGCATGAGTGAAGGATGCTTTGTTACAATATAGGAAGCTGATTCTAGATTTAATTTTGGATTGGGGATGCTTAATGTGAGCCTGGAAGGAGAGTTTACAGTCTAGCCAGACACCTAGGTATTTCTAGTTGTACACATATTCTAAGTCAGAACCGTCCAGAGTAGTGATGCTGGACGGGCGGGCAGGTGCGGGCAGTGATTGGTTGAAGAGCATGCACTTAGTTTTACTTGCATTTAAGAGCAGTTGGCCACAGAAGGAGAGTTGTATGGCATTGAAGCTCGTCTGGAGGTTAGTTAACACCAGAGAAGGGCCAGAAGTATACAGAATGGTGTTGTAGTGGTGGATCAGAGAATCACCAGCAGCGGGAGCGACATCATTGATGTATACAGAGAAGAGAGTCGGCCCGAGAATTGAACCTTGTGGAACCCCCATAGAGACTGCAAGAGGTCCGGACAACAGGCCCTCAGATTTGACACACTGAACTCTATCAGAGAAGTAGTTGCTGAACCAGGCGAGGCAATCATTTGAGAAACCAAGGCTGTTGAGTCTGCTAATAAGAATGTGGTAATTGACAGAGTCTAAAGCCTTGGCCAGGTTGATGAATATGGCTGCACAGTAATGTCTTTTATCGATGGCGGTTATGATATTGTTTAGGACCTTGAGCATAGCTGAGGTGCGCCCATGACCAGCTCTGAAACCAGATTGCATAGCGGAGAAGGTACGGTGGGATTCAAAACGGTCGGAAATCTGTTTGTCGACTTGACTTTCGAAGACCTTAGAAAAGCACGGTAGGATAGATACAGGTCTGTAGCAATTTGGGTCTAGAGTGTCTCCCCCTTTGAAGAGGAGGATGACAGTGGCAGCTTTCCAATCAATCTCAGACAATATGAAAGAGAGGTTTAAAAGAGTTTGAAATCATTTCCAACCAATTGAATTTACCACAGGTGTACTCCAACATCTCAAGGATGATCAATGTAAACAGGATGCACCTGAGCTCAATTTAGAATATTTATGTAAATAAGGCATTTCTAAAAACCTGTTTTCACTTCGTCATTATTTGGTATTGTGTGTATATTGATGAGTAAAACAAATAGTTTAATGCTGTAACAAACAAAGTCAAGGGGTCTGAATACTTTCCGAATGCACTGTATGTATGAACATAAAACTTATATCCTTTAAATTCTGCGATAGTAAACTTGAACAATATCATTTGTATACCATTTTCTTTCTTGATGGCATCCTGGCTTGTGGAGAAATGTAAACATGACACATTTCTGGGAGGCTGTTAAGTTGAATTGAGCAACACGGCCCAACCTTTTACCAAAACCATTTACCAATCATCTATTTATAAAGAAGCCCACAAAGGTCAAGTGACAGGTCTAGGGAGAGAGATTATTTGAAACTAAATGAGGATTGGTGGATTCCTCTAGCATCACCTTGATTTGTGTCCACTCAGCATCTTGCTCCGAGACTGGGCTGCTTGCCAGTGACGTAATGGGATAACTATGCAGCAAGGCAACAGACCCTCACTGTGTGTATATCTCTACCTGTTCTCCACTGTCTTCAAATCCTGTAATATGTCTGTTTGTGTTTCTCTCTCCGCTAAGACACAGTCAACTTGGAGACCCTCAAGACGACAAATAACACTAAAGGAAAAGTGCTCTTCCAACCCAACAGAGAAAAGAAATTCCACCGTCAGTGATAATCAATGTCAACATGTCCAAAAGTAGAATAGTCACCAGAATGATTGTATATGCATCCCTAGATGCCAGTGGCAAACCGTGACCCATTGGACCTAGGACTTCAGTGGGGATAAATAATTACAACAGTGGCACATCAAAGTTGACAAGCTCCTGGTGCTGAAAGGACAGTGACTGTAACATGCACACGCCGTGTACGAAAGAACAACTATTACTTCCCATTGCAAACATATTTTATCACGCTCAGCACGCAAAGTAACAGGTGATCTAAAGTTTAAATGCAACAATGTTTCACATGCATTGTTTTAAAATAGATAGCTAACAACAAGCGAAAAAAAAGGTGTCAGTCATCAAATGATGATCTGAAAATGTTCTTATTAATGTTTAAAGCTAATCTTGAAGGACGATGTTAACGAATTAGCAAAAACATCATATGGCTGCAGCCGCCTCACACTACAACACAAGCTAGCAAGATTGTGGGAAAACTAGGCTTCTGCTCACGCTCTCAGGAGCAAGTATGGGTAGCTGCAGCCCAATATGGCGACTGGAGTATGGGACGAGTGGGTGTGTCGAAAAGAGTGGGTGAATGGAAAGCGAATCAGCTAATTGGACAGATTTGTTTCCACTCAAGACCGTTTTGTGTGGCTGATTGTAAGGAAGTCTGTGTGTAGCTGGTGTATAGGAGTCAGGCGCAGGACAGCAGATGAGTAAATAAACGTATTTTACTCAACATATAATAAATGCAATACCAAACAGAGCCCACAATATCAGACCTTCCTACATAGAAACAATCACTCACAAACAAACGTGGGGGAACAAAGGGTTAAATAATGAACAGGTAATTAGGAGATTGAAACCAGGTGTGTAAGACAAAAACAAAACAAATGGAAAATGAAAAGTGGATCGGCGATGGCTAGAAGGCCAGTGACGTCAACCGGCGAACGCCGCCGAAACAAGGAGAGGGATCGACTTCGGTCGGAAGTCGTGACACTGATTGGGCTGCACAACGAGTCGATAAGCCGGTGACCAGTGCACCAGCATTGTATCGATGTGTTTCCTACTGGGCAGCTGTATCAAGGCAGCTGTATCACGGTCATGTCGCAGACGGTAGCTAGCGTGGGGGACAGTCACAGTACAACGCATGAAGCAACAGTACCACCATCATCAGTACTTTTAATACAAAATCAAAAATTGATAATTTTATAACTGAAAATGTATAATTATTTGTGTAAAACTAACAGTGAAATACAACTCAGACTCATCCTTTTGCTTCAAAACAGAAGTCCAAACTCTCGCAATATGGTAGTTCATTGTACGGTAGTTGCATGGTAAGAAACAAAATCAATCAAAACATCTAACCTATAATAGTAGAGAGTTTTCGACAAAACCACTCCTTTCCACACGCACACTACTACCCCCCTCTCCTCGAGTGTGACATGTCTAGGCCTTTGAGAAGGCGGAAGTAAAAAATACAGTAACAGTCAAAAGTTTGGACACACCTACTCATTCCAGGGTTTTTCTTTATTTGTAATATTTTCTACATTGTAGAATAATAGTGAAGACATCAAAACTATGAAATAACACATATGGAATCATGTAGTAAAATTTGCAGCGGCCCACGCATCTGAATGCACTTGTCACTCCTACTCCTGCTCCCTCCCCCCATCGCTCGACCGCTGGTCTACTAACCACCGGTCCTGGCAACCCAAGATTACGCACACCTGGCAACCATCATGCGCACACCTGCTCCCCATCGTTTAGCACCACCCTGATTATTCTCCCTTCATATAGCCCTCGGCAGCCTCAGTCGTTAGGCAGTATTGGTTTTGGTTATGTTCAGTATGCTTCTCCTGTTTACTATTTTCGTCATGTTCATTATTATTATTAACCTCAACTTCTGTACCTTCTCCCTGACTCCCTGCATATACATTACAGCTCACCTCTCATGACTCCATGCTATGGACACCAAAATTATGACCTGCTTCTTTGAATTACCTTGTGAAAGCCTAACACTGTAAGATTGCATTTTATAATTCAGCTAGTCATGTTGGTAATAGAACAAGCTTTCAAATTATGCCCACCTGACTCAGGATAATAATGGACCATTTTTGGATTGCAGTAATTGTGTAAAGGCATAGATGCAGGGCTGTGTTCTAAACTAACAACTAAGTGTGCTTGCTCTAGTTCTTCAAGGGCACAGCTTCACTCATAGAAAAAAGGTGATCTTGAACCTAAAACGTTTTTTTGACTGTCCCTATAGGAGAACCCTTTGAATAACCCTTTTGGTTCCAAGTAGTACTGTTTTGGTTCCAGGTAGAACCTTATTGGGTTCCATGTAGAACTCTTTCCCAAGAGTTGTACATGGAACCCAAAAGAGTTCTACCTGTAACCAAAAAGGTGTCGCCTATGGGGAAAGCCAAAGAACCCTTTTTTTTGTATAGTATAGTTCAAGACTCTTTGAGTCATAAAAGTGCATTGAAATTACTTAGGAACTGTGCACACTTTGGAGAGGTATGTGGCTACTTGGAAACAGCAATTAGACCTCTCACTTAAACCCTTGTAATTGTTTGATCTTATGTTGCACATAACCCAGATTTTCCAAGAATACGCCGGCCTTTCATCAAACCGCCTGTATTGCTGGCCTTGTCTGCTTTTTGGAAAGTCTGAGCCTTGGTCGAAAGGTGGGTACAATGACCTGAAGAACATAGCTTGTACAGATAAATGGCAAAACAAACGCAGGGAGCATACATATGAATGCCCACATCAGATTCAAGCTTCTGGGGAAAAGCTGCATCGATCACGATGAAGGTCTGCGTATTTAAACTGCGCAGCACGAGAAAGTAAGAAGAAACAGGGATGTTCCTAAAGCGGTTTAGCAACACCACTGCGTTTTGGGGCATGCAAGAAATTGCCTTTAGAGGACAAGACGACTGGGAAAGTTCCCGCCAACAAGGGAACTACAAGGATCTTACAGAGGTAATTGCACGCCACGATGCTTTAAGTCAAATCAAATTTTATTTGTCACATACACATGGTTAGCAGATGTTAATGCGAGTGTAGCGAAATGCTTGTGCTTCTAGTTCCGACAATGCAGTAATAGCCAACAAGTAATCTAACTAACAATTCCAAAACTACTGTCTTATACACAGTGTAAGGGGATAAAGAATATGTACATAAAGATGTATGAATGAGTGATGGTACAGAGCAGCATAGGCAAGATACAGTAGATGGTATCGAGTACAGTATATACATATGAGATGAGTATGTAAACAAAGTGGCATAGTTAAAGTGGCTAGTGATACATGTATTACATAAGGATGCAGTAGATGATATAGAGTACAGTATATACGAGATGTACGAGATGAATAATGTAGGGTATGTAACATTATATTAGGTAGCAATGTTTAAAGTGGCTAGTGATATATTTGACATCATTTCCCATCAATTCCCATTATTAAAGTGGCTGGAGTTGAGTCAGTGTCAGTGTGTTGGCAGCAGCCACTCAATGTTAGTGGGGGCTGTTTAACAGTCTGATGGCCTTGAGATAGAAGCTGTTTTTCAGTCTCTCGGTCCCAGCTTTGATGCACCTGTACTGACCTCGCCTTCTGGATGATAGCGGGGTGAACAGGCAGTGGCTCGGGTGGTTGTTGTCCTTGATGATCTTTATGGCCTTCCTGTAACATCGGGTGGTGTAGGTGTCCTGGAGGGCAGGTAGTTTGCCCCCGGTGATGCGTTGTGCAGACCTCACTACCCTCTGGAGAGCCTTAATGGTTGTGGGCGGAGCAGTTGCCGTACCAGGCGGTGATACAGCCCGCCAGGATGCTCTCGATTGTGCATCTGTAGAAGTTTGTGAGTGCTTTTGGTGACAAGCCGAATTTCTTCAGCCTCTTGAGGTTGAAGAGGCGCTGCTGCACCTTCTTCACGATGCTGTCTGTGTGAGTGGACCAATTCAGTTTGTCTGTGATGTGTATGCCGAGGATGTGGATAGGGGGGTGTTCCCTCATCTCCTTAGTTTTGTTGACGTTGAGTGTGAGGTTATTTTCCTGACACCACACTCCGAGGGCCCTCACCTCCTCCCTGTAGGCCGTCTCGTCGTTGTTGGTAATCAAGCCTACCACTGTTGTGTCGTCCGCAAACTTGATGATTGAGTTGGAGGCGTGCGTGGCCCCGGAGTCGTGGGTGAACAGGTAGTACAGGAGAGGGCTCAGAACGCACCCTTGTGGGGCCCCAGTGTTGAAGATCAGCGGGGTGGAGATGTTGTTGCCTACCCTCGCCACCTGGGGGCGGCCCGTCAGGAATTCCAGTACCCAGTTGCACAGGGCGGGGTCGAGACCCAGGGTCTCGAGCTTGATGACGAGCTTGGAGGGTACTATGGTGTTGAATGCCGAGCTGTAATTGATGAACAGCATTCTCACATAGGTATTCCTCTTGTCCAGATGGGTTAGGGCAGTGTGCAGTGTGGTTGAGATTGCATCGTCTGTGGACCTATTTGGGCGGTAAGTAAATTGGAGTGGGTCTAGGGTGTCAGGTAGGGTGGAAGTGATATGGTCCTTGACTAGTCTCTCAAAGCACTTCATGATGACGGAAGTGAGTGCTACGGGGCGGTAGTCGTTTAGCTCAGTTACCTTAGCTTTCTTGGGAACAGGAACAATGGTGGCCCTCTTGAAGCATGTGGGAACAGCAGACTGGTATAGGGATTGATTGAATATGTCCGTAAACACACTGGCCAGCTGTCCTGCGCATGCTCTGAAGGCGAGGCTGGGGATAACGTCTGGGCCTGCAGCCTTGCGAGGGTTAACACGTTTAAATGTTTTACTCACCTCGGCTGCAGTGAAGGAGAGTCCGCATGTTTTCGTTGCAGGCCTTGTCAGTGGCACTGTATTGTCCTCAAAGCGGGCAAAGAAGTTATTTAGTCTGCCTGGGAGCAAGACATCCTGGTCCGTGACTGGGCTGGTTTTCTTCTTGTAGTCCGTGACTGACTGTAGACCCTGCCACAGGGATCAACAAAATGGAGTCGTCGTCAGCTTTTCCGAAAGGAGGGCGGGGCAGGGCCTAATATGCGTCGTGGAAGTTAGAGTAACAATGATCCAAGGTTTTTCCAGCCCTGGTTGCGCAATCGATATGCTGTTACAATTTAGGGAGTCTTGTTTTCAGATTAGCCTTGTTAAAATACCCAGCTACAATGAATGCAGCCTCAGGATGTATGGATTCCAGTTTGCAAAGAGTCAAATAAAGTTCGTTCAGAGCCATCGATGTGTCTGCTTGGGGGGAAAATATACGGCTGTGATTATAATCGAAGAGAATTCTCTTGGTAGATAATGCGGTCGACATTTGATTGTGAGGAATTCTAAATCAGGTGAACAGAAGGATTTGAGTTCCTGTATGTTTCCTTGATCACACCACGTCTCGTTAGCCATAAGGCATACGCCTCCGCCCCTCTTCTTACCAGAAAGATGTTTGTTTCTGTCGGCGCGATGCGTGGAGAAACCCGCTGGCTGCATCGCCTCCGATAGCGTCTCTCCAGTGAGCCATGTTTCCGTGAAGCAAAGAACTTTACAGTCTCTGATGTCCCTCTGGAATGCTACCCTTGCTCGGATTTCATCAACCTTGTTGTCAAGAGACTGGACATTGGCGAGAAGAATGCTAGGGAGTGGTGCACGATGTGCCCGTCTCCGGAGTCTGACCAGAAGACCGCCTCATTTCCCTCTTTTACGGAGTCGTTTTTTGGGGGGGATCACCGGCTGGGATCCATTCCGTTGTCCTGGTTGAAAGGCAGAACACAAGGATCCGCGTCGCGAAAATCATATTCTTGGTCGTACTGATGGTGAGTTGACGCTGATCTTATATTCAGTAGTTCTTCTCGACTGTATGTAATGAAACCTAAGATGACCTGGGGTACTATAATGTAAGAAATAACACGTTAAAAAAAACAAAAAAAATGCCTAGTTTCCTAGGAATGCGAAGCCATCTCTGTCGGCGCCGGAAGTAGGTAACATATCGAACTTGCGATTGTCTTTTCTGGGATGTCGAAAACTATTCTGGATGATTTGATAGCTTCCATCGCATCATCCATTAAAAGTTAAATTTTTGGGGGGGACATTTTCACGGACAGACACAAGCAAAACCTCAGCCTACAAAAAGCCTAGGCTACACCTGAACATCCCATACAGCATGTCAGAAATCTGACATCTGTATGGGATGAAAACGATACAGTTGTTCAGTCTGATCAACTGTAGTCTACTAATACGAGAAGCTGCATACAGCCTGTGCACTGGTCAGGGTAAACTAATTGGTAACATTATGTAATAGTCCATTTGTGTGTCAGGAGAAAATGTGAATGTGATGAAATTTAGTTTATATTCAAAATTGGGCTTGCTAGGCTGCCTATACATTTTTAATCCGAAATTATCAAATGGAATGAATCAATCAATCTAATAGTGATGACAGATGTGAGTAAATGTTTTATAAGGCCTACTGTTGCATACATAGGCCTGCATGATGAAAACATGCATAAAGCCTGCTCAGCCCTGTGAGTTCTATTGTCTGTCAGTTGTTGTCTATGTGCCTCGGTAGAGGAAATACCCCTCCTAATCTGGTCTAAATATACTTTATATGAACCCCCCCCCCCCCCGGAGTTAAAAAAACATGTGGCCTGATTAGGAAAAACTGTTCCCATCATAGCCCATTTAAAACCACCTTACAGTGGATTAATCACTGTCATAGGGTCCAGAGTTTTCCTGGTTAGGTTAACAGATAAGGAAAAACTCTGAGCCCCAGGATGTAAGAATTGGCCCACCGCTCTAGGACCTATGGTGGCACCAGTCTGCTTGCAGTTGTCACTTATCGTCAGGTATGTGGATGATCAGGGCTTTATTCAGGAACGTTTCTTGGGCTTTGATGTGTCAAGTGGGCGTGATGTGCAATCTGTTTGACTTTATGAATGTTGAGATGTCTGAGTTTAACTTCGTAGAGAAACTTGTTGTCCAAACCTACAATGGCACAGCTGTAATGGAATGTATCTGCTGTTTGTATTTACAACAAAGTCCCCTTCTGTTCCCTGACTAAGAGGGGATGACTGCGCAACTCCACTACACTTGTCAACTTTCTCCTTACATGAACTTATGCCATGTCTCATGTGCCCGCTCATCCACTGGCACATTGAATGTCTCCCCTCCAAGCACTGTGAGTACCCCTATACACGTTCTCTCATTGCTGTATGTAGAGTCAATCACACACAAACACATACACATTATTACACATCAAAGATTGATTTTACTCCTTGCTTGGACTAACTCATTCTTAGCTCTTTTGTCTAACTGTGTATGTAGTGTGTTGTGTTATTGTTTTTTTTGTCTTCCAAGTCAAATCCTATCCTGCACTGGTCAAGCCTCTGAACACTTCAATTTATGCCCCATACCCTCATTCAATCGCTGCTGTGACACCTTTCCAACGCTGAGTAAGTAGCCCTCTCATTCCCATTCCCCATTGTACTATACATGTCTTTATTAAATGCTTTAGGTTAAAATAATTTGTATTTGATGATTTTTGAAACACACTTTGTCGTCTCCTTGCGTTCCGCACCTACTCCGTGGGTCTCCCATCCTCCTCAATCTTTCAATTCACCAGCCTCCACTGGTCCTCACCATGGTTATGCATAATGCTTTCCATATTTCTTTTGAAAGAAACATTTCCATTTAACCCTATTCATATAGCCCAATTCCTTTGGAGATGTGTAAGATGTTAAACAAAAACTATAAATCATTTTATAAATCCTTAGGCCTTCTCTGAGGGCATAAAAGGCCCTTGCGGTTCGCCACTGCTAGACGCCCATGTTGCGTGTGAATATGGGAGGTGGCTTTGGGAGGTGGCTTGGCTAGTAGACTTTAGTTTCTATGGGATTCTCAGTAGCTAGTTCTCAGTACTGTAGCTGGCGTGTGTGGACTGACAGATGATTGCCCTGTGGTTTTAATCTTGTTAGGGATTTTTAAATGTGCTGTGTCCACTCAGATCTGGAGATAGAGCTCTGCTCATCCCTTGTGTGCAAATTCCAACAGTCCAAAAAATAAAAGCACAAAGGGCCCCCTGGTGATATCATTCCCGTGTCAGCACCCACCCAGGGACCCCTCGGGCATGAAGCAGGACGGGAGGGACACACTATGACTATGCACAGAGGCTCAGAGGGTTCTTCTATATACCCACAGTCTCTCACTTCTCTACTCTATTCAGTTTCAAAGGGCCTCATAAAGAGCCTCAAGTTCAAGTCTGAAAGCAGAGTTGAGGAGCCAATCTGTACATTCCAACTGCTTTGAAGGAGTCAAGCAGGCTAAATCTATCAATAGCCATTGAAAGCCACACAAAGGATCTATGGATGTCATAATGTTTCTAGTATAGCGTGACACTCTGACATAACTTCTGCTCATGTTCAATTGCCATCAGTACCATGAAACTGCAGCTGCCCTTACTGCCCATGTGGACATGTTACATACCTGAATTTCTATATTTAACGGAGCAGTGGGTTTTTTCCATTTCAACACAATTGGCTGTCCATCCACATATTATTCCACACTTTGCTGTGTAGATGAAGCATCTATGTGGATACGATCTACCTCGCCCACACACAGGTGCAGGGTATCACCATAGCAGAATAACTTTAGCCAGTTATACCTATAAGAACAGTAAAAGTATGTATTCATTTTACTTTGATGTTTATCTGATTTATATCAGCTCAAAAATGACAGACCGACCTTTACAGTGCCTTGCAAAAGTATTCATCCCCTTTGTGTTTTTCCTTTTTTGTTGCATTACAACCTGTCATTTAAATAGATTTTTATTTGGATTTCATGTAATGGACATACAGAACATAGTCCAAATTGGTGAAGTGAATGTTGTTGTTTTTTAATGACTTTTTAAAAAATGCACCAAAAAAATACAACGGAAAAGTGGTGCGTGCGTATGTACAGTTCAAGCGGGAAGTTTACATTACACATTAGCCAAATACTTTTAAACTCCATTTTTCACAATTCCTGACATTTAATCCTAGTAAAGATTCCCTGTCTTAGGTCAGTTAGGATCACCACTTTATTTTAAGAAGGTGAGATGTCAGAATAAAAGTAGAGAATGATTTGATTCAGCTTTTATTTTTTTCATCATATTCCCAGTGGGTCAGAAGTTTACATACACTCAATTAGTATTTGGTAGCGTTGCCTTTAAATTGTTTAACTTGAGTCAAACTTTTCAGGTAGCCATCCACAAGCTTCCCACAATATGTTGGGTGAATTTTGGCCCATTCCTCCTGACAGAGCTGGTGTAACTGAGTCAGGTTTGAAGGTCTCCTTGCTTGCACACGCTTTTTCAGTTCTGTTAAAAAATGTTCTATAGGATGAGGTCAGGGCTTTGTGATGGCCACTCCAATACCTTGACTTTGTTGTCCTTAAGCCATTTCCCACAACTTTGGAAGTATGCTTGGGATCATTGTCCATTTGGAAGACCCATTTTGACCAAGCTTTAACTTCTTGATACTATTTGGGAGCGTAATCATAGCCTCAAACTAATTAGCATAACGCAGGGGACATAAATCTTCCTAGAAAATGTTCCTATTCATGAAAATCACAAATTAAATATATTGAGACACAGCTTAGCCTTTTGTTAATCACACTGTCATCTCAGATTTTAAAATATGCTTAACAGCCAATGCTAGACAAGCATTTGTGTAAGTTTATCATGGCATAATGCTATGGCTAGGCTCTGCTAGCATCAGGCAACATTTTTACGAAAATAAGAAAAGCAATCAAATTAAATCATTTACCTTTGAAGAACTTCGGATGTTTTCACTCAGGAGACTCCCAGTTAGATAGCAAATGTTCCTTTTTTCCCAAAATATTATTTTAGTAGCCAAAATGTCTTGTAATGGCCTAGTCAAAGCCCAGACCTCAATCCAATTGAGAATATGTGGTATGACTTATTAAAGATTGCTGTACACCAGCGGAACCCATCCAACTTGACGGAGCCTTGAAAAATTGGTAAAAATCCCAGTGGCTAGATGTGGCAAGCTTACAGAGACATACCCCAAGAGACTTGCAGCTGAAATTGCTGCAAAAGGTGGCTCTACAAAGTATTGACTTTTGGGGGGTGAACAGTTATGCATGCTCAAGTTTTCAGTTTTCTGTCTTATTTCTTGTTTGTTTCACAATAAAAAATTGTTTGCATCCTCAAAGTGGTAGATATGTTGTTTAAATTATACAACCCCCCCCCCAGAATTTTTTTTTAAAATACATTTTAATTCTAGGTTGTAAGGCAACAAAATAGGAACAATGCCAAGGGGGGTGAATACTTTCACAAGCCACTGTATACTGAAAAACTACCCTGTGTGGACCCCCCCCCCAGCATGCAATGTGAGTGGTGTTACGAGGTCAACATTCCCCCATAAACTGCCTCATAAATATCCACTATGTGTGTGAACTCAAACAAATGTGTCCCAAGTTAGCAGGCTTGTTGCCGGTAAAAGCCTGTGTGTGATGATGTAGTGCACGTAAAAATATTCCATCACATTTTCAACTATACTGATGGTTCTATACAACTATACAAAACATGTTGCGTTATATAGGGAATGTGCCCACTCTGGTATTTGCACGTGCACTCTAGTCAATAGCTTGCAGATACAGTGTGGTTATAGCCTACATGTTGAGATTATTATGGACATTATTATGGATGGCAGCCAAGCATCGATCATCATGTCACCAGAATATTTACTGGAAAGGAGCATCAAGGTCATCATCTTGCACTTTCACCACCGTGTGAAGTGTATCTAACTTATATTATCTGTAGCCTAATAAACTGTATGCTTTTCCGAGTCGTAGTGGGAGGACCACTACATCGCTTGACTCCAAGTTTACTTTGATATGATGGTTATTATATATGTCTACCATTAAGAATTTTACAGACACAAAAAGGTCCCACCTTGTTTAGGGTATTTTGTTATGTTGACATTTACCGACAAATTAGCTATTTCCATCAGGCCTGTCCTGACTTTTTTTTTATTGAACGGTTGGATGGAAACCTGGTTACTGTGATTGTTAAAAAGATAAATAAGTGTTACGCCATGGCCTTTAGAGATCCTTTATTCTCTATTTTGGTTAGGTCCGGGTGTGACTAGGGTGGGCATTCTAGTTTATATATTTCTAGGTTGGCTTGGTATAGTTCCCAGTCAGAGGCAGCTGTCTATCGGTGTCTCTGATTGGGGATCATATTTAGGCAGCCATTTCCCCACTGTTTTTTTGGGGATCTTATCTATGTATAGTTGCCTGCGAGCACTACATTAGCGTCACAGTTCGTTTTGAGCTTTATTGTTTTCTGTGTGTTTCACTTCTAATAAAAGATGATGGAACCATACCACGCTGCACTTTGGTCCGATTCATATTACGACGATGTTCGTGACAATAAGAAACAAAAATAGCTTCTTAGCAAACTGCAATCTCTCAAGCAATGATTTTGCTGGGACTGTCTGGGAGTGATCTGAGTGGGGAGAGGGAACATTTTAAATGAGCTGTACATGGCTGAGAGATTTGGAACTCTTTCTTATTGGTCTATTAACTAATTTACTGCATGGTAATGTCACCATGGAAGGCCAAAACTTCATCCCACCAAAACGGGCAGAAAATGTTCAAACAGCTCTTATACGTAAAGGGTATTATCATAATTTTCACAATTTCAAAGTATTATTCCAACCTTATATCATGGAAATGTATATAAAAACACAACATTTTTGACTGCACTAGGTCTTTTAAAGCAGAGTTGTTCCTGACTACTGTAAAGCATTTGTCTGAACCCATAAGCCGCATTCTGTCCCAGACACAACCACAACAACAGACATACATCAGGTCCCACGGAGAGGGAGACACACTCACAGAGAGGGAGACAGGCAGGCCAGACAGTGCGGTGGTAATGTGTTCTGACGGATATTAGACAAGCGTCCTCGGGGTCTGCTGGCCTTGTGTTGTGAGTGACCATGGATGTCTCTTCAGGAGGGCCTATTTCTGGATAGATGACCCCCTTCAGACAGCCCATAATTCATATCGTCCTGGAGACCACCACACTGAAGCCTGCAGTCTCACCAGGACAGTGTTACTCTGTTAGGCGTCTTACTGTGGCCGTTCATGTCGGTATAATGCTTTGCATTGACACCTAATTGTTGTCAATTATAGTGCTCTTCGATGCCTCAGGGGAGGCGATATGTTCCATGATAGCTGTGTTGTTATCCGGGTTAGCTGCTAATTGGCAATTAATTTATCATGTACTGTATACACACCAATTATGGGTACATATTAGCGGTACATTTAGGCTGCTAGGAACTACTGCAGTTAGTGAGTAGCGGCCATAATCATAGTGTATTAAAGGTGAGTGGAGAGGAGGACACAGACTTTTAACATGGAAGCAGAATTAGTCATTTTCTGTGCCCTTCAGTCAGATCCTTTCAGAGACTGGGGATACAATCCAAATGTCATCCTATTCCCTATAAATGGCGCACTACTTTTGACCAGGGCCCATAGGGATCTGGTCAAAAATAGTGCACTATACAAATAGGGTGCCATTTGGGATGCAGCCATGATCTCTTGTTAGAGACAGGAAATGAGAGCTCAGCCAGACTCCAATCCCAGACGATGAGACATCATTTCTGTTGCTTTTCTGTAGGGGCACTAGATTCTCAAAGAGTCCCTGAACACCGATACAGTTAACCTCTGGCCAGATGGAAGCCTGTTCATGTTCAGTGACTACTAAACTACACAGAGAGCTAAGCTGCATGCTGCTGCTGCTGCTGTGTGACGTGGGTTGTGAGACACCACAACCACCTGTAATGGAGTGTTGACAGATGCATCTCTAAGAGGAAGCCAAGGACGGTAAACCACAGCAATGGGGATTTGGCTGCAAATTTACATTGGCATTTTAGTCATTTAGCAAACACTACATTTAGTGCTTTCCTCTTAAAGATAGCTAGGTGGGACGACCACATATCACAGGCATAGAAAGTACATTTTCCCTCAGTAAAGTGGCCATCAGTAGAGTCAGAGCTAGAAGGGGGGGGGTCAAGTGCAAGTGTATACTTTATTCAATGGGAGGCTCTACTGTTTGAAGAGGTAGGGTTTCAGATGTTTTCAGGTTGTGGTATAGGGTGTAGGGTTTGAGCATAGCATGAAGGTAGGGAGGGGCAGTTCCTCTTGCTGTTCCGTAGGTAACACCATGGCCGTGTAGTGGATGCGAGCTCCGACATGAAGCCAGTGGAGTGTGCAGAGGAGCGGGATGACATGAGAGAACTTGGAAAGGTTGAAAACCAGGCGGGCTGCAGCGTTCTGGATAAGTTACAGGGGTTTGATGGCACAAGTGGGGAGCCCAGCCAACAGTGAGTTGCAGTTGTCCAGACGGGAGAGGACAAGTGCCTAGATTAGGACCTGCACCGCTTCCTGTGAGAGGTAGAGTCGTACTCTACGGATGTTGTAGAGCATGAACCTGCAGGAGCGGGTCACTGCTTTGATGTTGGCAGAGAACGACAGGGGTCACAACAAGGTTTTTTGCACTCTGAGAGAGCGACACTGTGGAGTTGTCAACCGTGATGGAGAGGTCTTTGAGCAGGCAGGCCTTCCCCGGGAGGAAGAGCAGCTCCGTATTGTTGAGGTTGAGCTTGAGGTGGTGGGCCGACATCCAAGTTGAGATATGTCTGGCTCACAGAGATGCGTGTCGTCAGAAGGGGGGAAAGAGAAAAGTAGTTGAGTGTCATCCACATAGCAATGATAGGAGAGACCATGTGAGGATATGTGACGGCTCGGTTCAGTCTTATATAGCAAAATTTGAAATTGTGTTTTTTTACATTGGTTAAAAGTAGAGACTCAGAGCTAGAAAATTGTATATCATACACTACAGTTGAGGAACAATGGGAAAGTAATTCGGCTTTGAAAGATGATAAACTTGTCACCTCACTTTTGAGAAAATGGCCCTTGAATGTTTTGGTGATATCTTTAAAAATAGCTGCGTGAAAAAGGATTACCTACACATACTGAACAGCCAATGTTATAGACAGAAGCATGCTACATGCCTCTCCTGCTCTCCTGATGCGCCACATAGGACTAATTTCCTAAAACGAGTCACATATGACGGAGCCGAGTAACTTGGTGTATAGAGAAGAGGAGAGTGCCTAGAGGCCTTGGGGGACACCGGTAGTGAGAGTACGTGGTGCAGACACAGATCCTCTCCACGTCACTTGGTATTAGCTGCCTGCCAGGTAGGATGCAATTCAAGAGTGTGCTTAGCCTGAGAATCCCAGCCCTGAGAGGGTAAAGAGGAAGATCTGATGGTTCACGGTGCCGAAGGAAGTGGATAGATCTAGGAGGATGAGAACAGAGAGAGAGTCAACTTTGGCAGTGTAGAGAGCCTCCGTGACACAGAGAAGAGCAGACTTGGTTGAGTGACCCATCTTGAAGTTAGGGTCAAGAAGATTGTTCTGAGAGAGATAACGAGAAAGTTTTTCAGAGACAGAAAAGATAAGGTTCTATAGTTTTTTTAAATTATTATTTTTAATTTAACCTTTATTTAACTAGGCAAGTCAGTCAAGAACAACTTCTTGTGTACAATGACAGCGTACCAGGGAACAGTGGGTTAACTGCCTTGTTCAGAGGCAGAACAACAGATTTTTACCTTGTCAGCTCGGGGATTTGATCCAGCAATCTTTTGGTTACTGGCCCAACGCTCTAACCACTAGGTTAACCGCAGCCCCAGATGAGTCAAGTGTTAGTTTATTGAGGAGTCAGATGGGATGCAGCCAGTGGTCAGTGATGAGTTGATGAGGGAAGGTCTCCAGTGATGGTCTGGAGAAGGGAGGAGGGGATGGGGTCAAGCGGGTAGGTTGTCGGGCAGCCAGACCTCACTAGTCACAGGATTTCATCTGGAGAGAGGGGGGAGAAATAGGTCGAGGCGTAGATTAGTTCTGTGTGAGTGAGAACAGTGGACTCAATAGGCAGAGTGAATGAGTAGCGAATGTCATCAACCTTTTCTTTCCAAAGTGGTTGACAAATTCGTCCTCAGAGAGGGGGAGGGGTGTAGGATTAAGGAGGAAGGAGAAGGTGGAAAATAGTTTTATAGGGTTAGACGCAGAAGCTTGAAATTTAGAGTGGTAGAAAGTGGCTTTAGCAGTGGATACAGAGGAAGAGAAGGTAGAGAGGAGGGAGGGAAAGGATGATCGGTTCTCCGGAAGATCGGTTTACCTCCATTTTCTCTGAAATTAAAGCGGTTCACTTCCTGCAAACAGGCGATACAAGTAGTGTCAGGGACTCTGATCCTGGGCTGATGGTTACAATACCCTGGCTCAGAACCCAAAATGTTTTACCCACACTGCAGACAGATATATCGGTCTGCTAATACATGACTATTAAAGGCCCAGTACACTACTGTCTTTGTATTACATTTCTTTTTTGTTCTGATTTTTCAGGCACCCTCAGCACCGCTACTTCCTGTAGCTATGGTGTGAACCATTTAGACAGGGAGGTAGCTGGTAGTGGTAGAACTACTGTATCAGTATTCGTGTATACTATATCCATCTTCTAGAGTAGTGCAATCTGACTCATTGAAAGCCATAGCTCCATATTAGGACAACCTCAGCAGGAGTTGCCTCAACACTGTTCTTTACTTTTACCTTAGGGACATGGAACCTTTTGGGAGATTTGAAGGTAAACACCCCCCCCCCCAACTTCTTAGCAGTTTATTTAAACACATGCCATTTTTTATTGTTCTCAATTCCAATATTATGTTATGTCTTACAGGTCATAAAATGAAACTATTATTCCTTACTTAACCATAGCCATTTTGTTTTCCCCACAGGTATTCCCATTCTTCACAATAACACAGCATCCATGGTAACAGGTGGTGTTTAATGCTCTGCTTTCCAAGGTTTCTCTGAACATCTGGACTACATGGTAACATAGTAGCTCAACTGAAATCCCTTAATGACTGCCATGTGACAGCTGTATTGCGAGACCATAATGCTGAGACTTCTGTTTGCAATAAGGACGCGGACTTTCTCGTTTATATTGGAACCGGTGGCTTTGATGTGAATGAACACTAGCTCCACAATGCATTCATTAAAAAGTGAAATGCTTTTTTTCCTCAAAATTCATCATCCAGAGGCTAAGAGCAATCCTAACTAGAACCCCTGTGTTGCACTTTCAGGCTTTACAAAGAGCCCCAACCGCCCTTAAAGAGGACAAAGGCCACGTTGTCTCGTAAACACTTGAATTTGGGCCATTTAATGATGCCTGCTCAAGTAGCCCCAAACCAAAGTAAATAGCCTTGATTGCTGGTTAATTTATTAGAGACAAATACCACACTGAGATCAAACGGGCCGTGCTCGCACATAGTACATTCAGAGCAATGAATTTGCTGACCCCATAGCCCTCTGCATATTTCCATAAGGGGCCTGGGAGGCCGGAAAGGAGTAGCCCGGAGGAGAAGGGGGTACTGCGCTCACGAGGTTTAGGTTTTCCTCAGAGAATCCTGTAAATCAACTAGATGCGTGGCCCTCTGTACTGCACTGTGGCTGGGAACAGGATCGCCAGACATGCAGACTGACATCCAGGACAAGAAGGTTACCTATTCCTCATTGCCATGACAACCACCCTTCATATAACACACAACAGTCCCATGGCTTCAGACAGACAGTTGCTGTGGAGGTACAGACATACATTAGTATGCATGTACTCTTAAGAATCTGCACACGTGCACACACACACACACACACACACACACACACACACACACACACACACACACACACACACACACACACACACACACACACACACACACACACACACACACACACACACACACACACACACACACACACACACACACACACACACACACACACACACACACACACACACACACACACTTACAAAAAAAGTCCTGTAGGAATTTGACCCTTTGTGAAGGAATTGTGCAGGTGTCCTACAGGAATCCTGTAGGATTGACAAAATCCTGCAGGAAGTCCTTGATGCTCCTGCAGGACTCCTGCAGCAGTATGACTTGTCCCGCACAAATATGGTAATTCCTGTAGGACCATGACAATTTGTGCAGGAATCCTGAAGGACCGAAACCTGCAGGATTTTGACATTCCTGCAGGATATGGAAATTCCTGCAGGACCAATTTCAGCACGAATCCTGCAGGACTTTTATATTTTATTGAATAGTCAAACTGCTGAAGGAGGATATAAAGTGTATGTTGAGGTGAGTGCACAACATTTGTATATAGCTACCAATTTTGTTATTGCCCCCCCCAAAAAAATGTAACTGTCCTTTACAATTTACAACAAGAAGACGAATGGTCATGTGACATCTTGCTCACCATAGCATAGCAACGGTTGACAGGCAGTTGAGGAAATGTCTGCTAGGCAGTTTAGCTAGTTTTTCTACAGGTAAGGAGTCTGGGAAACATACTAAAACCACAAAAACTTTTTATATGAACATGTTGTGTTGAACCGACTTGTGCCACTTCTGCTTCTCCCATGACCAAAAGACATTGCTGATCCATCCTTATACTCTGCATTTACCTTAGTGGTTCACACATGACTGTCTGTGTGAAAGTTGTCAATCAGGATTCGCAGGGAGTCTGTATACGCTTATACTTCACCCATGTCACATTTGTCGACATTCAGATTATGGAATGCTCCTGTAATTGTGTGGAGGTGTACCTTTTATGAAATTTTGAATAGACTTTTCCATCAATTGAGGCTGGTCTGAACAACAGCAACAACAACAAAACATGGAAGGGAAATAAAAGAAAAATGCATTTGATTGCACAAGCGCTCCATATGAAGCCGTATAACAGTACAGTGCTGTATAAGCCCCGTAAACCACCCAGTAGCCTGCCCTACAGTATGTATCACGTTCTCTAGATTGTAGTTGGTCAGATTCACAGTGTAGCTCAGACACAACATGCCTTCCGCTCAACCCACCCTCTCGTCAAGCCGATCACATGAAAGTGCAATGCCCCGGAGAGGTATATATTTTGAAGGAGAAAAAGCTTTAAAGAGAGTGAGACATGGCATTCACATCCTTACTGTACTTACAGTGTAATCTACCCTCTTAGAGCCATGGAGCATATGACCGGTAAAACAACACACAGCTTGGGGTATATAGAATAGTGTACTGGGGGTACGCAAAAATGGGAAGTCAGGCTCACCCTATAAACCCAACACTAAATGCCAGAAGCAGAAAAAAATGTTTTTGCCAAGCCAAATCAAACAGCTGGACTGGATGATTTTAACATTCTCTCAAATATTTTACTGTGCTTTGCTGCACATCTACCCCACTGATTCACTTTTTTTATGTATCCTTTATTTAACTAGGCAAGTCAGTTAAGAAAAAATATATATTTATAATGGCAGCCTACCCCATCCTTCCCCTAACGACGCTGGGCCAATTGTGGGAGTCCTATGGGACTCCCAATCAAGGCCAGTTGTGATACAGCCTGGAATCAAACCAGGGTTTGTAATGACACATCTAGCACTGAGATGCAGTGCCTTAGACCGCTGCCCTACCCGGGAGCTTTGATGTACCATTGCCCTGAGTGAGGTTAAAGGGATACTTCGGGATTTTGACAATGAGGCCCTGTATCTACTTCCCCAGAGTCAGATAAACTTATGGATAACATTTTTATGTCTCTGTGTCTAGTATGAAGTTAGAGGTAGTTTTGCGAGCCAATGCTAACTAGCATTAGTGCAATGACTGGAAGTGTATGGGCTTCATTGCCAAAATCCTGAAGTATCCCTTTAAGGTATATTGACGTAGACTGCATCCGAAATGGCACCGTGTTCTCTATATAGTGTACTGTGGGTCCTGGTCAAAAGTAGTGCACTAGGGGCCTCCCAGTGCTAGCTGTGCCACCAGAGACTCTGGGTTCGAGCCCAGGCTCTGTCACGACCAGGAGGTCCATGGGGCGACGCACAATTGGCCTAGTGTTGTCCGGGTTAGGGAGGGTTTGGCCGGTAGGGATATTCTTGTCTCATCGCACACTAGCGAATCCTGTGGCCGGCCGGGAGCAGTGCAAGCTAACCAGGTCGCACGGTGTTTCCTCTGACACATTGGTGCGGCTGGCTTCTGGGTTGGATGCGCGCTGTGTTAAGAAGCAGTGCGGCTTGGTTGGGTTGTGTTTCGGAGGACGCATGGCTTTCGACCTTCGTCTCTCCCGAGCCCGTACGGGAGTTGTAGCGATGAGACAAGATAGTAACTACTAACAATTGGATACCACGAAATTGGGGAGAAAAGAGGGTAAAAGTCACACAAAAAAAGTAGTGCACTAAATAGGGAATATGGTGTCATTTGTTCTAGGGAGGAAATGTATTTACTGTACAGTCGGTTCTGACACTTATTCACTGTCTTTAGCGTTTCAAACACTGACCTGACTGAAGGAATGATATCCTCTCAACATATTTTTGACTGGGAAGAAATTGGTCTAAATTACAGGTATGTAAATCAACAAATCAGAAGGCTTTTAGATGGTGTAAGAGGCAGCTGTTGGATGCAGCTGTTGGATCTCAGCTGAATAATAAACACTAAGGCCAGGGAGATTATCCTAATGCCCCACAAATCCACAGTTACATAATCACAAATGCTTTGATTGTTTTCATTTCTCCCACCTTACCATTTCATGGTCCATCAGATGTATATCTATTTAAAACCTTGGTATCCTAAACAGTCTTGTCTCTTTGTGGGTTTTTCACATGCAATTCCACGTGACAATGTAAATTAGATTATTACATGTGGACGTTTTTCAGTGAATCTGCAAATGTCACACGAATCTGCAATTTACACGTGAGGTGTTGTTTTCACTGCTAAATATGTTTGTAATGGAAGTAATTAAATGGTAAGGGGGTTTTAAGGTAAGTGGTATGCTGGAAGTGGTATGCTGTAAAATAGTGTACAAATCTTTACATGATCACTTAGCACTGACTTTTCAATTTGACGAACTGACAACCTCTAGATTTAGGGTAAACTGAGGGTAAACTTTCTGCTGCACCACAAATTCCCCCTACATATTCATTACCTATAATACATCTTGGAACATAGCGAAAACGTGCCATCTGCATTACTATTTTAGTTATCAGTGAATCTGACTATTCTCTCATCATTTATTGATTTGACTTATTTCAGAAATCTTAGCGTTTTTTGTAGTTGTCCAATGATGGTGGGTCATATTATACCTTTTTGAATGTTACTCCTGAATCATTATGATAAATATAATAGTTTTTCTTACAAATGGAGATTTACTTTGAAGTCCAAAGTATGGAAATACAGGAGAAATCCATCATTGACACAGACATGGTAGCACAGCAGGAAGATCAGAATGCTGGGAATCAGGAGGTGGTGAGTTCAAATCTGAGGTGAGGCCATGTTGAATAATTACTGTATAAATGAACACACAAAATCTGTCAAATAATTCAGCTGTAAACAATGTGATTATTTTGTGATCTTCTGGAGACACATATGTAATATTAATGTGTCAATTTGAATTAACATAAAAGGTTATGAAAATTCACATATGAAGTATTTCAAAATCACATGTGGAATTTCCACATGAAATCTTGTGATTTTCCTCATGTTTTTTTCCCCGAAAGAGGAAGGTTTTATTGGGTTGCCCATGAAATAATTCTGAGTTCATGCTATGTGTGCCCAAACGTATGGAAGTGCACATCCCTTTAAAGAAAAGCAGTCAGAGTGCAGTATATCTGTTGTTAGGGTACAGTATACTGCCTCCAACATATGTACTACAGTAATTTTGTAGTGTAACTGCAATTACAGTGCAGTATAACTGCAGTTCAACTGAAGTAGACTGCAGTTATTCTGCAATTACTGCATCCAAAATATCGCAATCGACTGCAGTTACTGCACTTTTACTGCAGTTTCAAAACGGCAATATTTTTTATGAGGGCCCTACCCGTTGTGCCACGCTATGGAAAGTAACCTGGGTACCAGATGCTGCAACACCTGCACTCATGCTCTCTGCAATCCTCTCATGCTCTCTGCAATCCATAACACATCTGTATCCTAAGAATGACCTGTCATTACCACACAATGAGATGTCAATGTTCTCTTGTGTACAACAGGAAGAAAAAAAACATTTTCATAAATTTAACATGCGCGCTGAAACCTACTGTACGATATGCAGATTCATTCTAGTGGCCAGAAATGTGGCATTGGTTTTAGTCTGTGTTTTTCCTGTAGCATTATTCCTGTTTGTGCTGGAGACCAGAACGCAGGTGCTGTGCATCTGATCCACATTTGAAGCCTGGTACTGTCTCCTAGCAACAGCACCAGTAGAGCAAAGGCCAACCAGTTAGAAGGGCCGGTGTTATTTATCAGATTCTCCTCTGGCTGTGTTTGGCTGTTTGGGGAAAAAGTAGACCACTGGCACTGGTGCGGTAGCTGAGCTGTTAGCAACAGAGTGGGATAGAGGGAGAGAGGGATGCCAACCAGTGGAGATGAAGGAGAGAGAAACAGAAAGAGAGCCACCCTTACAAAAAATGACCAGTAAAAGTGCTGTAACTGCAGTCGACTGTTCTATTTTGGAGGCAGTAATTGCAGAATAGCTGCAGTGTACTGCAGTTGAACTTCAGATATACTGCACTGTAACTGCAGTTACACTGCAAAATTACTGTGATTAACAAAACAGTATTATTTTGGACGCAATATTTGCAGCACACTGCAGTTAGACTGCACTCCAACAGCAGTTATACTGCACTCTGCCTGCAATCTTTTTTTCGGAGAGAGGGAGTTAAAGAGAGAGGGGGGGAGGGGAGAAAGAAGGAGCGCTAGATACCAGCCAGTGGAGAGGGCGAGAGAGAGAAGAAGAATAAAACAGATGGGGTCAGCGCTAGATGCCAGGCAGCCAATGGCGTTCTTCCTTGTGACATGCAGTTCATTGGGTCACTGGGCTAAGGCTGAGCGAGGCCAGCTTCTCCATTACCGCTCTTTTATTGCCTCTCATTGCCCAGCCACGCACTCGCCACTATGAGATCATCACAGCGGTTGTTTTTCTCAGATGTTGTTTTCATTGTCTTAATGATGAAATGTGCAGAAAAATTATAGGAAGATAAAGCATATAAGGATTATAATAAGATATAAGGATATTTAGGGAGCCATGTACTTGTACATTATTATTTTTTGCTCAAGATAGTGAGCACAGCCTACCTCGGTTCTTTAAGCATAATTTGATGCAGAGGCTTACATGTACTCTGAAATATCACCCTATCAGGTATATATTTTGAATCCGTAAATTGCTTTGGCTCTTTTGTGTTTGATAAAGAACATTGGCCCATTTCTCTTTCTCATTGGGCCCTCTCGCTTTCCCTCCCAGTTGAGATTAGGCCCTTGACTCATGAATGAAGGCGACTAGTCATGAGAGGCGATCAATCTTTTCTAAATTCTTTCTCCTCCTTGTGAATGAGAAGGGGGTAAATCTGAGAATTGGGGTAATACCGTTTGAGCAGTAGAGGAAACTCTTGAATCCACCCCAGCTCAGCAGGCTCCGGGGGGGATCTCTTTGACAAACGACATCCCCGAATAGGAAAGAGCCTGTGGATCAGTGAAAGGCTCTAATAAAGGAGAGAAGGCGTGATCCTATCTGCTGCTGGCATCATAAAGCTTTCACACGCTTTCTGTTAAGCCAAGCCCCTCTGGTACTTCTCTGCTCTGTTGACTGGTCTTTAAATTCCCTGAAAAGCAAAGGTCTGAGAGAACCAGTGAAATGCATATACAGTACAGTAGGTCTCTCAGTCTTTATGGGTCTGCATGGGTGTCTAAGTTTAATTTAAATGGCTGTCTGAGGTTGGTTGCCGATTCAGTTAGTGGGAATACTTTTTGGTCTTTGAAGCTATGAAGCTAAACATATTGTTATAAAAATGTGTTATTGTTCAAATTTGTCTTGTCAGATCAGGTCAAACTCAAGTCCCAGTGGCCTCGTTTATAAAAAATGTTCTTAGATTTATACTTGAACTTAGTCATAAGATCATTTCCGGTGTGCTTACGTTTGATTCTAAAAAGTTACTGAGCATAAAAAAAACATTTGTAATTTGCGCACCTGTAATCTATGTATCTCAAATTAACTTAAAATTGACAGCACCTGAATGTGCCTTACAATCAGCGATTTCCCCTTATAGAATGCTAGCACAAGGTCAGGACAGGCAAAGTGGTCAGGGGGGTGGGCTCAGGGCCAGGACAGGCAAGGGTCAAAACCAGGAGGACAAGAAAAGAGAGACTGGGGAAAGCAGGAGCTTATACAAAAAGTGTTGATTGACTTGCAATAGACAAACAGAGAACACAGGTATAAATACGCAGGAAATAATGGGGAAGATGGGCGAAATACAGATGAAAAAGATCAGGGTGTGGCGTTAGTCAGGAAGAGCCATGGACCAAAAGAGAAAAGTTAACTTTTTGGAAGACGAGATCACGGCGATGGTAAAGGAGATTGAAGGCAACACATATTACTCTGTGGACTAAATAGTGGGTTGACAAACAAAGCCAAACAGGTAGCTTGGACGTGTGTCGCCACTGCAGTGAATAAGGTCAATTTGGATCTTATTATGACTTCTGCAGAAAAATAAGTAAATCAAATCAAATCAAATTTTATTTGTCACATACACATAGTTAGCAGATGTTAATGCGAGTGTAGCGAAATGCTTGTGCTTCTAGTTCTGACAATGCAGTGATAACCAACAAGTAATCTAACTAACAATTCCAAAACTACTGTCTTATACACAGTGTAAGGGGATAAAGAATATGTACATAAGGATATATGAATGAGTGATGGTACAGAGCAGCATACAGTAGATGGTATCGAGTACAGTATATACATATGAGATGAGTATGTAGACAAAGTAAACAAAGTGGCATAGTTAAAGTGGCTAGTGATACATGTATTACATAAGGATGCAGTCGATGATGTAGAGTACAGTATATACGTATGCATATGAGATGAATAATGTAGGGTAAGTAACATTATATAAGGTAGCATTGTTTAAAGTGGCTAGTGATATAATAGTCATTTATAAAACCTTACTTTGACTTGGAAATGATCGTATCTCTACGCACTGTCTAGACTTGACGTAAGTGATTTTCTTGCCAGTTATGTATGGCTATTCTTTTTATCCCTTGCAGTTTAAGGTCAGACCATTTATTTTTCACATCAGCCACTGTTATGTCTTGCTGCCCACCTCATTCACTGCAGCGGCAACACGCTTCCAAGCTACTCGTTTGGCTTTGTTTTTCAACCCACTATTTTGTCCATCGTCTTCAAAAAAAAAAAAGAATAGCCCTACCAAACCAGCAGGACAGTTATGTCAAAGTAAGGTTTTATAAAGGTTTTATAAATAACTACTTATACGCGGGTTTTCTGCGTAAGTCATACTTAAGATCAAAATGGATCGTAAGTCCGTTTTATAAATGAGGCCCCCTACCAGGTGACCCTCTCAAAGGTCAAACAAACATCAAAAGCCTGTTAAATAACGGAACATGACAAATACCACCCATGTCACAGGAGGATTAGAATGATAATAGAATAATAATACATGGTATTTATATAGCACTTTTCATTGACCCAACGTCGCTTAACAATTGTATAAAAGAAAAACAAGACACAAAAAATGGAAAACAAAAACAATACCAGACTAACCATAAAGAAAAATAAATATGAAACACCTTTGGGATGGGGGTTTGGGGAGTGCTGGCTGGAGTTTAGCTTTGAGGGGAAGTGAATAATAGTCTGACTTGGCATTGTTCCTTAGGCTGAGTGGTAGCCAGGATCAGAGTCCATGTCTCCAGAGTATACACTGTTTATTATATTATTGCAACATAGTTAACATAACCCTATACAGTAGCCTTGAGAGCTATTTTCTTTTAACAGGTGTCTGGTTCCGATGGATGACCAATACCTTGTCTTCTTCCAGCTATCTTGGTGTTTGTGGTCTATGGTACTGAAGCACTGCATCCTATAGTTCTGGGCCCCTATTCATACACTCTTAGAGAAAAAGGTTATATCTAGAACCAAAAAGGGTTCTTCAGCTGCCCCCATAGGATTACCCTTTGAAGAACCCAACCCTTTCCACAGAGGGTTCTACATGAAACGCAAAATGTTTCTACCTGGAACCAAAAATTGTTCTACCTGGAACCAAAAGGGTTCTCTTATGGAGGCAGCCGAAGAACCCTTTTGGAACCTTTTTTTCTGAGAGCGTAGTGTCTCAGAGTAGGAGCGCTGATCTAGGTCCCTCCTCTTATTCACTATTATTTCAAAGGCAAAACCGATCCTTGATCAGCACTCCTACTCTTAAGACTATTTGTGAATATGGGCCCTGATATCTATCTATACCAGTAAACTAAGTAAACAGAGTTCAAATGTGAAGCCTATGTAGTCTATGTAGATATGCAAGAATACAGGGATGCTCAAAGCACTGAGACATACTTCATACTTGGAATATCAAAGGATGGAGGAGATGCTTGAATGTTCATGCTTTAATTTCAGCTACATTTGAGTTTTGTAAGCCTATGGGGAATGATAGGGACAACTTCATAAACTGTTAGAGCCGAGTGGCAGGCATTGATATACAGTATAGCAGAAATATATACAGGACATTTTAATATATGGGTTTGTGGAAAAGGGATGGGCGAGTGTGTGAAAAAAATGTGTTGAATTCACAGTTCTCTCTATGGTGAAACATAGATGAAATGTGTTTTGACAATCACGACTATATCAATTACTTACACTGTATCCGACAGGAAGTGCCTGTCTCTCTCACAGCTGTGTTTTGATGTTCTGTGTACAATAGAGTAGGTTAGTGGTCTGAGTGTAAGGTCTCCTTGGCCTCCCTAGCCTCTCCATCTCGAGCCAATAACTCAATGCCGGTCAAGCAGAGTGCTCAGTGATCTGTTCAGTTACTAGCCCATAGGATGCGTCCCAAATGGCACCCTATTCCCTACCTTTGACCAGAGCCTTATGGGGAATACGATGGCATTTGGGACACAACCCTAGTCTCCCACCACACTACATTACTACATGGCCTCTCATTGCCAGGGCCTTTTCCACTGGCTCTTCTTCCGGCAGATAGCTATCTGTGTCAGAACCTGTTTAGTAAACTCTGACGCCCCATGTGCGGTTACAGTAGCAGATGTTACTCTTCTATGAGGGGCCTCATAGGGTCACACAGGCCACACACATAACTGGCCAGCATGCATCAAAATAACAATGTAATAAGACCATTGCAGTCCATCGTGTACATGTACACTACCGTTCAAAAGTTTTGGGGTCACTTAGAAATGTCCTTGTTTTTTAAAGAAAAGCAACAAAAAAATTGTCCATTAAAATAACGTAAAGGGTTTTCTAATGATCAATTAGCCTTTTCAAATTATAAACATGGATTAGCTAACACAACGTGCCATTGGAACACAGGAGTGATGGTTGCTGATAATGGGCCTCTGTACGCCTATGTAAATATCTCTATTAAAAAAATCTGCCATTTCCAGCTACAATAGTAATTTTAGCAGTAACAATGTCTGCACTGTATTTCTGAACAATTTTTTATTTTAATGGACAAAAAAAGGTGCTTTTCTTTAAAAAACAAGGACATTTCTAAGTGACCCCAAACGTTTGAACGGCAGTGTATGAAGCAAGGAATTATAACCCTTTTTGGTTCTATCCAGCCTGAGTACAAACTGTGACCAATGATGTTTAGGGTTAGAGAATGGATGTCATTTTGTCCAGTATGGCAGTTGAGCTCAAGTCATTTTCAAGTAGCACATCATAATAATAAATAATAATAATAATATATGCCATTTAGCAGACGCTTTTATCCAAAGCGACTTACAGTCATGTGTGCATACATTCTATCATATCAGTTGTTTATGCAATGTCATGAATGAGCGACATGATAGTACATAACAATGCTCAACACAATAACACCTGATAAATTATACATAATAGTAATTCACAAAGCTATGGTCTCATGTAGGCAACTAGTGAGTAATTGAGTTGCTGTCATCACCTGATGAATCTGTGAGGTGCCATGAGGTGATTCGGAGCATATGATTGGACAGTCAGATAAGGTGATGTATGATTGGACAGTCAGATAAGGAAGAGATAAGGAGCTGTAGCTGTAGCTTCTTATCTCTTCCTGTCAGGGGAAGGCAAACATGTCCTTTACAAACACAGGAGTAAGGTAGACACAACACCAGTCCTGTGTAAACCTGAAAGAAAAGAACATGTGGTTACTCATACTGTACCGGGAGCTACGTGTTCACACTGCAAAAATAGCAGTTGCATTTTAGCCACAAAACATCCCCATTAAGACTACATTTCCTGCCCTGCTTTTCCTGTCCCTATGACATTCACTTTATATACAAACCAAAGCTTTTAACTTGAAGCTCACAGACACTGCATAAGAGATATCCTGTTCTGTGTGAGATGACATTGGTTTCACACACTAACGTAAATATTTGTAACCAATTGCCCCCATTCCGTCTGCTTGCTCTCACTAACAGGGAGGCTCAGCTCGAGGATAGGAATCGAGGCAGACACAGATTTGATACACCTGCTGCCTGAGAAAGGGAAGTGATACCTTGTCAGTTGCACAACTGAATGCATTCAACCGAAATGTGTCTTCTGCATTTAACCCAAAACCTCTGAATCATGGAACAGCACCCAGGAAACAGTTGTTTTTGGGCTTAAATGCCTTGCTCAAGGGCAGAACGGCAGATTTCTCCACCTTGCCAGCTCGGGGATTGAAACCAGCGACCTTTCAGTTACTGGCCCAACGCTCTTAACCGCTAGGTTACCTGCCGCCAACAGTTGACTCCGCAGATGGCATGTCGGCTGCAACGATCAAGGAGGCACACTGCACTGCATTATTCATGTGTGGTGGTGGGGGAGGGATTTGATGCGGTGGCATGCAGAGTCGCAAGGGCGCAGACGGATTATAATGTGCAGAGGGGAGCTCCTTCCTTCCCCTTCCTCCCAGCAACAGGGAGTGGACAGTCATCACATTACACTGCAGCCACTCGGACTGCATGGGAGCTGCAACACTCTCCATCACACCTACTGTCATCATCCACTGGCTCTGCCACTGTGTGGAAAGTGAGACAGCATTTTGCTGGGGGAAAATGATATTAGTATTTTCCAATACATATTAAAAAATATATAGATATGTTTTATTCGTGACAACACCCTTTTTAATGTATTTGTTTTTACAAGAAATCCAATTGATATCTAGGTCATTGCCATAGTATACTGCAATGTAGAGATGTCCTAAAGTCCAGCCCAGACATTCTAATACCCAAAGTACATGTATCCTATCCACCCTCAACGAGCTGCGCCTGAAAATCAGTACCTTTAATGGATCTCCATAGTTCCATAACACATAGTTATGTGAACTTCTTTTAAATGGCTGTTGGTTACTGTAAGTGTGAGTGCAATAGTTTATCAGTGGTAGGCTGGGGAGAGGGTGTTTTCAGCAGTGGTGAAGTTAGCCTTGCCTCGCTAACCCCTAGAGACAGGTTTATCATACGCGCTAAGTCAGTGTTTTCCCAATGCAGCGGAGGGGTGCGGCCAGAGGAAATGTGTTACAGTCAGCACCTCTTCCATTCTGGGTGAGGCCAAATGACTGACATACAGAAGCCAATACTGGTGCTACTGCTCCACCTGCAGGCCCAGGTTACATGCATGGAGTATAAAGTGTGTGCATGCGTACATGTGTGTGTATATGCGTGCATGCAAGTGCGTGTTTGAGAGGGAGAGACATAAAGAGAGAGGGGGCGGGATAGGTACAGTAAGAGCACACCTTTCCCTTTTCTCGTCAACTGGGCAAAACAAATAAACTTCCATTACTTACTATATTAACATCACATTATGGGGAAACGACCTTGTGAGGAGTTGTTTTTCATGAGGGATCTCGCATACACATAGAACCAGGCCAAACCATGCTTGCCACTACCCAAGCAAAGAATAGATAGATAGATACTCTATCATTATGGCCTGGATGCTATCATGACAAGGACAGAGAGTCCCCACTGAATACATTACATGAAAATTGTATTTACCTCCTTACAAAAAACAAGAAGATACTAGAACAGCGTTTTTCCCAACTCCAGTCCTCCAGTACCCCCAAAAGCACACATTTCTGTTGTCGCCCCCGGACAAGCACATATGATTCAACCTGTCAGCTAATCATCAAACCCTCAATGAGTTGAATCAGGTGAGTTCATCTTGGGCTCCAACAGAAATGTGTGCTGTTGGAGGTACTCGAGGATTGGCGTCGGGAAACGCTGTACAACAAGACTAAAAAGCTCATCTGTTATTTAAAACTGAAATGCTTCTAGGAGACATACGCATATGGTTGTTTTTCCCTGGAAAGAGAAAACAGCAGAGGCAGTGGATGAATGGCATGGCAGTGTGACAGCCAGGGTTGAACCAGGCTCCACTCTAACCTAATGAAAGCTGAGTCAATGGGAGAAAGAGGAATGACATTAAGGGTGGACATAAAATTGAACAGCGTGGGCAGTGCTAGATAACTACTGCCATGGGGATTGATTACAGTAATGTGATCAGGGAGGAACAGCTGTGCTGCCCTGAGCTCGCTCTCACTTACAACAGACCAGATCAGAGTACCACATGGGTCATTGTCATGGGAGAACTGGCTGTGTCCCCCAAATTACACCCTATTCCCTTTATAGTGCACTACTTTTGACCAGGGCCCATAGAGCTCTGGTCAAAAGTAGTGCACTGTATAGGGAATAGAGTGCTATTTGGGACATAGCCCTGGAAACTCTGAATACAAGTGCTGAATACAATTTGGAAATAAAGTATGACATGTTGACCTCAGAAATTGTACAAATGATTTATATAGCAAATGTTGTATTACTAAATGGAACAACTAAGTTAAATAAAAAAAATATTTAAATAGCACATAAAGTATTCAAGTTATCGTAAATTGACTGACTTCATGTGCTACACTGCCTCGTAAATTGCATTGTTAGAGTGTTGGTTTCAAGCTTGGACTTTCCTGTTTTATCGGAATTCTTCACAGAAACTGTACCAGTACCACAGGTCCTACCAGGACCACCACTGAAACGGAAGGCCAAGGTGAAACATCATCTGATTGGCTGGGAGAAAGCCCACCCTGGGAGATTTCATACACCCAGACATCTCATTCGGATGCTCCATCATACATCTCAGTATTGAGACAGCTGAAGACTAAGCTCCATTTTGAAGACCTCAACCACAGTTGCACAGTCATCAGGGGTCTCACTAGGATTTATGCCTTCCAGACTGACAGTAAACGGTTGCCTCCCCTTCTGAACCATACTCTGAGGAAGTTGGTTTTGCCACTGTAACAGAACAGGGCTGTATCCCAAATGTCATGCTATTCCCTAATATAATACACTACTTTTGATCAGAGTCCTTATGGCTCTAGTCAAAAGTAGTGGACCATATAAGCCAGGGCTGTCCAACCCTCCTCCTGGAGATCTTCTGTCCTGTGGGTTTTCAGTCCAACCCTAATTTAACACACCTGATTCTACTTATTAGCTGCTCAACAAGACATTAACTAGCTGAATCAGCTATGCTAAATTAAGGTTGGAATGAGAACCCACAGGACAGTAGATCCTTAAGAAGATGGTTAGCACACTCCGCCAACCCTGATGTCCTAGCCATGTCTAAATCCTGGCTCAGGAAGTCCACCAAACATTCTGAGATTTCCATCCCCAACTACAACATTTTCCACCAATATAGAACTGCCAAAGGGGGGTGGAGTTGCAATCTGCTGCGGAGATAGTCTGCAGAGTTCTTTCATGCTATCCAGGTCTGTGCCCAAACAGTTAGAGCTTCTACTCTTAAAAATCCACCTTTCCAGAAATAAGTCTCTCACTGTTGCCGCTTGTTATAGACCCCCCCCCCCTGGACACCATATGTGAATTGATTGCCCACCATTTATCTTTGTGCTGTTAGGTGACCAAAACTGGGATATGCTTAACACCACGGCTGTCCTACAATCTAAGCTAGATGCCCTCAATCTCACACAAATGATCAAAGAACCTACCAGGTACAACCCTAAATCCGTAAACACTGGCACCCTCATAGATATCGTCCTGTCCAACCTGCCCTCTACACCTCTGCTGTCTTCAATCTGGATCTCACGGATCTCAGAGATCACTGCCTCATTGCCTGCGTCCATAATGGGTCCGCGGTCAAACAACCACCCCTCATCACTGTCAAACGTTCCCTAAAATACTTCAGCGAGCAGGCCTTTCTAATATCCTGGAAGGAAATTGACCTCAGCCCATCAGTAGAGGATGCCTGGTTAATCTTTAAAAGTGCTTTCCTTGCCATCATAAAAAAGCATGGCCCATTCAAAAAATGTTGAACTAAGAACAGATATAGCCCTTGGTTCACTCCAGACTTGACTGCCCTTGACCAGCACAATAACATACTGTGGCGTACTGCATTGGGGCGGCAGGGTAGCGAGTTGGACTAGTAACCGGAAGGTTGCAAGTTCAAACCCCCGAGCTGACAAGGTACAAATCTGGCGTTCTGCCCCTGAACAGGCAGTTAAACCCACTGTTAAGGCCGTCATTGAAAATAAGAATTTGTTCTTAAGTGACTTGCCTAGTTAAATAAAGATACATTTAGAATCAAAGAGCCCCTCGATATGCAGCTTTTCAGGGAAGTTGGGAACCAATATACACACTCAGTTAGGAAAGCTTTTTCAAACAGATATTTGCATCCTGTAGCACAAATTCCAAAAGGTTTTGAGATACTGTTAAGTCCATGGAGAATAAGAGCACCTCCTCCCAGCTCCCCACTGCACTGAGGATAGGAAACACTGTCACCACCGATCAATCTACGATAATCGAGAATTTCAATTAGCATTTTTCTATGGCTGGCTATGCTTTCCACCTGGCTACCCCTACCCCGGCAAACAGCTCTGCACCCCCCACAGCAACTGGCCAAAGTCCCCCCCGCTTCTCCTTCACCTAAATCCAGATAGCTGATGTTCTGAAACGGCTGCAAAATCTGGATCCCTACAAATCACCTGGGCTAGACAATCTGGACCGCCTCTTTCTAAAATGATCCTCCGCAATTGTTGCAACCCCTATTACTAGCCTGTTCGACCTCTCTTTCGTATCGTCTGAGATCCCTAAAGATTGGAAAGATCTTCAAAGGGGGGGAAACTCTGACCCAAACTGTTACAGACTTATGCCCTGCCTTTCTAAAGTCTTCGAGAGCTAAGTTAACAAACAGATCACCGACCATTTCAAATCCCACCGTACCTTCTCCGCTATGCAATCTGGTTTCTGAGCTGGTCAAGGGTACAACTCAGCCACGCTTTCGAGGACCTAAACAATTTCAGAACCGCCATCGATAAAAGACAGTACTGTGCAGCCATAGTCATCGACCTGGCCAAGGCTTTCGACTGTCAATTACCGCATTCTTATCAGCAGACTCAACAGCCTTGGTTTCTCAAATGACGGCCTCGCCTGGTTCACTAACTACTTCTCAGATAGAGTTCAGTGTGTCAAATCGGAGGGCCTGTTGTCCGGACCTCTGGCAGTCTCTATGGGGGTGCCACAAGGTTAAATTCTTGGGCCTACTCTTTACTCTGTATATATCAATGATGTCGGTCTTGCTGCTGGTGATTCTCTGGTCCACCTCTAACGCAGACGACACCATTCTGTGTACTTCTGGTCCTTCTTTGGACACTGTGTTAACAAACCTCCAGATGAGCTTCAATGCCATACAATACTCCTTCCGTGGTTTCCAACTGCTCTTAAATGCAAGTATAACGAAATGCATGCTCTTCAACCGATTGCTGCCCACACGACTAGCATCACTACCCTGGATGCTTCTGACTTAGAATATGTGGACAACTACAAATACCTAGGTGTCTGGTTAGACTGTAAACTCTCCTTCCAGACTCACATAAAGCATCTCCAATCCAAAATTAAAACTAGAATCAGCTTCCTATTTTGCAACAAAGCCTCCTTCACATATACTGCTAAACATACCCTTGTAAAACTGACTATCCTACAGATCCTTGACTTCGGCAATGTAATTTACAAAATAGCCTCCAACACTCTACTCAGCAAATTGGATGTAGTCTATCACAGTGCCATCTGTTTTGTCACCAAAGCCCGATATACTACCCACCACTGCGACCTGTATGCTCTCGTTGGCTGGCCCTCGCTTCATTTTCGTCGCCAAACCCACTGGCTCCAGGTCATCTATAAGTCTTTGCTAGGTAAAGCCCCACCTTATCTCAGCTCACTATTCACCATAGCAACACCCGCCCGTAGCACGGGCTCCAGCAGGTATATTTCACTGGTCATCCCCAAAGCCAACTCCTCTTTGGCCGCCTTTCCTTCCAGTTCTCTGCTGCCAATGACTGGAACGAATTGCAAAAATCACTGAAGCTGGAGACTGATATCTCCCTCACTAACTTTAAGTGTTAGCTTTCAGAGCAGTTTACTGATCATTATACCTGTACACAGCCCATCTGTAAATAGCCCACCCAACTACCTCATCCCCATATTGTTATTTATTTTTTGCCTTTTGCACCCCAGTATCTCTACTTGCACATCATCATCTGCACATCTATCACTCCAGTGTTAATGCTAAATTGTAATTATTTTGCCACTATGGCCTATTTCTTGCCTTACCTCCTTAATCTTACTACATTTGCACACACTGTATATAGATGTTTCTATTGTTTTTCTATTGTGTTATTGAAGGTACGTTTGTTGTTGTCATGTGTAACTCAAAGCACTGCTTTGCTTTATCTTGGCCAGGTCGCAGTTGTAAATGAGAACTTGTTCTCAACTGGCCTACCTGGTTAAATAAAGGTGAAATATAATGATATAAATATATATATATATTTTAAACAATTGTGGTATCCAATTGGTAGTTACAGTCTTGTGTCATCGCTGCAATGGACTCAGGAGAGGCGAAGGTCAAGAGCCACGCGTCCTCCGAAACACAAACCAGCCAAGCCGCACTGCTTCTTGACACAATGCCCGCTTAACCCAGATGCCAGATTCCTTGAAAAGTGCCATTCATTTTCTAATAAAAGCTGAGTACTGGGGTATTGTCCAGACAAAGAGTTTTAGTGTAGCAATATTAAGTTGTATGAAATTAAATCAGATGTTAAAAATAGGCTATGCAAAAATGTGGGCACCCTTGTCATCCTGTTGATTTGAATACCTGTAACTACTTAGCACTGATTAATTGCAACACACAATTGGTTTGGTGAGCGCATTAAGCTTTGAACTTCATAGACAAGTGCATTCAATCATGAGAAAAGGTATTTAAGGTGGCCAATTGCAAATTGTTGTTCTCTTCGACTCTCCTCTGTAGAGTGGCAACATGGGGGCCTCAAAACAACTCTCAAATGCCCTGAAAACAAAGATTGTTCAACATTATGGTTTAGAGGAAGGCTCCAAAAAGCTATCGCAGAGATTTAAGCTGTCAGTGTCCACTGTGAGGAACATAGTGAGGAAATGGAAGACCACAGGCACAGTTCTTGTTAAGGCCAGAAGTGGCAGGCCAAGTAAAATATTGGAGAGGAAAATGCGAAGGATGGTGAGAACGGTCAAAAACAGCCCACAGACCACCTCCAAAGACCTACAACATCATCTTGCTGCAGATGGTGTCACTGCGCATCGTTCAACAATTCAGCGCACTTTGCACAAGGAGAAGCTGTATGGGAGAGTGATGCGGAAGAAGCCTTTTCTGCACACACGCCACAAACAGAGTTGCTTGAGGTATTCAAACGCACATTTGGACAAGCCAGCTTCATTTTGGAATAAGGTGCTGTGGACTGATGAAACAAATGTTGAGTTATATGGTCATAACAAGGGACGTTATGCATGGCGGCAAAAGAACACAGAGTTCCAAGAAAAACACTTGCTACCTACAGTCAAATTTGGTGGAGGTTCCATCATGCTGTGGGGCTGTGTGGCCGGTGCCGGTACTGGGAATCTTGTGAAGGTTGAGGGTCGCATGGATTCCACTCAATATCAGCAGATTCTTGGGAATAATGTTGAAGAATCAGCCACAAAGTTGAAGTTACGCCGGGGCTGGATATTTCAACAAGACAACAACCCAAAACACTGCTCAAAATCTATCCGGGCATTTATGCAAAGGAACAAGTACAATGTTCTGGAATGGCCATCCCAGTCCCCAGACCTGAATATCATTGAGAATCTGTGTCCATGCTCGGCAACCATCAAACCTAACTGAACCGGAGATGTTTTGTAAGGAGGAATTGTCCAAAATACCTTGATACAGAATCCAGACACTCATTAGAGGCTGTTATTTTAGCTAAAGGAGGCTCTGCTAAATATTGATGTGATTTTTCTATTGGGGTGCCAAAATTTATGCACCTGTCTAATTTTGTTTTGAAGCATATTGCACATTTTCTGTTAATCCAATAAACCTCATTTCACTACTGAATTATTACTGTGTCCATCAGTTATTTGATAGATAAAAATGAAATTGCTGATCCAAACACCCAATTATTTATAAATGGAAATCATGGAAATAGCCAGGGGTGCCCAAACTTTTTAATACGACTGTATGATATTATTGTATTATTGATCGATATTATCGACTATGACTTTTTAAATCACTCAGCAGTGATATTTGCAGAGTTAGCTCCAGGTAAATGTTGCAATTCTTCAGCCATTAACTGAACCTGAGACTAAAAACAAGCTACATATGGATAGTAGATAGTAGATGTAATGATTCTGTCTATTCGCAGCAAAATCTGCAAAGCTAGGATGGTTGTATCCCCCCCATACAGTACATTCGGAAAGTATTCAGACCCCTTCACTTTTTACACATTTTGTTACAGGTTTTTAGAAGTGAAAATGTATTAAAGGTACAAAACTGAAATGTTCCATTTACGTAAGTATTCAGACCCTTTACTCAGTACTTTGTTAAAGCACTTTTGGCAGCGATTACAGTTTCAAGTCTTCTACAGGCTTGGTACACCTGTATTTGGGGAGTTTCTCCCATTATTCTCTGCAGATCCTCTCAAGCTCTGTCAGGTTGGATGGAGAGCATCACAGCACAGCTATTTTCAGGTCTCTCTAGAGATGTTAGATCGGGTTCAAGTCCGGGCTCTGGCTGGGACACTCAAAGACATTCAGAGACGTGTCCTGAAGCCACTCATGCGTTGTTTTGGTGGTGTGCTTAGGGTCGTTGTCCGATTGGAAGGTGAACCGCCGCCCCAGTCTGAGGTCCTGATTGCTCTGGAGCAGGTTTTCATCAAGGATCTCTCTGTACCTTGCTCAGATCATCTTTCCCTCGATCCTGACTAGTCTCCCAGTCCCTACCGCTGAAAAAGCATTCCAACAGCATGATGCTGCCACCACCGTGCTTCACCGTGGGGGATGGTATTGGCCAGGTGCTGAGCGGTGCCTGGTTTCCTCCATATGTGACGCTTGGCATTCAGGCCAAAGAGTTCAATCCTGGTGTCATGCAGGTGAAAGAGGACCCAAAAGCGACTTGGCGAAAACAGAGTCTTTAATCCAGTAAAGTAAATACAAACAAAAAACACAACTTTCACTCGAAATGACGAGGACAAACTGGAGACTCGATCTTGAACAGCAGGTGAACAGCAGGTTGCCTCGGGAAGGCACTTGAACCAGACAGACTCAGACACCTGCTCACCACGCAGCATCTGAGGAAAACACGACACGACAGGGCGATACACAAACACAGCACGGTGAATTCTAGACAAGGAACCGACAGGACAGGAACGGAACACAAAGGAAGAAATAGGGACTCTAATCAGGGGAAAGGATCGGGAACAGGTGTGGGAAGACTAAATGATTGATTAGGGGAATAGGAACAGCTGGGAGCAGGAACGGAACGATAGAGAGAAGAGAGAGCGAGAGAGTGAGAGAGGGAGGGGGAGAGAGAGGGATAGAAAGAGGGAAAGAACCTAATAAGACCAGCAGAGGGAAACGAATAGAATGGGAAGCACAGGGACAAGACAAGATAATAAATGACAAAACATGACAGTACCCCCCCACTCACCGAGCGCCTCCTGGCGCACTCGAGGAGGAATCCTGGCGGCAACGGAGGAAATCATCAATGAGTGAACGGTCCAGCACGTCCCGAGACGGAACCCAACTCCTCTCCTCAGGACCGTAACCCTCCCAATCCACTAAGTATTGGTGGCCCCGTCCCCGAGAACGCATGTCCATGATCTTATGTACCTTGTAAATAGGTGCGCTCTCGACAAGGACGGGAGGGGGGGGGAGGGTGCGAACGGGGGTGCGAAGAAAGGGCTTGACACAGGAGACATGGAAGACAGGATGGACGCGACGAAGATGTCGCGGAAGAAGCAGTCGCACAGCGACAGGATTGACGACCTGGGAGACACGGAACGGACCAATGAACCGCGGAGTCAACTTACGAGAAGCTGTCGTAAGAGGAAGGTTGCGAGTGGAAAGCCACACTCTCTGGCCGCAACAATACCTTGGACTCTTAATCCTGCGTTTATTGGCGGCTCTCACAGTCTGTGCCCTGTAACGGCAAAGTGCAGACCTCACCCTCCTCCAGGTGCGCTCACAACGTTGGACAAACGCTTGAGCGGAGGGAACGCTGGACTCGGCAAGCTGGGATGAGAACAGAGGAGGCTGGTAACCCAGACTACTCTGAAACGGAGATAACCCGGTAGCAGACGAAGGAAGCGAATTGTGAGCGTATTCTGCCCAGGGAGCTGTTCTGCCCAAGACGCAGGGTTTCTGAAAGGCTGCGTAGTATGCGACCAATCGTCTGATTGGCCCTCTCTGCTTGACCGTTAGACTGGGGATGAAACCCGGAAGAGAGACTGACGGACGCACCAATCAAACGACAGAACTCCCTCCAAAACTGTGACGTGAATTGCGGGCCTCTGTCTGAAACGGCGTCTAACGGGAGGCCATGAATTCTGAATACATTCTCGATAATGATTTGTGCCGTCTCCTTAGCGGAAGGAAGTTTAGCGAGGGGAATGAAATGTGCCGCCTTAGAGAACCTATCGACAACCGTAAGAATCACAGTCTTCCCCGCAGACAAAGGCAGACCGGTAATGAAGTCTAGGGCGATGTGAGACCATGGTCGAGAAGGAATGGGGAGCGGTCTGAGACGACCGGCAGGAGGAGAGTTACCCGACTTAGTCTGCGCGCAGTCCGAACAAGCAGCCACGAACGGCGCGTGTCACGCTCCTGAGTCGGCCACCAAAAGCGCTGGCGAATAGACGCAAGAGTGCCTCGAACACCGGGATGACCAGCTAACTTGGCAGAGTGAGCCCACTGAAGAACAGCCAGACGAGTGGAAACAGGAACGAAAAGGAGGTTACTAGGACAAGCGCGCGGCGACGCAGTGTGCGTGAGTGCTTGCTTAACCTGTCTTTCAATTCCCCAGACTGTTAACCCGACAACACGCCCATAAGGAAGAATCCCCTCGGGATCAGTAGAAGCCACAGAAGAACTAAACAGACGGGATAAGGCATCAGGCTTGGTGTTCTTGCTACCCGGACGGTAAGAAATCACAAACTCGAAACGAGCGAAAAACAACGCCCAACGAGCTTGACGGGCATTAAGTCGTTTGGCAGAACGGATGTACTCAAGGTTCTTATGGTCTGTCCAAACGACAAAAGGAACGGTCGCCCCCTCCAACCACTGTCGCCATTCGCCTAGGGCTAAGCGGATGGCGAGCAGTTCACGGTTACCCACATCATAGTTGCGCTCAGATGGCGACAGGCGATGAGAAAAATAAGCGCAAGGATGAACCTTATCGTCAGACTGGAAGCGCTGGGATAGAATGGCTCCCACGCCTACCTCTGAAGCGTCAACCTCGACAATGAATTGTCTAGTGACGTCAGGAGTAACGAGGATAGGAGCGGACGTAAAACGTTCTTTTAGAAGATCAAAAGCTCCCTGGGCGGAACCGGACCACTTAAAACACGTCTTGACAGAAGTAAGAGCTGTGAGAGGGGCAGCAACTTGACCGAAATTACGAATGAAACGCCGATAGAAATTAGCGAAACCTAAAAAGCGCTGCAACTCGACACGTGACCTTGGAACGGGCCAATCACTGACAGCTTGGACCTTAGCGGAATCCATCTGAATGCCTTCAGCGGAAATAACGGAACCGAGAAAAGTAACGGAGGAGACATGAAAAGAGCACTTCTCAGACTTTACGTAGAGACAATTCTCTAAAAGGCGCTGTAGAACACGTCGAACGTGCTGAACATGAATCTCGAGTGACGGAGAAAAAATCAGGATATCGTCAAGATAGACAAAAACAAAGATGTTCAGCATGTCTCTCAGAACATCATTAACTAATGCCTGAAAAACAGCTGGCGCATTGGCGAGACCAAACGGCAGAACCCGGTACTCAAAATGCCCTAACGGAGTGTTAAACGCCGTTTTCCACTCGTCCCCCCTCTCTGATGCGCACGAGATGGTAAGCGTTACGAAGGTCCAACTTAGTAAAGCACCTGGCTCCCTGCAGAATCTCGAAGGCTGATGACATAAGGGGAAGCGGATAACGATTCTTAACCGTTATGTCATTCAGCCCTCGATAATCCACGCAGGGGCGCAGAGTACCGTCCTTCTTCTTAACAAAAAAGAACCCCGCCCCGGCCGGAGAGGAAGAAGGCACTATGGTACCGGCGTCAAGAGACACAGACAAATAATCCTCGAGAGCCTTACGTTCGGGAGCCGACAGAGAGTATAGTCTACCCCGAGGAGGAGTGGTCCCCGGAAGGAGATCAATACTACAATCATACGACCGGTGAGGAGGAAGGGAGTTGGCTCGGGACCGACTGAAGACCGTGCGCAGATCATGATATTCCTCCGGCACTCCTGTCAAATCGCCAGGTTCCTCCTGAGAAGTAGGGACAGAAGAAACGGGAGGGATGGCAGACATTAAACACTTCACATGACAAGAAACGTTCCAGGATAGGATAGAATTACTAGACCAATTAATAGAAGGATTATGACATACTAGCCAGGGATGACCCAAAACAACAGGTGTAAACGGTGAACGAAAAATCAAAAAAGAAATAGTCTCACTGTGGTTACCAGATACTGTGAGGGTTAAAGGTAGTGTCTCAAATCTGATACTGGGAAGATGACTACCATCTAAGGCGAACATGGGCGTAGGCTTCTCTAACTCTCTGAAAGGAATGTCATGTTTCCGAACCCATGCTTCGTCCATGAAACAACCCTCAGCCCCAGAGTCTATCAAGGCACTACATGTAGCACCCGAACCGGTCCAGCGTAGATGGACCGACAAAGTAGTACAGGATTTTGATGGAGAGACTTGAGTAGTTGCGCTCACCTGTAGCCCTCCGCTTACAGATGAGCTCTGGCTTTTACTGGACATGAATTAACAAAATGTCCAGCAACTCCGCAATAGAGGCACAGGCGGTTGGTGATCCTCCGTTCCCTCTCCTTAGTCGAGATGCGAATCCCTCCCAGCTGCATGGGCTCAGACTCTGAGCCAGAGGAGGGAGATGGTTGCGATGCGGAGCAGGGAAACACCGTTGATGCGAGCTCTCTTCCACGAGCCCGGTGACGAAGATCTACCCGTCGTTCTATGCGGATGGCGAGAGCAATCAAAGAGTCCACATCTGAAGGAACCTCCCGGGAGAGAATCTCATCCTTAACCACTGCGTGGAGTCCCTCCAGAAAACGAGCGAGCAGCGCCGGCTCGTTCCACTCACTAGAGGCAGCAAGAGTGCGAAACTCAATAGAATAATCCGTTATGGACCGTTCACCTTGGCATAAGGAAGCCAGGGCCCTAGAAGCCTCCCTACCAAAAACTGAACGGTCAAAAACCCGAATCATCTCCTCTTTAAAGTTCTGGAACTTGTTAGAGCAATCAGCCCTTGCCTCCCAGATAGCTGTGCCCCATTCTCGAGCCCGGCCAGTAAGGAGTGAAATGACGTAAGCAACCCGAGCTCTCTCTCTAGAGTATGTGTTGGGTTGGAGAGAGAACACAATCTCACACTGCGTGAGAAAGGAGCGGCACTCAGTGGGCTGCCCGGAGTAGCCAGGTGGGTTATTAACCCTAGGTTCTGGAGGCTCGGCAGGCCAGGAAGTAACAGGTGGCACGAGACGTAGACTCTGGAACTGTCCAGAGAGGTCGGAAACCTGAGCGGCCAGGTTCTCCACGGCATGGCGAGCAGCAGACAATTCCTGCTCGTGTCTGCCGAGCATGGCTCCTTGGATCTCGACGGCAGTGTAACGAGCGTCTGAAGTCGCTGGGTCCATTCCTTGGTCGGTTCCTTCTGTCATGCAGGTGAAAGAGGACCCAAAAGCGACTTGGCGAAAACAGAGTCTTTAATCCAGTAAAGTAAATACAAACAAAAAAACACAACTTTCACTCGAAATGACGAGGACAAACTGGAGACTCGATCTTGAACAGCAGGTGAACAGCAGGTTGCCTCGGGAAGGCACTTGAACCAGACAGACTCAGACACCTGCTCACCACGCAGCATCTGAGGAAAACACGACACGACAGGGCGATACACAAACACAGCACGGTGAATTCTAGACAAGGAACCGACAGGACAGGAACGGAACACAAAGGAAGAAATAGGGACTCTAATCAGGGGAAAGGATCGGGAACAGGTGTGGGAAGACTAAATGATTGATTAGGGGAATAGGAACAGCTGGGAGCAGGAACGGAACGATAGAGAGAAGAGAGAGCGAGAGAGTGAGAGAGGGAGGGGGGAGAGAGAGGGATAGAAAGAGGGAAAGAACCTAATAAGACCAGCAGAGGGAAACGAATAGAATGGGAAGCACAGGGACAAGACAAGATAATAAATGACAAAACATGACACCTGGTTTCATCAAACCAGAGAATCTCGTTTCTCATGGTCTGAGAGTCCTTATGGGGCCTTTTGGCAAAACCCAAAGCAGGCTGTCATGTGCCTTTTACTGAGGACTGGCTTCTGTCTGGCCACTCTACCATAAAAGTACCATGGTAGTATGTATAATGAGAAATGCCCAAAGATGCCCTATTGGGATATGAGATACTGTACAGCAGGGGTCAGCAACAGGCGGCCCGCGGGCCAAAACCTCCCCACAGTTTATTTATTATTTGTTTAATTTGTTTATTTTATTACGAGGGGATTTATTAACTAAACTTTTTTAGAGAAACAGGTGGTATGTTTGCCCTCTCTCTCCACACAGTGTCTTCTTGCTTAGTTCCAGAGAATTCATACATGTCTGAACCCAAGCCCTATCTACTTTTAACAAACAATGATTACAGCATCTATGGTTAGGGGGGTTCGCTGGCATGCACCTGCTCTTCAAAGACCCGTTAAAGATGCAGTCTGGCATCTTAAGCACACAATTCGTAACTTTTTTTCATTTTTTTTTTCAGGACTGAACGGATCATACGAACTGAATGACGTAGTACACAATTCTGCACAATTTTCCGGGACTCATTTTGGCTCATGGGCATGGTTATTATTAGTGATGTTACGTTTGATACCGGAGCTCTGAGCCTTGCGCCTATTTCCGACACAATTGGCTGGGAAGCGTCAATGCGTCAGGAAGCTTCGTTTCCCCGTCACTACTTATTATGGAAAACTAAAACGGAAACTAAAACTATCATGAAATAAACTGAAATAAATAAACAAACAAACCCGTTTGAAAAACTAAAACTATTATATTTGACTCCAAAACTAAGTCAAATAAAATTATTACTGTATGTTCAGATTTAAAAAACGTTTTTTTTATTTATTTTTAAATTTGGGTAAAACATTTAATGGCGTTTTCAATAGGGTTTAAAAAATAATAATTCTAACGAGGTTTTGAAGCTTCTGAATCTGACGGGTCACATTAAGATTTATATTCATTTAAAATGTAAATTCAGCGAGATGACGCTCAGACATTGCGAGTCAACCTATGGTTGCGTACCAATTAATCAACTATGCAGTCGGGCACCAAATTGCTATAATATCGTTCGTGTTCCTCTGCTCAGACGTTGCTGACGCATACCAGATCTTACAATGCCTAAATACAGTTGAAGTCGGAAGTTTACATACACTTAGGTTGGAGTCATTAAAACTCGTTTTTCAACCACTCCACAAATTTCTTGTTAACAAACTATAGTTTTGGCAAGTTGGTTAGGACATCTACTTTGTGCATGACACAAGTTATTTTTAATAATATAATAATAATATATGCCATTTAGCAGACGCTTTTATCCAAAGCGACTTACAGTCATGTGTGCATACATTCTACGTATGGGTGGTCCCAGGGATCGAACCCACTACCCTGGCGTTACAAGCGCCATGCTCTACCAACTGAGCTACAGAGGGACTGACTTTTTCCAACAATTGTTTACAGACAGATTATTTAATTTATATCACAATTCCAGTGGGTCAGAAGTTTACATACACTAAGTTGACTGTGCCTTTAAACAACTTGGTAAATACCAGAAAATGATGTCATGGCTTTAAAAGCTTCTGATAGGCTAATTGACATAATTTGAGTCAATTGGAGGTGTACCTGTGGACGTATTTCAAGGCCTACCTTCAAACTCAGTGCCTCAGGGCTTGACATCATGGGAAAATCTAAAAAAATCAGCAAAGACTTCAGAAAAAAATTGTAGACCTCCACAAGTCTGGTTCATCCTTGGGAGCAATTTCCAAACACCTGAAGGTACCACGTTCATCTGTACAAACAATAGTATGCAAGTATAAACACCCTGGGACCACGCCGCCGTCATACCTCTCAGGAAGGATACGCGTTCTCCTAGAGATGAACATACTTTGGTGTGAAAAGTGCAAATCAATCCCAGAACAACAGCAAAGGACCTTGTGAAGATGCTGGAGGAAACAGGGACATACATATCTATATCCACTGTAAAACGAGTCCTATATCGACACAACCTGAAAGGCCGCTCAGCAGGGAAGAAGTCACTGCTCCAAAACCGCCATAAAAAGACAGACTACGGTTTGCAACTGCACATGGGGACAAAGATTGTACTTTTTGGAGAAATTTCCTTTGGTCTGATGAAACAAAAATAGAACTATTTGGCCATAATGACCATCGTTATGTTTGGAGGAAAAAGGGGGATGCTTGCAAGCCGAAGAACACCATCCCAACCGTTAAGCACGGGGATGGCAGCATCATGTTGTGGGGGTGCTATGCTGCAGGAGGGACTGGTGCACTTCACAAAATAGAAGTCATCATGAGAAAAAAATATATGTGGATCTATTGAAGCAACATCAAGAAATTAGTCAGGAAGTTAAAGCTTGGTTGCAAATGGGTCTTCCAAATGGACAATGACCCCAAGTATACTTCCAAAGTTGTGGCAAAATGGCTTAAGGACAACAAAGTCAAGATATTGGAGTGGCCATTACAAAGCCCTGACCTCAATCCTATAGAAAATGTGTGGGCAGACCTGAAAAGGCGAGCAAGGAGGCCTACAAACCTGCCTCAGTTACACCAGCTCTGTCAGGAGAAATGGGCCAAAATTCAAGTGACTTATTGTGGGAATCTTGTGGAAGGCTACCCCAAACTTTTGACCCAAGTTAAACAATTTAAAGCCAATGCTACCAAATACTATTTGAGTGTATGTAAACTTCTGACACACTGGGAATGTGATGAAAGAAATAAAAGTTGAAATAAATAATTCTCTCTACTACATTTCAGGACAGGAATTGTGAAAAACAGAGTTTAAATTTATTTGGCTAAAGGTGTATGTAAACGTCTGACTTCAACTGTAGGTATTATACATATCAACTAACCGTGATACTTTGGCGCAACGGATTGAATACAGCTCTAAGTTTGTGTGTGTGGAGTGTCGGGTTGTCTCGGAGGATAATCGTTGTCTTTCTTAGAAAAGTGAACCCATCTCTCTAGAGAAACAGATGGGCAATGTGTTAGGAGGTTGTGGTTTACGGATAGAGAGCACTGTTTTTTTCTGCTGGGTTTTCACTGAAATTAAGAAGATACACATTACAGAGAAATAACTGACAGCTATTCCTCTTCAGTTTAGCACATACTATTATCACACTGTCAGCGTCATACCTTGGAAAATAAAGTGAACATTCTCAAAATTCTAATCGTCTGACTTTCCTTAAATAGTCTGAGTTGTAAATTTGCTCCCACACCTTGTCGGCATAACTGATGGATGCCCCTCGAAACCACATCCCGTATGAAACGGTCGTAGCATTGTTTAGTGCAGTGGGGGAAAAAGTAGCAAATTGTCATACTTGAGTAAAAGTAAACATACCTTAATAGAAAATGACTGAAGTAAAAGTGAAAGTTACCCAGTAAAATAATACTTGAGTAAAAGTATACAAGTATTTGGTTGTAAATATACTTAAGTATCAAAAGTAAATGTCATTGCTAAAATATACTTAAGTATGAAAAGTAAAAGTACAAGTATAAATCATTACAAATTCGGAACCACATTTTTTTGTTACATTTTTTAAAAGATAGCCAGAGGCACACTCCAACACTCAGACATTATTTACAAACAAAGCATTTGTGTTTAGATCAGATCAGAGACAGGAGGGATGACCAGGGATCTTTTCTTGAGACCCTTTTGGACCCTTTTCCTGTCGTGCTAAGCATTCGAAATGTAAAGAGTACTTTGGGTGTCAGGGAAAATGTACGGAGTAAAAAGTAAATTATTTTATTTAGGAATGTAGTGAAGTAAAAGTCAAAGTAAAAGTTGTAAAAAAATAAAATAAATAGTAAAGTACAGATACCCCAAAAAGCATAAATGTTAATGAACCTGTTATTTGTTTTTAAGGAATCTGGTGAGGTCCCAAATCAACACTTTATAGTCACACCAGAAACACCATCTCGTAACTCTCGTTACTCGATTTGACAAGCTTGACAGACACAGTTACAGCTCCTTCTCAAACACTCATTTGTGTCAGAGGATGCATCGCAAATAGCACCCTATTCCCTAGATAGTGCACTACTTTTGACCAGAGCCATATGGGCACTGTTCAAAAGTAGTGACATATATAGGGAACAGGGTGTCAATTGTGATTCACACAGAAATTGAAAAGTTGTTATACACCCTCAGAGCTCACACTGTACCAGCTCTTATGAAAGTGGGCCGCAGACAGTGGCAGCTTCTGGTTTACCAGTGTCTTTTTGTGTCACTATTTTGTCCCACATCTCAGATATGAGAATACATTGCACTAAAGACAAAGTGGGTATCTGTGTTGACAGAGACAGGAAATTCTGAGTATAGAGACCTTCACCCTCAAGGTCGGCATTTCCAACAGGTTTCCGTGTTATACCATAACTACAGTATACATTTACTATAATAACCTGCCCTGATTCAATACCAAAGTGATAGAATGTGATCAAACCCATTGAGGTCATTTAGGACCAGGAGGAGCCATCACCATCCATGTCATGACATACTGTACATCCGGTGTGTACCATGAAACATTCTCTATCATCTAGTTCCCAGGTCAAACCGTCATCCATCCATCTCGAGACATCATGCATGATCAGAAAACCTGACAGAAATGTGGCGTTTCAAAATTCCCCTAGATTGACCTCTGTCTGCCCTTTCACTGGCTATCAGCGAAGCCCTATCAGTCACCCTGAAATATAGCCAACCACAACAACTGTATGCCAATCCTTGCTCAGAGAGCTGTGACAATGCAAGCCACATGGTGACAGACTCCTAAACCCACAATGAGTGATAGAGGTCATTTGAAAGAGATGTACAAGACTGTGGGGTGTGACCAACAATATAATTCACTATACCTCTGGGGAGCCCTCATCCAAAGGGAAGCCATGATGACTTGTCCGTCTCTCTGTGTGTCTGCCTCTGTAAGTATGTTCTGTTCGCTTAGTGGGAGACCCTGAAGGTCATCATCTCCTCCGATATTTTCTGTTCATTAGGCCATCTGCTTGAGGTGAGGTGGGGAATCCACAATCGGGAGCAGAGTACCCTAAAAACACCAGGGAATTACATGGTACTGTACAGACTAACCAAAATCGCATTTAAAGGAAATCAGCATTTTGAAATGTAACATCTTGTCAATTATTATCGAATTGTTGAATATTTGCAGCATATTGGTCATGAATGATGCACAACCAAACCAAAAAACAGCAGTAAAAGACCGCTAGATCTCGATCTGACTATTTTCCCACTGAGTAAGGGTATGCAGATATCACAGTGATCCTTTCTACTGTAGCCCCATGGGAGCCTCACGATAACTGATGAGAGACGAGAGGAGAGTGGAGAGGTACTGCATTGTGGGTCACAGTGGGAGAGGGGCCTGAGAAGAAGAAGGTTGCCACGACATGCTGGGAGGTTGTCAGGGTGACGGGGTGCCATTCTAAGGGAGATAGTTCCATGCCCAACGAGCATGTCGAACATTTTGCATCTGAACTGACCTGAGGTGCTTTGATACAGTTGCATGGCCAGCCAAAGGCTACACATTCCATTTTCACTACACATCCTAGACTTTCTCTCCTTTTGATTTTCTCCTTCCCTCAAGGACATCAAAAAAATGCAAGACCTCACCCAACACCAACCTGCTCTCCCCCTTGCTCCCTTCTTTATTCTTTTCCTTGTCCTTCCTCCTCCTCTCCCCTCTTCCCGTCTCTGCCAGTGCAGTAATACTGCAGAACTGAGGGACACACCCATCGACATGCTCTCCTCCTCTCTCTCTCTCTCTCTCTCTCTCTCTCTCTCTCTCTCTCTCTCTCTCTCTCGCTCTCTCTCTGTCTATCCCTCTCTCTCTGACCCTGAATGTTTCTCTAACATACTGCAGATAATACCGCAGTGCCCACCCAAGGACTAGCCCCCTCTCTCACTCTCTCTTTCTCTCTCCGGCATTGTCATATAAAAGAGAAGCCAGTTTGCAAGAATTTCAGTGTTTCTCCTGTTAGGGTCTTCAAATTGTTTTTGCGAGAATGTGAGGAAAAAAAGTGAATGTACAGGGAGGATCCCAAAAGAAGTGAGCAATGTCACTGGAATGCCCTCTACAAGAAGAGGGAGGTATACTGTTCATTCTCTCAATATTTTTAGAATGACCCATCAGGAGGAGAGGATTATTAAATAGGAAAGCCAATGAGTCAAACCTGGTGACACATTCTGTGAATGGACGGACATGGAATTGATTTGATATCCTGTTCATATGTTCAAGGAGAGAAGTAGAGAGCTTGGGAATACAAGGTTCCATCTGCAAAAAGACGATTCTGAGATAATTGGCTTCAAAGTTCCAAACCCGCATTGGTTTGAATGGTGTCAGCAATTTTTAAAATCTTGTATTCTTATGGAGATAACAACATAAATTGTGGGTATATATAGAGTACTATATAGGTCGAGAACATTGAACAGAACAAGGCTACTGTATGTCAGTAGCTCAATTTTGACAAGAATGCAGTGCCATGAAAGGGAAATCCAATTTTAATGTTCAAGAATAAAGCATGATATGAAACCGTTTGTTTATGGCCTCAAATCTCTACTCTCTCTCTCTCTGACCCTAAATGTTTCTCTAACATACTGCAGACAATACCGCAGTGCCAACCCAATTACTAGCCCCCTCTCTCACTTATTCTCCCTCTCTCTCTGGCCAATGTCATATTCAAGTAAAATATAGTTTGGAAGAATTTCAGAGCGTTTATACTGTTAGGGTCGTCACATTGTTTATGAGAGAATGAGAGGAAAAAAGTGAATTTAGAGGGAGGATCCCAAAAGAAGAGAGCAGTGTTACTGAAGTGCCCTCTACAAGGAGAGGGAAGTATACCACAGATGTTCCATTATATTAACCAGATACTCCATTGGCCACTGAAAAGAAATGTCTTAAAAAATGGAAGGCAGTCAGGAGGAGGCAAGATCAGGTGGGACCATTCTAGCCAATGTGAGAGCAGATACACGTGTGAATAACCTCAATGGTTATCCAGATCCTTGGGACATCTATACCCTCCATTGAAGTTGAAATGTAATGGTTAAGGCACTGTAATGGTTAAGGTACCGGTTTAGAGTATGGAAGTCCCAAGAACAGCACTAATAGGCACAACTTGTAAATAAAGTTGCCGGGTTGTCACGTGTCCTAATTATATCAGTACACTAGTAATAACCTAAGCATTACACAACTTCTATAAAAATAAATAAACCTCACGCCATTACATTTTTTGTTGACAAATTTCGACACTCATTGACCTCCATACAAAAGCTTTTCTCTTGGTGACGCATTGTTTTACATTTTAACTCGCCACCTGTTGCAGAGTTATCCCTCTCGCTTGGCCAGAAAATCAAAAATTGTCTTTTTGGTCTTAATTTAAGGTTAGGTTTAGGCATAAGGTTAGCAGTGGGGTTAAGGTTAGGTTTCAAATCAGATTTTAATTAGAGGAATTGTTGAAATGGGCGTAATTTAGCCATAATAGCAACTTTGTGACTGTGTTAACTAGTGACTACTTGATCATTCTCCACATGTTTTTATAAAACGGGAAAGTCAATGAGTCAAACATGGTGACGCATTCTGTGAATGAATGGGCGGACATGGAATTTGTTTGATATCCTGTTAATATTTTCAAGGAGAGAAATAGAGAACCTGGGACTACAAGGTTCTATCTGCAAACACATGATTCTGAGATAATTGGCTTGAAAGTTGAATGGTGTCAGAAATTTGATCTTGTATTCTTTTGAACTTAACACAAACTTGGGATATGTAGAGTACATATAGGTAGAGAACATTGAACAGAACAAGGTTATGTCAATAACAAAAAGAGCACACAAAATTAGAACTGTCAACGTTGAACTAAGTGCTATGAAAGGGAAGTCAAATTCAAACATTCAAGAATCCGACATGATATTAAACCATTTGTTCTGGCCTCAAATCACTACTTCTTTGACGTTTTCTCATCAGTGTCCTTCAAAAAATACATGAAGAAATCAAAATGATGGCAAAAAATATAAAATGGCTCCTTTATCTAGGAGCCAGATTCAATAAAACCTGCATTAGCAATGTTTATGAAGCATCTTTCTTTAGACAACTACAACTTGCGCCAACACATATTTTTCAGAACTGGAAGCGTCGACCTGCTGTGAGTAAAATAATGTCACACTATGTCTTATTTATCAAGCGTCTCAAAGTATGAGTGCTGATCCAGGTTCAGGTCCCCCCTATCCATGTAATCATATTCATTGTGATCCACAAGGCAAAACTGATCCTAAATCAGCACTCCTACTCTTAGGCCCCTGGTCTAAATCAGTTACCAAGAATAGCAACGACCAAACATTGCAGATCCCGAGGACCAGAGTTACCCAACCATGCCTTATACTGAAGAAATGGTGACCTCTTCTGGCCCTGCCTTCCCATGTGTTGTGTGTGGATAGACTAACTGGTGGGGGCTAATATAGCTTTGACTGACTCATCTGTTGTTTCCCTAGCAGTTTATTGCCGTTCCATTAAACTGGAACCTCCATAATATAGTCTTTTTGGTGAGTCAAACGTCCCGTAATGTACACTACATGACCAAAAGTATATGGACACCAGCTCATCGAACATCTCATTCCAAAATCATGGGCATTAAAATGAAGTTGGTCCCCACTTTGCTGCTATAACAGCCTCGACTCTTTTGGGAAGGTTTTCCACTACATGTTGGAACAATCATCAAATCAAATCAAATGTATTTATATAGCCCTTCGTACATCAGCTGATATCTCAAAGTGCTGTACAGAAACCCAGCCTAAAACCCCAAACAGCAAGCAATGCAGGTGTAGAAGCACGGTGGCTAGGAAAAACTCCCTAGAAAGGCCAAAACCTAGGAAGAAACCTAGGAACCAGGCTATGTGGGGTGGCCAGTCCTCTTCTGGCTGTGCCGGGTGGAGATTATAACAGAACATGGCCAAGATGTTCAAATGTTCATAAATGACCAGCATGGTTGAATAATAATAAGGCAGAACAGTTGAAACTGGAGCAGCAGCATGGCCAGGTGGACTGGGGACAGCAAGGAGTCATCATGTCAGGTAGTCCTGGGGCATGATCCTAGGTCTCAGGTCCTCCGAGAGAGAGAAAGAAAGAGAGAAGGAGAGAATTAGAAAACGCACTTAGATTCACACAGGACACCGTATAGGACAGGAGAAGTACTCCAGATATAACAAACTGACCCTAGCCCCACGACACAAACTACTGCAGCATAAATACTGGAGGCTGAGACAGAACAATGCTGCGGGGACTAGCTTCCAATCAGCCACAAGAGCATTAGTGAGGTCGGGCACTGATATTGGGCAATTGAACCTGACTCGCAGTCAGCATTCCAATTCATCCCAAAGGTGTTCGATGGGGTTCAGGTAATATATAATAATATAATAATAATATATGCCATTTAGCAGACGCTTTTATCCAAAGCGACTTACAGTCATGTGTGCATACATTCTACGTATGGGTGGTCCCGGGAATCGAACCCACTACCCTGGCGTTACAAGCGCCATGCTCTACCAACTGAGCTACAGAAGGACCAGGGCTCTGTGTAGGCCAGTCAAGTTCTTCCACACCGGTCTCGACAAACCATTTCTGTATTGTCCTCGCTTTGTGCATTGGGGGGGTTGTCATGCTGAAACAGGAAAGGGCCTTCCCCAAACTGTTTCCACAAAGTTAGAAGCACAGAATCATCTAGAATGTCATTGTATGCTGTGGCATTAAGAGTTCCTTTCACTGGAACTAAGGGGCCTAGCCCATACCATAGAAAACAGCCCCAGACCATTATTCCTCATCCAAAAAAACTTTACAGTTGGCACTATGCATTGGGGCAGGTAGCGTTCGCCTGGCATCCGCCAAACACAGATTTGTCCGTCGTACTGCCAGATGGTGAAGCGTGATTCATCACCCCAAAGAACGCGTTTCCACTGCTAAAGAGTCCATTGGCGGCGAGCTTTACACCACTCCAATCGACACTTGGCATTGCGCATGGTGATCTTAGGCTTGTGTGCGGCTGTTTGGCCATGGAAACTCATTTCATGAAGTTCCTGACAAACAATGATTGTGCTGACATTGCTTCCAGAGGCAGTTTGAAACCCGGTAGTGAGTGTTGCAACCAAGGACAGACGATTTGCACTATGTGCTTCAGCACTTGGTGGTCCCGTTCTGTGAGATGTGTGGCCTACCACTTTGTGGGCTTTCCTAGACTTTTCCATTTCACAATAACAGCACTTACAGTTGACTGGGGAAGCTCTAGCAGGGCATACATTTGACGATCTGACTTGTTAAAAAGGTGGCATCCTATGACGGTGCCATGTTTATAGTCACTGAGCTCTTCAGTAAGGCCATTCTACTGAATGTTGGTCTATGGAGATTGCATTGCTGTGTGCTCAAATTTACACACCTGTCAGTAACAGGTGTGGCTGAAATAGCCGAATACATTATTTTGAAGGGGTGTCCGCATACCTTTGTATATATAGTGTATTTCGTTGTCTATAAAATGTTTTTCTTGCTCTAACTAAATTTGACTACAAGGTGTTTTCTAGAAAAGATGCAGGGTAAGCACAGAGTCATTTGTAGAAAACAAGAGTTCTCTGTTTATTTTTTCCAGCGGCAACATACTGTCAACAACAGTACAGACTCACAACTTTAAATTGATTTGCACACATCGCAGTTTGAAATGTCCAAATTAAAAATACAACACAACTATGAAAAATAGCATACCCTCAAATCACACTCAAAACCTATAAAAAATATAAAACATTAACAGTACTATGTTTTTAATCATCTTAATTCGGACAAGTACCATTCAGAGAACAAAACATTGAACACAACTGAGCAGACAAATAAAACTTGAACCATACTTTTTTTAAATAGAAGAAATGTCATTTCGTCATGCAGAAGATGTAACATTAAATAATAAATCAAAACAAAAAGAATATATATTTCTCTATATAGCTCTCTTTTTAAAATGTTCAAGTCAAAGCACTTCCATCTCTTACACAGGGAAAAACTCAAATCATTAAAAAAAACAGAACCCACAATGCTTTCATAGCTGCCATCTTGTTGTATGGCCTTCATCGAACATATTTAAATCTCAGCAACATCTTTGTGGCACATAAAATACGTGCATAATGGCAGTAGCATTTTGCATTATAAAAAAAGTGCAGCTCTTTCTCCATTTAAAATCAAACAAAACATTCTGTGCACCGACGTCGTTGGGAGAGGGCATCGATGTTTCCCGAAACCGGCATGAGGCGAGCGGTTGTACCAGGGTTTCAGTCCTACTGCTGCTGCAGCATGCTCTTGATTGTTTTGTTGGTCGTTTCGTCATTCAAATGCTTGGTTGTGTACCTGCGAGAGACAGATGAATAGACAGAACAGACAGAGCGATCAGTGCCAGGATCTGTGACCGTAACACGACTGCTCTTGCAGAGAGTGTGAGAAAGCCTTGATGACAGTATCACAGCTCTGAACGTTGATTTCCAGTCTGGCGTTCTCCTCTCAGAGACAGATGTGCAATCCCAGAAAGACAGAAAGAAAGAGAAAAGAGGGCTGGAGGCTTTGACCTAGGAGTGACCTCACGTGACTGGAAGAGAGTGACTGAGCGTGCCCGAAGGACCTGGTGATGTGCAGATGTGGTTAACACGAAAATGGCCGTCTCAGCTGCGAACAGCTGCGAGAGCGTGAGCCACTAAGATTTAAGAAGAGGGCAGGGCACCGGGGCTCAAAGAAATGTAATTCTCTCTGATCTTCACAATTCTAAAACTGTGGGATTCCACATTTCACATAAACAACATATTATTTTAATACCTCTTAACGTGTTGAAAAAAAAACGGAATAATGAAGGAAAAGTGGCCAAATATGGCTGTATATAGTAAGTATGCTACTACTGTCTGTTAAAGTGTGAGAAGAAAAAGGTTGCAACAGTATTCTGTAAAACATATTCTCTGTTAAAGAAAAGCATTGTTCAGCTATAGACAAGGTGGGCCTTACCTGAGAGCATTTAAAAGGCCTTCTACGCTGTTGGGCGGTTGATCTCGGAGGACCTTGATGCACCCTTTCATCTGTGAAGCAGAAAACACCATGTTGAGATGAATCAGTGTTGTGCTTGTGTGTGGCCAATCCTCTGGGACTGGGAGCCTCCACCCTGCACTCACATCAATCTTGGAAGACTTGGAGAAGGCTCCGACAGGATGCACATAGTCATAGAGAATGATGACGCCAACCATGACGCGCAGGCAGAACGAAACCGTCTCCTCACTGGTGAAGCGGCTACGGTACTCCCTGGAAACACAGAAAGGCAAGGAGATTGCTGATCAGGGATAATGTTTTCCCTGTCCATATAATAGAAAGTCCAATCAAAAACACATCTTTTGACCAATGGGTCAAATAATATGCTAATGGTCTAAACCTCATGTCTCTATCATAAAGTTATTTGAGTTTTTACCCTTGTAGGATGTCCAAAATTAGGGTGACTAAATCAATGGAGGCCAGAGAAAGAAAGTGGTTAAAAATCAGGAAAATCATAATGTCAGTTACACTGTGCAAGAATTAAGGTCAACTGAGGACATAAAACACTATAAAAGCTAAGATCGATATCAATTTTGAGACATGACATGTAGAATTTTCATATTTTAGTGTACACTTTTCATATTAATGCAAAATTCCTGTTGTTTTTTTGAAGAGTTCTCACAAAAACAAGCGTATCTCTGTGAAATGTCAATGGAGCACTGAGCGTACATCAAGCTTTCATTTTCAAAGCTTTTTACAGTAAATTAATTTCTTGTCATGTTCATTTCGCTATTTACAACCCACAAAAACAACTTTGCAGATGACCACCACAACATGAAAAATCCTAAAAGTTGCTGCTCAGAGCTTTGTGATTATTATCGGATGTATTAGGTTATGAAAACTTTTTTGTAGATATAATGTTAATGATACGTAAGAGAAAGACAACACTGAACAATTCAGCACATGAACATGATATTTGTCTAAGTAACATTTATTTTCTAACATAAAGATGTGAAATTTCATCACCAAAGTACATTTTTCACCCGCTCTGTGCAGAGTGGATGGACACCCTACACCAGGGTTCCCCAACTGGCGGGAAATTTTATTTGGCCCCTCAAGTTTTTTGTGGGACATATAATATTGTAAAAACATTAGCAAATCAGCTCGAATCAGGTGTTGGAACCGGTTCAGGGAACAGAAACGAAAAACGAAAAGTACAACATTAACATTCTGTTAAAATGTTTGTTTGTATCCTGTTTAGTGAATAATTACTGTGAGTATTAATGGAGTTTGGGCCAAAAGATTGTGTACAGTGCCATGCAAAAGTATTCATGCCCCATGGCGTTTTTCCTATTGTGTTGCATTACAACCTGTAAATTTATTGTTATTTGTACTTCATGTAATGTAACAAAATAGTCTAAATTGGTGAAGTTCAAATTTTAAAAATGACTTCTTTCAAAAAAATAAAAAATGGAAAAGTGGTGCGTGCAGATGTAGTCACCTCCTTTGCTATGAAGCCCCGAAATAAGATCTGGTGCAACCAATTACCTTCAGAAGTCACATAATTAGTTAAATAAAGTCCAACTGTGTGCAATCTAAGTGTCACATGATCTGTCACATAATCTCAGTATATTTTCACCTGTACTGAAAGGCCCCAGAGTCTGCAACACCACAAAGCAAGTTGCACCACCAAGCAAGGGGCACCACCAGGCAAGCGGCACCACCAAGCAAGCGGCACCACCAAGCAAGCGGCACCACCAAGCAAGCGGCACCACCAAGCAAGCGGCACCACCAAGCAAGCGGCACCATGAAGACCAAGGAGCTCTCCAAACAGGTCAAGGACAAAAGTACAGATCAGGGTTGGGTTATAAAAAAATATCAGAAACTTTGAACATCCCACGGAACACCATTAAATCCATTATTTAACAAATTGTTTAAAAAAATGAAAGAATATGGCACCACAACAAACCTACCAAGAGAGGGCCGCCCACCAAAACTCACAGACCAGGCAAGGAGGGCATTAAATCAGAGAGGCAAAAAAGAGACCAAAGATAACCTTGAAGAGCTGCAAAGCTTCACAGCGGAGATTGGAGTACCTGTCCATAGGACCACTTTAAGCCGTACACAGAGCTGGGCTTTACAGAAGAGTGGCCAGAAGAAAATAAGCACGTGGGAGACTCCCCAAACATATGGAAGAAGGTACTCTGGTCAGATGAGACTAAAATTCAGCTTTTTGGCCATCAAGGAAAACACTATGTCTGGCACAAACCCAACACCTCTCATCACCCCGAGAACACCATCCCCTGTGGGGATGTTTTTCATAAGAAGGGACTTGGAAACTGGTCAGAATTGAAGGAATGACAGATTCTTGAGGGAAACCTGTTTCAGTCTTCCATAGATTTGAGACTGGGACAGCGGCTCACCTCCCAGCAGGACAATGACCCTAAGCATACTGCTAAAGCAACACTCGAGTACACCAGAAGAAACCCATCCAACTTGAAGGAGCTGGAGCAGTTTTGCCTTGAAGAATGGGCAAAAATCCCAGTGGCTAGATGTGCCAAGCTTATAGAGACATACCCCAAGAGACTTGCAGCTGTAATTAATGCAAAAAGTGGCTCTACAAAGTGTTGACCTTAGGGGGTGAATAGTTATGCACGTTCAAGTTCTGTTTTTTTGTCTTATTTCGTGTTTGTTTCACAAAATATTTTGCATCTTCAAAGTGGTAGGCATGCTGTGTAAATCAAATAATTACAACCACCCCCCCCCCCCAAATTTTAAAATTCTATTTTAATTCCAGGATGTAAGGCAACAAAATAGGAAAAATGCCAAGGGAGTGAATACTTTAGCAAACCACTGTATGATAATTTGGAAAGGTTGACCTAATCAGATAAGAGGACATTTCCTAGGATCAAAGAGCAGAGTCAGGCCCAGAATGAAGATGGATGCGGTGTGATTCTGACATCTAGCTAAACAAAGAAAGGACCATGGACATACTACAGGGGGGATAAAGAAACTCAGTGGGGTCATAAAATGTATAGCTGGGAAGGTGACAACTACAAGAGGGTGGTGACCAAAAGAAGGGAAGAGTATAAGATTTGTTGTGAACTTTCGAAATATATGGACTCAGCTGACGGCATCCTTGGTAATGAACACTTAACTTGAGCTTTTGGGTCTCAATTCCATATTGTAAAGAGGTTGCAATAGCAATTTTGTTTTTGACAATGGGAACCGGTTAATAATGTTATTTAATGTTACGGGATTATTATTTTTTCTTTCCCCTAAGAGGGGCTTTTGATAGGCTCTTTGTGTTTTTTTGGTGGAACTGAAAAAAATGTCCGGAACATAAAATAACGTTATTAAAAGGTTCCCATGCTTTGAAAAGAATGGTTCTGTTATAGAACAGTATGGATCACTGTTCTGATTCTGTTCCTAAAAATGTTTTGATCTTTTACGTTTGTTCCCTAAACCGGTTCCAAATATTTGTATGAACATAAGATTCAACAACTGAGACATAAACTGAACAAGTTCCATAGACATGTGACTAACAGAAATGGACTAACGTGTCTCTAAACAAAGGGGAGGGGGGGTCAAAATAAGTAACAGTCAGTATCTGGAATGGCCACCAGCTGCATTAAGTACTGCAGTGCATCTCCTCCTCATGGACTGCACCAGATTTGCCAGTTCTTGCTGTGAGATGTTACCCCATTCTTCCACCAAGGTACCTGCAAGTTCCTGGACATTTCTGGGGGGAATGGCCCTAGCCCTCACCCTCCGATCCAACAGGTCCCAGACGTGCTTAATGGGATTGAGATCCAGGCTCTTCGCTGGCCATGGCAGAACACCGACATTCCTGTCTTCTAGGAAATCACCCACAGAACAAGCAGTATGGCTGGTTGTATGGCTGTGAGGGGAACGGCACCTCAGTACCTCCAGGCTCTGATCAGGCCCTTACACCCAAACAAGGGCACTGCGTTCATCCACCTCTGGCCTGCTCGCCTCCCTACCACTGAGGAAGTACAGCTCCCGCTCAGCCCAGTCAAAACTGTTCGCTGCTCTGGCCCCCCAATGGTGGAACAAACTCCCTCACGACGCCAGGACAGCGGAGTCAATCACCACCTTCCGGAGACACCTGAAACCCCACCTCTTTAAGGAAAACCTAGGATAGGATAAGTAATCCCTCTCACCCCCCCACCCCTTTAAGATTTAGAAGCACTATTGTAAAGTGACTGTTCCACTAGATGTCTTAAGGTGAATGCACCAATTTGTAAGTCGCTCTGGATAAGAGCGTCTGCTAAATGACTTAAATGTAAATGTAAATGTATTGTCATGCTGGAGGGTCATGTCAGGATGAGCCTGCAGGAAGGGTACCAAATGAGGGAGGAGGATGTCTTCCCTGTAACGCACAGCTTTGAGATTGCCTGCAATGACAACAAGCTAAGTCTGATGATGCTGTGACACACCGCCCCAGACCATGACGGACCCTCCACCTCCAAATCGATCCCGCTCCAGAGTACAGGCCTCGGTGTAACGCTCATTCCTTTGACGATAAACGCAAATCCGATCATCACCCCTGGTGAGACAAAACCACGACTCGTCAGTGAAGAGCACTTTTTGCTAGTCCTGTCTGGTCCAGTGACGGTGGGTTTGTGCCCATAGGCGACGTTGTTGCCGGTAATGTCTGGCGAGGACCTGCCTTACAACAGGCCTACAAGCCCTCAGTCCAGCGTCTCTCAGCCTATTGTGGACAGTCTGAGCACTGATGGAGGGATTGCGTTATTGGTGTAACTCGGGCAGTTGTTGCCATCCTGTACCTGTCCCGCAGGTGTGATGTTCGGATGTACCGATCCTGTGCAGGTGTTGTTACACGTGGTCTTCCACTGCGAGGATGATCAGCTGTCCGTCCTGCCTCCCTGTAGCACTGTCTTATGCGCCCCACAGTACAGACATTGCAATTTATTGCCCTGGCCACATCTGCAGTCCTTATACCTCCTTGCAGCATGTCTAAAGCAACATTCACGCAGATGAGCAGGGACCCTGCGCATCTTTCTTTTGGTGTTTTTCAGAGTCAGTAGAAAGGCCTCTTTCGTGTCCTATGTTTTCATAACTATGACCTTAATTGCCTACTGTCTGTAAGCTGTTAGTGTCTAAACGACCGTTCCACAGGTGCATGTTCATTCATTGTTTATGGTTCATTGAACAAGCATGGGAAACAGTGTTTAAACCCGTTACAATGAAAATCTGTGAAGTTATATTTGGATTTTTACGAATTATCTTTGAAAGACAGGGTCCTGAAAAGGGGACATTTCTTTTTTTGCTGAGTTTATGTGATCGTATACAAATGTAAGCAAGGTTTGAAATTATAATTTTTTTGTTAAATATTATAATTCAAATTCTTTGTAATTATGTTCCGGTCTCCTGCCCATCCGCTCAATAAAAAAAACGGCCTGTGGCTGAGTCTAGTTGATGATCTCTGCCTTATACGATTGTCCTTATGATCTTAAAGGCAAAACTGATCATAGATCAGCACTCCTCCTCTGAGAAACTAAGAATATGGGCCCAGATCCACGATTCTGCAGACATTGACATTGTCTTGATTTAGTGAGGAAGTGGATGGGATCACTTACGGCGTTTCCAACATGACTTTGCACACACTCGCCATCGTGCTTAAGCAGTCTGTCGTGTTCTCGATGGGCAAGTTCTTATTCTAGGCCAACAGAAAGAGAGACGGGATGTTTTTTTTCTACAGTAAAGCACATTGTTGCATTGGTCACTTCAATTATTGATGGGCAATGTGTCAGATATTAAGGTTGTTAAGTAAGGAAGCTGTGAAACCACTTTCGATGGGATCTTACCTCTGAGACAAACTTTGTCGTGCCGTCGCTTAACGTCTTCAACATGGGCGTGGCATCGGCGTAGAACAGAGATATCCGATTGGCCAGCTCGTTGTTGACTTCTTTCTCCCCCTCTGTCTGAAAAACCAAGGAACAGTTCATCAATGTTGTCACTTTACAAACATTGAATATTATGGAGAAAGTAGATGCTGGTAGAGAAATACTGTATATTCAGTAACGGTAAGGAGATTATTTTTCTGCCTTAAAGACAAAACCTTTATTCTCTAATGCGGAATAATATGAATAATCCTCTGGGACGTCAAGACGTGTCACATAAAAAAGTATCACATTTGAATAAGAACTAATATCTCTTCTGGTGGAAAATACAAGTGTTGTGTCTTTGTATAAAATGTCTGAGCGATTCCAGTAGACAGTGCCTTGAACGCTGAGAATTAAGTAATGCTCCACTGTACTGCTGGGCTGGAGAAAGTTTTCAGCGCCTGGCTATGGATAGACAGCGTCCCAAATGGCACTCCATTACCTACATAATGCACTTCTTTTGACCAGATCCCCATGGGCGCTGATCAAAAGTAGTGCACTTTATAGGGAATAAAGTTGTGTCATTTGAGAGGTGCGCGTCTTGAGAACACGGGCAGATTGCGTTTACTATATTCACTAAAGAACTACTGAAAAAATGCAGACCTTTCTAACATGTCCTTGGTCCAATTGAGAATGGTATACTTGCTGTCATTTTGAGGTAGGGCTGTGAGGAGATAGGAGGCTGAATTGTCCTTTAGACGCCTGCCATGCTATCGCAAGAAGACATCTCATCTGAATAATACAGCATTTCTAAAATATTCAAATATCAGGAGACAAAATACTGACCCCTGAGGTACATGGGGTTTAGAGATGATACAATTAACTTGTACTGCCTTTAAATGTATTTATGATAGACTTAGTGCAAGATCTACTCATGAAATAGTTATCATATAGCCCATAATGACCCCATATAGCCTGTAATGTTAATGCAGGATGAACACTTGGCCCCCTGCTGAGCTTAATGAAGCGGGAAGAGGACTGGGGCACAGGGTCTGTCTGGGTGGTTTCCCTTAACACCAGTGTATCCCAGAGGGTCTGTGGTGCAGACCCCAAACTGTTCTCAGATCACGTGCGAACTGTTCCACAGAGGCCTGTGAGTCCCAGAGGGACTGAGGACATGCTACTGATCTCAGATCATGTATATGGTGCATGTCGCTCCGCTCCGCCCCCTGTGCTCCAGTGAGCGCCTCAAACTCCCTTTGAGTCCCCAGTGGCTCAAGTAAACTATTTTCAGACGCGTTGCATATGCACAAAGGCTGACATATTGTGCGTTTGTTGATGGACAATCATCTTCGTTGTCCAAAAAACGCTGACTTAATCTGTAATTTTCAGACACAAAATATCTGTGGCCATAACCTCAGGGGTAAAGGACCATCAGCCCCTCAGATTGGAGTTCAGTAGTCAGCTCACCGGTGTATTATTGATCCGCATGCGGCTCAAAGTTCTCCTGTAATAGCTGAAGTCATTCTGGATGGCAGGGTTAGTCATCTGCAACACACGGATTAACATGTACATTACAAACAGAAAACTCTCAGGACTTTCTGTGTGTGTGTGTTTCTGAAGTTAGAACAACAACTAGCATGCGGCAGCAGATGTCCAGCTCTCTGAAATAGTCCATCATGACAGGATGTTTAAGAAAACAAGGCAGATACATTGCTAGGGACGGAGATGGAATGAAAAGGACATCGATAGGAATGAATCTTCTATTTATTTATATCCCTTCATATTTCCTCGCTTGTCCTTTATAATAGGACACTTATTTTCAACTGTCAATGAATGAAATACTTGTTACTTCACTTTGGCAGTGCGGCAGTGGCTCAGTATGTTTGGAAGTATGAAAGAAGTGTCAACAACACTAAGGATGATGAGAGGCTACTGGAGATGCTATTCTGATACAGATAGTAGAGGTTAGCGATTATAATACAAACATGAGACGGTGCTCCTTACTACTGGGACCACAGACAAAGGGAGGATAGCGGTCAGAGGTCACAGGTCAGGCCATGAGGTGACACTGATATAGGGGGGAGGGAAGGGGTAGCTAGTGCCCCTACGTGATTAGCTATAGAACATCGGTGACATTCTGTGATTTGGCAACAGAACCTCAAATCTTACTTTGTCGAGTAGGCACACTCCATCTTAAATCTCTAGAGGCAATCGATGCAAACAAAGAAGCACGGCTGCCCTGCTTCCTTCCACAAAGACGATCATTAGACCTTGCCTTGAGTGGAGCTTACCTTTAATAAACCACTGGCCAATCAGTGGGCCCCATCCAGCACATCAACCTCCTGTTCCTCCAATGTGCTGAGACGCCTTCGTAATTACCCCTAGCAACACGCTATTAACCCTGGCCTGCACGAGAAGCAGGATAATCCCACCACAATAGATTGGTACCTAGTGCCAATGGCTAGTGCCATGCCAGCCCATTTCACCAGTGAGTGGCATTAAAAACACGACAGGCGGGTAGGCGGGTGGGTGTTCTAACTAGGTCAATGCCTGTCATCGGCGTATGGGGAGTGAAAAATGTATGAATGGTGCCTGGCATGACACCTTGCACCCCCTTACTTTCACGCTTTTAGTGCCCATGCAGGGTATGGGAGTACCAGGCAGGAGGGCTAGTTAATTGGGGCATCGTGACAGAGTGCCTGGGGGTGTCAGGATGCTAGTTTGAGTAGAAGTGTGTGTGTGTGTGTGTGTGTGTGTGTGTGTGTGTGTGTGTGTGTGTGTGTGTGTGTGTGTGTGTGTGTGTGTGTGTGTGTGTGTGTGTGTGTGTGTGTGTGTGTGTGTGTGTGTGTGTGTGTGTGTGTGTGTGTGTGTGTGTGTGTGTGTGTGTGTGTGTGTGTGTGTGTGTGTACATTTCACTCTGACACCTTGCGAGCTGGATTAAAACTCATTTGATTATATCTGACGTCCATTTATTAAGGACTCCCTGACACATTTGCTAGACAACTTGGCCAGGCAATTGTAAGTGGAGGATCTGTCTGTGACTCAAACAAATAGGCAATCTGTGGGTTTCTACTAGGGGTCGACCGATGATTTTTCAACGCCGATACCGATAATTGGAGGACCAAAAAAGCCGATACCGATTAAAATCGGCCAATTTTTTAACATGTATTTATTTGTAATAATGACAATTACAAAAATACTGAATGAACACTTATTTTAACTTAATATAATACATCAATAAAATCAATTTAGCCTCAAATAAAAAATGAAACATGTTCAATTTGGTTTAAATAATGCAAAAACAATGTGTTGGAGAAGAAAGTAAATGTGCAATATGTGCTATGTAAGAAAGCTAACGTTTCAGTTCCTTGCTCAGAACATGAGAACATATGAAAGCTGCTGGTTCCTTTTAACATGAGTCTTCAATATTCTCAGGTAAGAAGTTTTAGGTTGTAGTTATTATAGGAATTATAGGACTATTTCCCTCTATACCATTTGTATTTCATTAACCTTTGACTATTAGATGTTCTTATAGGCACTTTAGTATTGCCAGTGTAACAGTATAGCTTCCGTCCCTCTCCTCGCTACCTGGGCTCGAACCAGCAACACAACGACAACAGTCACCATCGAAGCAGCGTTACCCATGCAGAGCAAGGGGAACAACTACTAGAAGGCTCAGAGCGAGTGACTTTTGAAACGCTATTAGCGCGCTAACTAGCTTGCCATTTCACTTCGGTTACACCAGCCTCATCTCGGGAGTTGATAGGCATAAACAGCACAACGCTTGAAGCACAACGAAGAGCTGCTGGCAAAACGCAAAGAAAGTGCTGTTTGAATGAATGTTTACGCGCCTGCTTCTGCCTACCACCGCTCAGTCAGATACTTAGATACTTGTATGCTCAGTCAGATTATATGCACCGCAGGACACGCTAGATAATATCTAGTAATATCATCAACCATGTGTAGTTAACTAGTGATTATGATTGATTGATTGATTGTTTTTATAAGATAAGTTTAATGCTTGCTAGCAACTTACCTTGGCTTACTGCATTCGTGTAACAGGCAGTCTCCTTGTGGAGTGCAATGAGTGGTTAGAGTGTTGGACTAGTTAACTGTAAGGTTGCAAGATTGGGTCCCCCGAGCTGACAAGGTGAAAATCTGTCGTTCTGCCCCTGAACAAGGCAGTTAACCCACCATTCCTAGGCCATTGAAAGTAAGAATGTTCTTAACTGACTTTCCTAGTTCAATAAAGATTCAATTAAGGTGAAGAAAAAAAACACAAAAAAAATCGGTGTCCAAAAATACAGATTTCTGATTGTTATGAAAACTTGAAATCGTCCCTAATTAAATCGGCCATTCCGATTAACCGGTCGACCTCTAGTTTCTACCCGGGATCAACTATAAAGCATGTCACTATGTGTTGAAGACGGGAGCCCTAGCCAAGCGATGCTTCCCAAATGGCACCCTATTCCTTTAATAGTGCACTAGTTTTGACCAGAACCCTATGGACCCTGGTCAAAAGTAGTGCACTACATAGGGCATAGGGTGCCATTTGGGATGCTAGTAAAAAAAAAAAAACTAACCTACTACACTATCCTATTTGTCTCCCCATTCATTCCAGCAGTGTGTATACCGGTGAGTGGTATTCAAAGTCAGGGGTGAACTGCAATGGGATCAACCAAAATGCCCCATATTTTTTTATTTAAAAAAAAAATAATATATATATATATATATATAAATATATAAATAAGAGTACAGATTATTGTATGGGACAATACATAACATTTGAGAAAAATAATTGTATTTATTGGTTTCTTTTCATTTTGATAAGAGTTGAAAATGTAATTAGTAATGAGAATGAATTGAATTTGTTAATGGAAAAATACCCATTTTAATGTTGTGTCATTATAGATGGGGTAGGGTGGGGCCACAAGAAATTATTGCAAAATCAATTGCAGCCCCAGAAATTGTCTGAAAAAATGGGTCTGAAAAAGTTACCACTGGTGTAGACTACAGTATTATAAACCAAGTCCTCCCTAAACAGGATCCAAGTTGTATCATCTGTTCATTGGCTGAGGCTTCATGGTGTACAGCACTAACACCTAAATAACAGGGTATTAACACCTCATTATGCCAGCGAGAGTTAGCTCGCACGTTATCAGAAGGAATATGTACACTGTGTACATAATAACAACTTAACCATGCCAATAGCTTAGGATAACAACAAGGGATGGATGAAATGAGGGAAATGTGGAGACTCTGGGCTAAATTGAGTAAATGGCGGACAGAGATGTCATGGGACGTACTTTGAGCTCGTCGAAGCGCAGTGTGAAGTGCAGGATCTCGGCGAACTGCTTGGCCAGAGCCTGCTCGCGCTCCAGGTTCTGCGTGGGGTTGTCATATGTCTCGCTGGTCAGGGCTCCCAGCAGGCTGTGCAGCGCCGCCTCTGTAACACAAATCAAATCAAATTGTATTGGTAAAGGCACAGGCAACTTAGTGGATGTAAACTGCTTACCCACTGGAATTGTGATACAGTGAATTATAAGTTAAATAATCTGTCTGTAAACAATTGTTGGAAAAATTACTTGTGTCATGCACAAAGTAGATGTTCTAACCGACTTGCAAAAACTATAGTTTGTTAACAAGAAATGTGTGGAGTGGTAGAAAAATGTGTTTTAATGACTAAACATCAATATTTTGGGGCAGGAAACTCCCCAGACCTCCCAACCTGTGGTCAATCCTCAAGAAATTCTGACAAACTCCAAGCATTGATTATGGAAGAATGGGCTGCCATCAGTCAAGATGTGGCCCAGAAGTTAATTGACAGCATGCCAGGACGGATTGCAGAGGTCTTGAAAAAGAAGGGTCAACACTGCAAATATTGACTCCTTGCATCAACTTCATGTAATTGTCAATAAAAGCCTTTTGACACTTATGAAATGCTTGTAATTATACGTCAGTATTCCATAGTAACATGTGACAAAAATATCTAAAGACACTGAAGCAGCAAACTTTGTGGAAATTAATGTGTGTCATTCTCAAAATTTTTGAACACGACTGTATACAGTTGAACAGCAAAAGACCTTGTGAAGATGCTGGAGGAAACAGGTACAAAAGTATCTATATACAAAGTAAAACAAGTCCTATAATCGACACAACCTGAAAAGCCGCTCAGCAAGGAAGAAGCCACTGCTCCAAAACCACCATAAAAAGACAGACTACGGATTGCAACTGCACATGGGGACATAGATCGTACTTTTTGGAGAAATGTCCTCTGGTCTGATGAAACAAAAATAAAACTATTTGACCATAATGACCATTGTTATGTTTGGAGGAAAAAGGAGAGGCTTGCAAAGCTGAAGAACACCATCCAACTGTGAAGCACAGGGGTGGCAGCATCATGTTGTGGGGGTGCTTTGCTGCAGGAGGGACTGGTGCACTTCACAAAATAGATGGCATCATGAGGCAGGAACATTATGTGGATATATTGAAGCAACATCTCAAGACATCAGTCAGGAAGTTAAAGCTTGGTCACAATGCTACCAAATACTAATTGAGTGTATGTAAACTTCTGACCAACTGGGAATGTGATGAAAGAAATAAAAACCTGAAATAAATCACTCTACTATTATTCTGACATTTCACATTCTTAAAATAAAAAGTGGTGATCCTAACTGACCTAAGACAGGGGATTTTTACTAGGATTAAATGTCAGGAATTGTGAAAAACTGAGTTTAAATGTATTTGGCTAAGGTGTATGTAAACTTCCGACTTCAACTGTACATATGGACCAGCGATGTCAGAGCGGTATGGACTAAGACACAGTAGAATAGTATAGAATACAGTATATACATATGAGATGAGTAATGTCAGACATGTAAACATTAAGTGACTAAGGGAAGGGCTGTCTCTAGGGGTTGGGGTGGAAGGGGATGGAAAGATCACCTAATCAGATGGAGATGAGACATGAGTCTAATTATCTCATTGTAATGATAGACGTGGGAGGTGCTCCATTCATCCAGGCTTCCTGCCATTGTTTTGACAGTAAGTAAATATGAAGACTTTACATGACTTTAATGGGGTAAACTACACAGTTCTGTAGTAACAAGCTAGGTAATGGAAAATATAAAATCACTCCCCCACTAGTATCCTGGCCAGCTGTGCATTTCCCAACATTGCCTTTCTGTAAATGAGGAGAGTGACATAACGCAGTAGACACCCAAATGCTTTTCCATGTCTCAAGATAGCCAACAAAAGCACCAAGATGCTCACCATAAATAAACAATGGCAAAACCGTCCATGAGGGAAAATGTAGCTGCAGTCAGAAAGTGGAGAAGCCTTCACAGTCTAGACTCACTAAGACAACCAGATTTAATATAATGACATAACCCGGATGAGCCAAACACACACACAGTGTAATCTGGTTGCACAATAACACCACCTTCCACCTGGCTGTACATAATCGTGACTCTGATCCATTTACAACTCTTACCACTTACAGTAGAGCACAAGGACATAATACGCACCGCTATAAACCAGACAAAATTATTCTCTCTTAAGATAGACACACGGAGATCCGCAGACACACGGAGATCCGCAGACACACGGAGATCCGCAGACACACGGAGATCCGCAGACACACGGAGATCCGCAGACACACAGAGATCCGCAGACACACGGAGATCCGCAGACACACTGAGATCCGCAGACACACGGAGATCCGCAGACACACGGAGATCCGCAGACACACGGAGATCCGCAGACACACGGAGATCCGCAGACACACGGAGATCCGCAGACACACGGAGATCCGCAGACACACAGAGATCCGCAGACACACAGAGATCCGCAGACACACAGAGATCCGCAGACACACAGAGATCCGCAGACACACAGAGATCCGCAGACACACAGAGATCCGCAGACACACAGAGATCCGCAGACACACAGAGATCCGCAGACACACAGAGATCCGCAGACACACAGAGATCCGCAGACACACAGAGATCCGCAGACACACAGAGATCCGCAGACACACAGAGATCCGCAGACACACAGAGATCCGCAGACACACAGAGATCCGCAGACACACAGAGATCCGCAGACAGAGGGTTTTGCAGAGGCGGACTGCGAGCTGGCAGTGCAGTCCAGTAAATTGAGCATGTTGGCTATTCTGTAATGACCCCCCATCTGCTTGGGACAGTGCATTGCTGCTGCAGTGAGGAGGAGAGGTCTGGTTAAAAATGGCCTTAGTGATGCAACAGAAGTTGAGATGGGGCTGCTTTTATTAGGACTTGAATCGAGGCACTCTACCATGTCTGGAGTCTGGAGGATGGGGGGGGGGCGCGTCTGATCCCTTCAGGTCACGGCAGAGCAGGCGAGCGGAATGTGGGCACGTAGACTAGGCAGGCACTGCTCAGCTCTGTTCACATTGGGAGAGGAGGGGATGGGTGGCAGGGTCAGAGGGTTGGCAGGTATTCACTCCAACCCTGCCGTCAAAGGACTCCTGTCCTGGACACTTCTATTGGTGGAAGCTTAACATTTATTGAGTAATTATGCTACATCGTGCACTATTTAAAGTGCTTAAACCTGAATGATGAGTGACACAGTTACAATATTGTGGAAGGTAGTTTCTAATGTTCGGAACATACATTTCTGGGGGGGGGGTAATAACACAGAGAGGTCTGATAAAGCCATCTCTCAGCCAGCAGCCATCCTCTCTGTCTGTCTGCAGCCGAGCCGGCCTGCGGAAAAGGTCGGCGAGCATCTCTTATGTCAGGCAGGAGGCAGCTGAGGCAAAGGTGGCCCCCGGAGTCAGAGCAGTGGGGCGGACGGACGGATATGTGGGGAGACGACCTACTTCATTATATAACACACACAGATACACACAACATGGCTTTAGTGGGCTGTTGCCCACTGTGTTCATTAACTGACTGCAGTCACAGCTAGTCACCACTGTGATTAAGGGGTTAAGGTCAGCGAAGCAGCAATGGACAGACTGCTGGTCACTGGTAAGCAGACAGCACTAGGCTAGGCTAGCATCCCCTCTCTCTCTCACTCTCTCAAATCAAATTGTATTAGTCACATGCGCCGAATATGCGCCGTGTAGACCTTACAGTGAAATGCTTACTTACGAGCCCCTAACCAACAATGCTGTTCAAATTTTTGGGGGATAAGAATAAGAGATATAAGTAACAAGTAATTAAAGGGCAGCAGTAAAATAACAATAGCGAGATTATGTACAGGAGGGGTACCAATACAGAGTCAATGCATTGGGGCACTGGTAAATTGAGGTAGTATGTACATGTAGGTAGAGTTATGAAAGTGACCATGCGATAACAGAGAGTTGGAGTGGTGTAAAGAGGTGGTGGTGGGGGGGCTGCAAATAGTCTGGGTAGCCTTTTGACTAGTTGTTCAGGAGTCTTATGGCTTGGGGGTAGAAGCTGATAAGAAGCCTCTTGAACCTAGACTTGGCGCTCTGGTATCGCTTGCCGTGCGGTAGCAGAGAGAACAGTCTACGACTAGGGTAGCTGGAGTCTGACAATTTTTCTGGCCTTCCTCTGACACCGCCTGGTATAGAGGTCCTGGATGGCAGGAAGCTTGGCCCCAGTCATATACTGGGCCATTCGCACTACCCTCTGTAGTGCCTTTCCGTCTGAGGACCCATGCCAAATCTTTTCAGTCTCCTGAGGTGGAATAGATTTTGTCGTGCCCTCTTCACAACTGTCTTGGTGAGCTTGGACCATGTTAGTTTGTTGGTGATGTGGACAGCAAGGAACTTGAAGCTCTCAACCTACTCCACTGCAGCCCTGTCGATGAGAATGGGGGTGTGCTCAGTCCTCCTTTTAATGTAGTCCACAATCATCTCCTTTGTCTTGATCACGTTGAGAGAGGTTATTGTCCTGGCACCAAATGGCCAGGTCTCTAACCTCCTCCCTATAGGCTGTCTCATTGTTGTTGATGATCAAGCCTACCACTGTTGTGTCATTATCAAATTGAATGATGGTGTGCCAGGCCGTACAGTCATGAGTGAACAGGGAGTACAGGAGAAGACTGAGCACGCACCCCTGAGGGGCACCCGGGTTGAGGATCAGCGTGGCGGATGTTTTACCTTTTCATACCACCTGGGGCAGCCCGTCAGGAAGTCCAGGATTCAGTTGCAAAGGGAGGTGTTCAGTCCCAGGGTCTTTAGCTTATTCATGAGCATTGAGGGCACTATTGTGTTGAACGCTGAGCTGTAGTCAATGAATAGCAATCTCACATAGGTGTTCCTTTTGTGGGAAAGGGCAGTGTGGAGTGCAATAGAGATTCTATCATCTGTGGATCTTTTGGGGTGGTATGCAAATTGGTGTGGGCCTAGGGTTTCTGGGATGATGGTGTTGATGTGAGCCATTCAAAACATTTCATGGCTACAGATGTGAGTGCTACGCGTCAGTAGTCATTTAGGCAGGTTACTTTAATGCTCTTGGGCACAGGGACTATGGTGGTCTGCTTCAATGTTGGCATTACACAGACTCAGACAGGGAGATGTTGGCTCGTGTCACAGGGAAGCTCTCGGCTGTGCTTCCCTTTGTAGTCTGTAAAGGTTTGCAAACCCCTGCCACATCCAACGAGCGTCAGAGCCGATGTAGTACGATTCGATCTTAGTCCTGTATTGATGCTTTGCCTGTTTGATGGTTCGTCGGAGGGCATAGAGGGATTTCTTAGAAGCCCTAGCCTTTAGCTCAGTGCGGATGCTGCCTGTAATCCATGGCTTCTGGTTGGGGTATGTACGTACGGTCTCTGTGGGGACGATGTCATCGATGCACTTATTGATGAAGCATATGACTGATGTGGTGTACTCCTCAATGCCATCGGAGGAATCCCGGGAACATATTCCAGTCTGTGCTAGCAAAACAGTCCTGTAGCTTAGCATCTGCTTCCTGTGACCACTTCTTTATTGATCTAGTCACTGGTGCTTCCTGCTTTAACTTTTGCCAAATGGAGGGCGAGGGAGAGCTTTGTATGCGTCTCTGTGTGTGGAGTAAAGGTGGTCAAGAGTTCTTTTTCTTCTGGTTGCACATTTATCAGTCTTTTATACTGATAACACATTCAAACAGGTGCCATTAATACAGGTAATTAGTGGAGGACAGAGGAGCCTCTTAAAGAAGAAGTTACAGGTCTGTGAGAGCCAGAAATTGTGCTTGTTTGTAGGTGACCATTGCCAACAAAGGGTATATAACAAAGTATTGAGATAAACTTTTGTTATTGACCAAATACTTATTGTCCACCATAATTTGCAAATAAATTCTTTAAAAATCCTACAATGTGATTTTCTAGATTTTTTTTCTCATTTTGTCTGTCATAGTTGAAGTGTACCTACGATGAAAATGATAGGCCTCTCTCTTTTTAAGTGGGAGAACTTGCACAATTGGTGGCTGACTAAATACTTTTTTGTCCCACTGTAAGTTTCCCTGCATTAAAGTCCCCGGCTACTAGTAGCGCCGCCTCTGGGTTTACTTATGTTGGAATACAGCTCATTCAATGCTTTTCTTAGTGCCAGCCTCTGACTATGGTCGTATGTAAACAGCTACAAAGAATACAGATAAACTCTGTCGGTAGGTAGTGTGGTCTACAGCTTATCATGAGATACTCTACCTCAGGCGAGCAAAATACATAGACCGCCGCCCCTCGTCTTACCATACGCCGCTGTTCTATCCTGCCAGTACATCGTATAACCAGCCAGCTGTATGTTGATATTGTCGTCGTTCAGCCACGACTTCGTGAAGCATAAGATGTTACAGTTTTTAATGTCCAGTTGGTAGTTTAATCTTCCATGTAACTCGTCGATTTTATTCTCCAAAGATTGCACGTTTGCTAGCAAACGAATGGAGGGAAATGGGGGTTTATTCGATCGCCTACTAATTCTCAGAAGGCAGCCTGACCTTCGGCCCCTCTTTCTCCACCTTCTCTTCACGCAGATCACGGGGATTGGGGCCTGTTCCCGAGGAAGCAGTATATCCTTCGCATTGAGCTCATCAGAGTCATGAAAGAAAGGATTCTGCTAGTCCGTAGTGAGTAATCACGGTCCTGTGTGTTAAGAAGTTATTATCGAACATAAGAGACGGTAGCGGCAACATTATGTACAAAATAAGTTTAAAAAACAAGTTACAAACAATGCAAATAAACAAACAAAAAACCACAATCGGCTGGGGGCTCGTAAAAACGGAAGCCTTCTTCTCAGGCGCCATCTTACATTCCTTTCCATGGTAATGAGGAGTTCTCAGCTCTGGGAGGGGGTGGGTATCACATCTAGCAACGCAAGCAAGCATCCCATTGAAGATGGCTAGGAGTGTGTGCACTGTGCATGTTTGTGTGTGTGTGGTTATGCATGTTAATTTCTGCAGTTCAGCAGCTGATATCGCTGATGTGATTGCGCATACAGGCGGTTAAGGTCATGAGAGGAGTGTGTGTATCTTACATATAACCACTAGAGAAGCTGTAGCTAGTGAACCTCTAGAGCAGGCGTGTATCTGACCTTTTACACAAAGCTCTGAAGGACACGTCACTAGTCTCAAGCAGGTGTGGGTGTTTTTCTGTAGGGCTACATATCTAACCTGAGGCTCAGAACAGGGGCTGTATGCATCAAGCGTCTAGGAGTGCTGATCTAGGATCAGGTCGCCCTGTCCATGTCATCTTTATTAATTGTGATCTTATAAGGAGAAACTAATCCTAAAATCAGGCCCCAGGTACGTACCTAATCTCTGGGAGAACTGGTAGAACTTCTTGAGTTTCCCCACTAGGGGGACCACGGCTACCCATGCTGCCTTCTGTAACTCCTCGTCGGTGGGGTTCTGGATTGCCTGGGGGACAGGAAAGACAAAATGTTGAATAAAGTCTGAAGTTAGTTAATCCTGAGTTAGTAGTTGATCTAGTTAGTAGCGTCTCAGAGTAGGACTGCCGATTTAGGATCAGTTTGGCCTTTTAGATCACAATGACAACAATTACATGGACATGGGTAGGATCTGATCCTAGATCAGCATTCCTACTCTGAGACTCATTGGCCCGCTCCCTTGTATGAATGAAGATTTGGTGATGCTTTTAGTATTTTGCCTCTCTGATCTCTTGACCCGCTCCCTTGTATGCTTGCAGTTCGTCCAGGATTCCCCTAGCATCCTTCAGCACCAGGTCCACCTTCTCCCACACTTCTCGTTCTGCGTCTGTGGGCTGGGCATCTAGTGGACACAGGAAGACAATCAAGTGGGTATTTCTATGTCTGGTAGGGAGTTTACAGATATAAGTGAAGAGGTTCTAGGTGAGTAGGCTAGGCTAAATCCTCATTGTTATTGCAATGCTGAAATTCAGTGTTGTGGAAGGTAGTTTCTAATGTAATATCATGTTCGGAACATCCAATCCTACCATAACAGCATAGCTAAGAGAAGAGCTGATGATGCAAATGGGAAAGAGATTAGGTTCTGTAGCCTCTGTGGGTGAGGAGAGGTAAGAAGGGGGAGGGCTAAAATAAGTATGATTGGAAGTTCATGTGTGTAGATAGGGATTGTAATAAATAAGCCCTCCCCCGCAAAAACATACTTTCAAAATCGAGGAAGAAATTGGGCTCCTGTTCCAGATCTGTGCAAGTCAGGACTTTTAGCAGGTTCCCCATGTTACGATACCTGTTGAGACAAAACGAGAAAACACAACAATATGGTTTAACATGAGTGGAGGCAAGTACACAAAATATATGGGTTTGTTAGTAGTGGGAAGTAGCAAGTGTTGTGGTATTGAGGGGGCTGGCAGCCCTGGTTCCTCCTATGTGCCCCGATGGGCCCTCTGAGACACTGTGTGGTTTTCCTGTACCGAGCGCTGGCCCACCAGATGTCCCCAAAAAAGCCCACCTCTCCTAAAATAGAGGACATTTTACAGGAATCATTCTGCCTCGGAAACCAAGTCCAACTGAGTGTGACTTCTCCGCTTTACTCAATTCCCTGCAGATACGCATTTACATCTAGTGTTTACTAACAGCCGTTATATGCAAACTGGTCTGTTAAATTAGTTTTTTTGTTCTGTCACACATACCCTGTACATGCACATGGATAAATTCAGATGTGAACCTAACAGGGTTCAGAGTTCAGATCCTGACCAATGACTGTCCTCACTATAGCAAATGACTCGATCTGATGATCATGATCTGATTCCCAGCGCAAAAGTGAGCCATTGTGGTATGCCAGCAGCATATCCCACTGCTGGCTTGCTTCTGAAGCTAAGCAGGTTTGGTCCTGGTCGGTCTCTAGATGGGAGATCATATGCTGCTGGAAGTGGTGTTGGAGGGCCAGTAGGAGGCACTCTTTTCTCTGGTTATAAAAAAAAAATATCCCAATGCTCCAGGGCAGTGATTGGGGACATTGCCCTATGTAGCGTGCAGTCTTTCGGATGGGATGTTAAACAGGTGTCCTGACTCTCTGTGGTTACTAAAGACCCCATGGCACTTAGTGTAAGAGTATGGGTGTTAACCCTGGGGTCCTAGCTAAATTCCAAATCTGGCCCTCTCACGGTCACCTAATCAAATTGTATTTGTCACATGCGCCAAATACAATAGACCTTACAGTGAAATGCTTACTTACAAGCCCTTAACCAACAATGCAGTTTTAAGAAAATAATTAAAGAGCAGCAGTAAATAACAATAGCGGGGCAATATACAGGGGGTACCGGTATAGAGTCAATGTGCGGGGGCACCGGTGTCTAGGTAATATTTACATGTAGGTAGAGTTATTAAAGTGACTATGCATAGATAGTAACAGAGAATCAGCAGCGTGGGGGGGGGGGGGGCAATGCAAATAGTCTGGGTAGCCATTTGATCAGCTGTTCAGGAGTCTTATGGCTTTGGGGTAGAAGCTGTTTAGAAGCTGCTCCGGTACCGCTTGCCGTGTGGTAGCAGAGAGAACAGTCTATGACTAGTGTGGCTGGAGTATTTGAAGCTCAGTTGGTAGAGCATGGCGCTTGTAACGCCAGGGTAGTGGGTTCGATCCCCGGGACCACCCATACGTAGAATGTATGCACACATGACTGTAAGTCGCTTTGGATAAAAGCGTCTGCTAAATGGCATATATTTATTATTATATTATTATTGTATTATTATTATTATATATTATCCTCAGACACCGCCTGGTATAGAGGTCCTGGATGGCAGGAAGCTTGGCCCAGGAAGCAGTTGCCATACCAGGCAGTGATGCAACCCGTCAGGATGCTCTCGATGGTGCAGCTGTAAAACCTTTTGAGGATCTGAGGACCCATTCCAAATCCTTTCAGTATCCTGAGGAGGTTTTGTCGTGCCCTCTTCGACTGTATTGGTGTGCTTGGACCATGTTAGCTTGTTGGTGATGTGGATGCCAAGGAACTTGAAGCTCTCAACCTGCTCCACTACAGCCCCGTTGATGAGAATGGGGACGTGCTCGGTCCTCCTTTTCCTGTAGTCCACAATCATCTCATTTGTCTTGATCACATTGAGGGAGAGGCTGCTGTCCTGGCACCACACGGTCAGGTCTCTGACCTCCTCCCTATAGGCCGTTTCATCGTTGTCGATGATCAGGCCTACCACTGTTGTGTCATTAGCAAACTTAATGATGGTGTTGGAGTCGTGCCTGGCAGTCATGAGTGAACAGGGAGTACAGGAGGGGACTGAGCATGCACCCCTGAAGGGCCCCCGTGTTGAGCATCAGCGTGGCGGATGTGTTGTTACCTACCCTTACCACCTAGGAGCGGCTCGTCAGGAAGTCCAGGAACCAGTTGCAGAGGGAGGTGTTTAGTCCCAGGGTCCTTAGCTTAGTGATGAGCTTTGAGGGCACTATGGTGTTGAACGCTGAGCTGTGGTCAATGAACAGCATTCTCACATAGGTGTTCCTTTTGTCCAGGTGTGAAAGGGCGGTGTGGAGTACAATAGAGATTGCATCATCTGTGGATCTGTTGGTGCGGTATGCAAATTGGAGTGGGTCTAGGGTTTCTGGGATAATGGTGTTGATGTGAGCCATGACCAGCCTTTCAAAGCACTTCATGGCTACAGACGTGAGTGCAACGGGTCGGTCGTCATTTAGGAAGGTTACCTTAGTGTTCTTGGTCAGCTTGCAATTGGCTCATTCATCCCCCCCTCCTCTCTCCTGTAGTTATTCCCCAGGACGTTGCAGTAAATGTGTATGTGTTCTCAGTCAACTAACCTGGTAAAATAAAAAAAATGTAATATATTGTTCTGTTTGTGAATGCCAAGTGAACAAAAAAAACGGAATTTCAATCTCTGGTTGTTTTGCAACCAGTCAGATTTCCTGGAAGCGAGGCAGTTGATTCTGAGAAGCAGAGGGGTGTGTGGGGAGGGGAGATAATCTCACCTCAGAAGGAGTAGTGTGAGAACTAAGCCCACTATCCTTCCCCAGCCCCTCTCACTAGTGTCAATATGAGGCACACAGATTCACCCAGTTCCTGGAAAAACCACAGTTAAAACCAACCCCCAAACCGAGCAGAGGGAAACCACTGTTGTAGAGTTCTGGGAGAGGGAACCCCTGCTGTACACACTGTCGGGTAAGAGGCTCCCATGTTGTGTGTGTGCACACACCTTATGGATGTTCCTAATACAGTTAATTCCTAGCCAATGACTCATATTTAGGGCAGAATTAGAGTATGGTACAGGAACACACATTCTGTATGCGCTACTGTACAACACAAAACTTTCCAGTCCCGAGGTGCACTTAGACTGTCTGTCACAGCACTGAGTCATTCCCTAGAAGGCCATGTTGAGGAAATATAATAAATATGGAAAATATGGACCAGACAAGCATGTACAGTTCTGCAGAATCGGACAAACTGAAGCATTCACACTGCCCAGACTCAGGAGCTAAAAGAAGTCTATGATTGCCCCTAAGGTATTTGGTCTGCTCCTTTTATGACTGTAGTCTATTGGCGATATTTAGAAAGCATCTCAGTGCAGGAGTGCTGATCTATGATCAGCAGAGAGCCACACGCCAGGCAGCGAGTGGCATATAGGTCCTTCTGACTCCCTGTCTGGAGTTGTGTGTTATGTAAATCAGGAGTGACAGCCTGGCAAGACAACACCTTCTCTCGACAACTAGAAAGCACAGAGGCCTGTTGGGTTTGTACTGTACTGAGAGAAAGTTCAAATGGCATTGGATCAGGGGTAGAGTGAAGATGAGATGAGAAAAACGTTGTCCCTGAAGGTACATTTTCTTGGGCATTTAAGTGCTGTTGCTGGCTAGTCGTGACACTGAGCTAGACTGGCGACACCTTATGACAAGGTGGAGAAGGCTGAGAGATTCAACCTTGGTGACAGGGTGAATACTCTGATTACTGGTGGCAGGTTAAAACAAACTCAGTGGCTGAGTGAGTGCTGGTAAACTCGAGTAAGCTGATTAAGGTTAAAGTCTAGGTAAAGCTTAGTGACAGAGTGAAGCTCAGTGACAAGTGGGAAATAATTGTATGTATAACTTGTATAATGTATAACTTGAGCAGTACAATAAGAATCTGGTAGCAGCGGTTGTGATGTGTGCTAAGGTGAGGAGAATCAGAGCAGGTGGTCAGTACAGTTTAAGTGTTCAGCAATCTGATTGCTTGGAGATAGAAATGGTCTCTGAGCCTGTTGGTATCAGACCTCATGTACCTCAATGCTGAACTGCAGTTAATGAACAGCATTCTCACGTAGGTGTTCTTCTTGTCCAAATGTGTTACGGCCATGTGAATAGCGATGGAAATGGCATCTTCCGTGGATCTGTTGAAGCGGTCGGCTAATTGGAGTGGGTCCAGTGTGGGCCATGACCAGCCTCTCAAATAATTTCATGATGACCGAGGTGAGTGCGACGGGGCGATAGTCATTTGGGCATGTCCCCTTGTTTTTCTTGGGCACCGGGACGATGGCGGTCTCCTTAAAGCAGGTGGGGACTACAGAGACCGTTTGAAGATATCAGCTGGTATTCACTCTTTAGAGAGTTTCCCCACGTCAGCCTCGGAGAGAGAAAACACCTGGTCGTCAGGAGCAACGAGAGTCTTCCTGGAGCGGCTCGGTACTGTTGAGGGGAAGGGAGGAATCACCTCGTTGATTATCCCCAGAAGGAGGGGAAGGGGTGAAGTCACATCACCATGTTGTTGAATGACTAGGCCTTCCCAATGCCTCTCCCCTAGTCCTCTACTGCCCCCTCTCAGAGAGGCTGAGTGACTGAGCTGAGTAGTATGAGGCATGGTGCCACTACCAGGCTCAGAGAGTTAAACACAGCTCCTTCGCTCTCGCTCAGTCTACATTGAGGTCATTTTAAGGACGGGGATTTGCGGTAGCTTCAGCTCCGCATTTCAAAGTCCAAGAGAAGATCCTCCAGCTTATGGAAAACCTAATGAGAGATGAAATGAGGACAGGCTTTCTTTCTTTTGCTTTTTGCCGCGCCAGCAGAAATAATTTTGGTGAATGGTTGAATTACAGTCCCCCAGGTTCTCATTCAAACCAAATTAAAAGCTAAACCCATTAATGATAACTAAAAAAAAGCTATATCAAACTTTTTCTTGTATATTGCAAATGTTTCTATTTTGAGCCAAAGTGTATGTGCCAGTGACAAATGGGAAATGGTTTTCAAATCAAATCAAATTTTATTGGTCACATACACATGGTTAGCAGATGTTAATGTGAGTGTAGCGAAATGCTTGTGCTTCTAGTCTGACAGTGCAGAAATATCTAACAAGGAATCTAACAATTCCACAACTACTACTTAATACACACAAATTAAGGTAAAGGGATGGAATAAGAATATGTACATATAAATGTATGGATGAGCGATGACCGAACGACATTGGCAAAATGCAGTAGATGGTAATAGAATGCAGTATATACAGATGAGATGAGTAGACATGTAAACATTAGTAGTGACTAGTGATCCATTTATTAAAGTGGCCAATGATTTCAAGTCTGTATGTAGGCCTCTGTGTTAGTGATGGCTGTTTAACAGTCTGATGGCCTTGAGATAGAAGCTGTTTTTCAGTCTCTCGGTCCCAGCTTTGATGCACCTGTACTGACCTCGCCTTCTGGATGGTAGCAGGGTGAACAGGCAGCGGCTCGGGTGGTTGTTGTCCTTGATAATCTTTTTGGCCTTCCTGCGACATCGGGTGCTGTAGGTGTCCTTGAGGGCAGGTAGTTTGTCCCCGGTAATGCGCTGTGCAGACCGCACCACCCTCTGGCGAGCCTTGCAGTTGTGGGCTGTGCAGTTGCCGTACCTGGCAGTCATACAGCCCGACAGGATTCTCTCAATTGCGCATCTGTTGAAGTTTGTGAGGGTTTTAGGTGACAAGCCCAATTTCTTCAGCCTCCCGAGGTTGAAGAGGCACTATACTATTGCGCCTTCTTCACCACACTGTCTGTGTAGGTGGACCATTTCAGTTTGTCCGTGAAGTGTATGCCAAGGAACTTTTTTTTTTAATTGTCCACCTTCTCCACTGCTGTCCTGATGATGTGGACAGGCGGGTGCTCCCTCTGCTGTTTCCTGAAGTCCACGATTATCTCTTTTGTTTTGTTGATGTTGAGTGAGAGGTTGTTTTCCTGACACCACACTCCGAGTGCCCTCACCTCCTCTCGGTAGGCTGTCTCGTCGCTGTTGGTAAATGGTTTGTGGTAATGATCTATTGCTCTAAATCATGTGAGATGAAGAGGTGTAGAACATTCAGTGCAGTGCTGAGAGGAGAGGAATGCAAGAAAGAGACAGGAAGGGGGTGGTTTTGCGCCCATTCATTGGTATTGGAGGTTCTGATATGTCAGTGGGAGTCCCGGGCCAGCGGACAGGGTGTGGTTGTTTTTGGATTGGACCCCCCCACTGGGCGATCGTGTGCTCACAGAGAGGAGGGGGGGGGGGGGTTCGTCTAGGGCCAGGGTGCCCTGCTTTACAACCGCGAGCCAAACAACGCTCTCCAATTGGCTAAGCCACACTGCCCCACCATGTGCTGTATCCATGGACTCAAAAGCTGGTGCCATTGAAAACAAGCAACCAGCCTATCAGAGGCGAGCTTGGAGAGAGATGGTACGGTGGTGGTAAGACTTCAAAGCACATGAATATATTAATACAGATGAGGTCCTGCGCCAAAAAACTGCGGATTAGGAGGGGAGCGAGGGGGATCTGGTGAACAGGCAGTGAAGGAATGTTTTTTCCAGCTTCCAGCACTAAGTGAATAATTTCCCTGAGCAAAATGCAACTTGGTTTTTGCCAAATTGCTGTCATGTTCTGAAATAAAATAAAAACTAAATGACAACTCAAATATTTATACTGACAATATTCCTGTATAAAAAAATATATACTTTTTTATTTGAGAGCGGACTTGCACAGCCTAGGAGAATGAAACAGTGGAGGAATAACAATAACAACATGAGTGAGGAGATCTCGGTGTCAGCCCTGAAGATCCTAATATTCAGTGCCACCCCCATTGAACATGGTGACCCCCCCCCCAGGATGGCATTCCTGGAGTCACACACCTCCGTACCCCCTCCAAGGAAACGCCCCAGAACACTGCTGGACTTGAGGCTCCGCGTCGGCTGCGATGTCCTATAAAAAAAACAGCTCATTGCTGCAGGGGATTATAGTACTGACATCCCACTACTACACTATTCTCTCTCTCTGCAGCAGCGTGAGGATCCACTCTTACTACGGCAGTGATGACCAGCCATCCCCGTTTTTTTCCTCTTCAACCTACAGACAAAACTCCATAATGACAAAGCAAAAACAGGTTGTTTTTTTAATACATTTATGCTAATTTATTAAAAGTACAAAACTGAAACACCACATTTACAAAAGTACTTAGATCCTTTACTCAGTACTTTGTTGAGGCACCTTTGGCAGCAATTACAGCCTTGAGTCTTCTTGGGTGTGACACTACAAGCTTGGCACAGCTGTATTTGAGGAGTTTCTCCCATTCTTCACTGCAGATCCTCTCAAGCTCTTGTAAAGGTTGGATGGGGAGCTTCGAGGCACAGCTATTTTCAGGTCTCTCCAGAGATGGTCTCTCAGGTTCAAGTCCAGCCTCTGGCTGGGCCACTCAAGGACATTCAGAGACTTGTCCCGAAGCCCCTCCTGCGTTGTCTTGACTGTGTGCTTAGGGTTGTTGTCCTGTTGGAAGTTAAACCTTCACCCCAGTCTGATGTCCTGATCACTCTGAAGCGGGTTTTCATCAAGGATCTCTCTGTACTTTGTTCTGTTCATCTTTCCCTTGATCCTGACTAGTCTCCCAGTCCCTGCCGCTGAAAAACATCCACACAGCATGATGCTGCCACCACCACCATGCGTCACCGTAGGGATGGTGCCAGGTTTCCTCAGACGTGACACTTGGCATTAAAGGCAATCTTGATTTCATCAGACCAGAGAGATAATCTGGTTTCTGATGGTCTGAGTCTTTAGGTGACGTTTGGCAAACTCCAAGCTGGTTTTTGCTGTGACATGCACTGTCAACTGTGGAAAATTATATAGACATGTGTGTGCCTCTCCAAATCATGTCCAATCAATTGAATTTATCACAGGTAAGGATCTCGAGGATGAATAATGGAAACAGGATGCACCTGAGCTCAATTTAGTCTCATAGCAAAAGGTCTGAATACTTATGTAAATAAGGTATTTTTGTTTTTTATAAATGTGAGAAAATGGGGTCATTATGGAGTATTGTGTATAGATCGATAAGAAAAGAAGAAAATATTTAATACATTTTAGAATATGGCTGGAAACGTAACAAAGTATTGAAAAAGTCAAAGGGTTTGAATACTTTCCAAATGCACTGTATATTTGATGGAAATGCAAAAAAAAAGTATTTAGATAAGGATGTAGGATGTATACTGTGTGTCTACAATATGTGACTATGATATGTGGAGGTGTATTTGAGGGGGGGGGGGGGTACTGCAGTGGTGGGAGCAGAGCAAAGAGGAAGGCAGCTTTAAACTTGACCTAGATTCGCAGGGTGACAAGCCACATGGCATTAGCCCAGTCGACCAGGACCAGATCCACCGGAGCTCGCTGCTCTCTGACACTGGCCCGATACGACAGGCAGAAAATGGGGGAGCACTTCCCAAAATGAGGCTGGCATGCAATTCTCCCCATGATGAGCATTGCTGCAGTAAATGCACATGTTTTATCTCCCATTTTGCATCAACGTAGCCTACTACTTTCACATTTTAACACTCATCAGATGAACAACTTCTGTTAGTTTGCTTCCTGTAAAACAATAGTCCCGCAATTCTTTGTATTTTGAAGCCCTTATGGAAAACAATAGAACATTTATGTAAATAACGTATTTGAAATAATGAATGTAAATAATATATGTAAATAATAATTGTGCAAAAACAAAGCAGTAGTGGAGTCATCTACAAATACGGGTGAATGTCTATTGTTCTCCAAACTCTGACAAAGGGCTGCTGCTGAAACGTGACAGTTTATTCTGACTTCTGCTGCTAAACAAATACATTAGAACTTTCAGTGAGTTTCAAATCAAAATCAAATCAAATATAATTTGTCACTGCGCTGAATACAAAAGGTGTAGGTAGACCTTAACATGAAATGCTTACTTACAAGCCCTTAACCAAAAACGCAGTTCAAGAAATAGAGTTAAGAATATATTTACTAAATAAAATAAAAAACAATAAAATAACAATAACGAGGCAATATACAGGGGGTACAAGTACTGAGTCAATGTGCGGGGGTACAGGTTAGTCAAGGTCATTTGTACATTTAAGTAGGGGTAAAGTAGATAATGAACAGTGAGTAGCAGCAGTGTAAACACTCCACTACAGCCCTGTTGATATTAATGGGGGCCTATTCGGTCCTCCTTTTCCTGTAGTCCACGATCATCTCCTTAGTCTTGCTCACATTGAGGGAAAGGTTGTTATCCTGGCACCACATGACCAGGTCTCTGATCTCCTCCCTATATGCTGTCTCATCGTTGTTGGTGATCAGGCCTACCACTGTTGTGTCGTCAGCGAACTTAATGATGGTGTTGGAGTTGTGCCTGGCCACGCAGTCGTGGGTGAACAGGGAGTACAGGAGGGGACTGAGCACGCACTCCTGAAAGGCGCCCGTGTTGAGCATCAGCGTGGCGGATGTGTTGTTACCTACCCTCACTACCTGGAGGTGACCCGTCAGGAAGTCCAGGATCCAGTTGCAGAAGGAGGTGTTTGGTCCCAGGGTCCTTAGCTTAGTGCTGAGCTTTGAGGGCACTATGGTGTTGAACGCTGAGCTGTAGTCAATGAACAGCATTCTCACATATTTGTTCCTTTTGTCCAGGTGGGAAAGGGCAGTGTGGAGTGCAATTGAGATTGCGTCATCTGTGGATCTGTTGGGGCGGTATGCGAATTGGAGAGGGTCTAGGGTTTCCGGGATGATGGTGTTGATGTGAGTCATTGGGTTTTCCTTCGTTCAAGTATATGCCTTTTGAACCCAGCACCCAAATACTTTTTGTTACTACAAACACTTGAGCTGAGCACACCAATTTCTCTTTCTATGACCTCTCCATGCAGACAGCTATAACATAGGGTGTAATGGGGCAGAGAGCAGAACTTCCCCACAGCCTCATACCCTGTGGGGTGGTAGTTAGTGAGGGGTGGGTGACGATGAAGGGGGGCGCAGGCTGCATATCGTAGGTCACATGTCACAGGCCCCAAACCATCATTACACAAATGACCTTTTGACTGTGTTTGAGTCATGGACGCAACACAGCATACTGTATCACACTTTATAGTTGGCAGAATATAGGCCTATATATCAGCATCTCTTAGAGACTGTGTATGACATTTTATATGAGAAGTACATACAGTACACTGCACATGTAAGTAACATAGATTCAGTATTATTTATTTTTTGGCTTTTTTGAACCCTCACAAGATTAAGGGTGGGGCACAGTGGAGCTTGCTGAGGAGATTGGGAGATGACGGTTATCAGTACAGACGTGCTGGTATCTCGATTATAATGCATTGAGAGCCCTCTGGAGGTGATGAACAGAAATGCATAGAAGACCTTGGAGGAAGAGCGACCACTCCCAAACTCTGAGCCATGCTAGAGGTATTACACATGCCAGCTTCAGCTACAAATCCTTTAGGTACCACAACAAACTCAGATGAATAAATATCTCAAATTAAAACATTCTAAAATCATAACACATGCACCAACCCTGACATTGAAACGTTATCATAGAATTTACATGCATAATGTGGACTAACTTTCTAGTAAAACCACATTGGATTAATTAGCATAACCTGTTGGATATAAAAATGTGTTATATGCCAGTTAGCAGACGCTTTTATCCAAAGCAATTTCCAGTATTGCATGCATATATTATCGTTTGGGTGACCACAGCAGGAATTGAACCCACAAGCCAGGTGTTACTAGCACCATGCTCTACCAACTGAGTTGGGTCTCAAAGCCGTGGAACACACAGAATGTTCGACATCTTTGTCATGCATGCTGCAGCCCATCCTTTAAAAAATGGGGACATTTCCTCAGCTCTCAAACACTGCAGCAACTCCTCAGATTAGCAGACATCTTGCCATGTACTGCATTAAGGGTTTAAGAGGGGCTAGTGTTCAAATAATTGGATTAGGGCACCACCTTGTGCCATGTTGAGCTACAGGAAGAATGCAACATTAATTTGGCCAGTGGCACTAACAGTGATATTGTAATTTATATGGCCTGTCCTACAGAACAGACAGACGTATGCTAGATCAATAGAAGAGATAGAAAGACAGAGACGGAGATGCAGAGGGAGAGAGAGAAAGAGACGCACCGAGACAATGAGAGAGACACACCGAGACAGAGAGAGACACACCGAGACAGAGAGAGACACACCGAGACAGAGAGAGACAGAAAACAGAGAGACAGAAAACAGAGAGACAGAAAACAGAGAGACAGAAAACACAGAGAGAGAGAGTCGTCATCTGCCTTTGGACTAAAGAGCAGAAACCTGGACTTCAAAGAAATCAGAAATACAGACATTGTCATCCTTCAAGAAACATGGTATAGAGGAGACGGACCCAAGTGTTTCCCCCTTGGTCACAGGGAGCTGGTAGCCCCATCCACCAACCTACCAGGTGTGAAACAGGGAAGGGCTCAGTGGGTATGCTAATTTGGTATGGAGCAGACCTAACTCACTTCATTAAATTAATCAAAACAGGAACATTTTACATTTGGCTAGATTTTCAAAAGGAAATTATTTTAACAGAGAAAAATGTCATCCTGTGTGCTACAGATATCCCCCCACTAAAATCCCAATACTTTAATGAAGACAGCTTCTCCATCCTGGAGGGGGAAATCAATCATTTCCAGGCCAAGCGACATGTACTAGTCTGTGGCAACCTAAATGCCAGAAACGGACAAGAACCTGACACCCTCAGCACACAGGGGGACAAACATCTGCCTGGAGGTGACAGCATTCCCTCCCCCATATGTCCCCCCCCCCCCCCCCCTAGGCACAACATAACCAACCAAAACGGGTCACACCTCCTGCAGCTCTGTCGCACGCTGGGTATGTACATAGTCATTGGTAGGCTTCCTGGGGACTCCTGTGGTAGGTACACCTATAGCTCATCTTTGGCAGTAGTACTGTAGACTACTTTATCACTGACCTCAACCCAGAGTCTCTTAGAGCATTCAGTCAGTCCACTGACACCTCAATCAGATAACAGAAAAATCACTCTACTTAGAACAGAGCAAAACTCAAACATGAGGCAGCAAAGCCAAAGGAACTGAATAATATTAAGAAAGTCTGTAGAATGTAGTGTGGAAACCTACCAAAAAACTGTTAGGCAACAACAAATTCCTTTTAGACAACTTCCTGGACAAAACGTTCCACTGTAATAGTGAAGGTGTAAACTTGGCAGTAGAAAGTCTTAAGGGTGCACCCCAGCCACGCTGAAGGTCCTAAACGATATCTTAACCGCCATCGATAAGAAACATTACTGTGCAGCCGTATTCATTGATCTGGCCAAGGCTTTCAACTCTGTCAATCACCACATCCTCATCGGCAGACTCGACAGCCTTGGTTTCTCAAATGATTGCCTCGCCTGGTTCACCAACTACTTCTCTGATAGTGTTCAGTGTGTCAAATCAGAGGGTCTGCTGTCCGGACCTCTGGCAGTCTATGGGGGTGCCACAAGGTTAAATTCTTGGACCGACTCTCTTCTCTGTATACATCAATGAGGTCGCTCTTGCAAGATTCAATGCCATACAACTCTCCTTCCATGGCCTCCAATTGCTCTTAAATAAAAGTAAAACTAAAAGCATGCTCTTCAACCGATCGCTACCTGCACCTGCCCGCCTGTCCAACATCACTACTCTGGACGGCTCTGACTTAGAATACGTGGACAACTACAAATACTTAGGTGTCTGGTTAGACTGCAAACTCTCTTTCCAGACCCATATCAAACATCTCCAATCCAAAGTTAAATCTAGAATTGGCTTCCTATTTCGCAACAAAACATCCTTCACTCATGCTGCCAAACATACCCTTGTAAAACTGACCATCCTACCAATCTTCGACTTTGGCGATGTCATTTACAAAATAGCCTCCAATACCCTACTCAACAAATTGGATGCAGTCTATCACAGTGCAATCCGTTTTGTCACCAAAGCCCCATATACTAACCACCATTGCGACCTGTACGCTCTCGTTGGCTGTACCATGTTCATCTGTACAAAACAATAGTACGCAAGTTTAGACACCATGGGACCACGCAGCCGTCATACCGCTCAGGAAGGAGACGCGTTCTGTCAACTAGTAATAAATGTGCCTCGCTTCATACTCGTCGCCAAACCCACTGGCTCCATGTCATCTACAAGACCCTGCTAGATAAAGTCCCCCCTTATCTCAGCTCGCTGGTCACCATAGCATCTCCCACCTGCAGCACACGCTCCAGCAGGTATATCTCTAGTCACCCCCAAAACCAATTCTTTCTTTGGCCGCCTCTCCTTCCAGTTCTCCGCTGCCAATGACTGGAACGAACTACAAAAATCTCTTAAATTGGAAACACTTTTCTCCCTCACTAGCTTTAAGCACCAACTGTCAGAGCAGCTCACAGATTACTGCACCTGTACATAGCCCACCTATAATTTAACCCAAACAACTACCTCTTTCCCAACTGTATTTTATTCATTTATTTTGCTCCTTTGCACCCCATTATTTTTATTTCTACTTTGCACATTCTTCCATTGCAAAACTACCATTCCAGTGTTTTACTTGCTATATTGTATTTACTTTGCCACCATGGCCTTTTTTGCCTTTACCTCCCTTCTCACCTCATTTGCTCACATTGTATATAGACTTGTTTATACTGTATTATTGACTGTATGTTTGTTTTACTCCATGTGTAACTGTGTCGTTGTATCTGTCGAACTGCTTTGCTTTATCTTGGCCAGGTTGCAATTGTAAATGAAAACTTGTTCTCAACTTGCCTACTTGGTTAAATAAAGGTGAAATAAAAGAAGAAAAAAAGAAAAAGAAAATGAAGGAACAGCACTTCAGAAATCAGCTCAATGTAATTGATGAATCCATAGACTAACCACTTCTGGGAAAATTGGAAAACTCTAAACAAACAACACGAAGAGTTATCTATCCAAAACGGAGATGTATGGGTAAACCACTACTCCAATCTTTTTGGCCCTTTAACAGAGAACAAACAGCAAAAACATATACATGATCAAATACAAATCTTAGAATCAACTATTAAAGACCACCAGAACCCACTGGATTCTCCAATTAAATTGAATTAACTACAGGACAAAATAAAAACCATCCAACCCAAAAAGGCCTATGGTGTTGATGGTATCCTCAATGAAATGATGAAATATACAGACAACAAATTCCAATTGGCTATACTTAAACTCTTTAAAATCATCATTAGCTTTAGCATCTTCCCCAATATTTTCAACAGCAACCTTGGGAAAATCCTCTGCATTATCATTAACAGCAGACTCATACATTTCCTCAGTGAAAACAATGTACTAAGCAAATGTCAAATTGTTGTACAGTGATTTTGAAAAAGACAGACAATGTATTCACCCCGCACACCCTAATTGACAAACAAACCAAAACAAAAGGCAAAGTCGTTGTTGATTTCAAAAAAGCCTTTATCATCTTCCATTACCTATGTATGGAGATGTGGGGCCATATGTTTGCAGGAAAAAAAAGTTATTTATATTTTTTCCATGGAAAATGCCTTCAGGTACTGTTCTCATCAAATATATATATATATATAATCTCCTTCATCAAGACAATCCACAAGTCAGCTTTGAATAAATATTTGCAATGTTGTAGTGTTGTCTACAATGCTTCCAAAAGATTCCAAGACCAAAGAGCCGTAATCGACAGAGACTGCTGAACTACACTGAGCAAGTAAAATACGCCTAAACCATGGAGCCAGTAAGCAAAGCTTCAATACTAGTTAGGGATAAAGCATGTTAAACATATTCATAAACCTATTTGTACAAACTATTCAAATGCATATCTCAAGATCTTTAAATGTAGGTTATACCTTATATTCTCCATCACCACCTGGTGGCACTATTGCCTAGTTGTATTTTTTTGTATAAAAAGCTTGGCTATACCTCTTACGCCTTGATCAGACCGACAGCAAACATTGCGTTTTGGTCTACCAGAAGTACATTCATTTCCATTGGAATGCTGCGTTTACCTTGCAGCATTGAGTTGCAGTTGCAGTTTATTCTGTGTGGTGCATATGTTGGACTTATCCAATGTGTGCATCAAATTGTATGTGCAGACTTGACAGAAATAGTAGCAAAAAGGTGAATGTTGAACTTTCCACTAAAACATTACATTACATTTAAGTCATTTAGCAGACGCTCTTATCCAGAGCGACTTACAAATTGGTGCATTCACCTTATGACATCCAGTGGAACAGTCACTTTACAATAGTGCATCTAAAACTTAAGGGGGGTGAGAGGGATTACTTATCCTATCCTAGGTATTCCTTAAAGAGGTGGGGTTTCAGGTGTCTCCGGAAGGTGGTGATTGACTCCGCTGTCCTGGCGTCGTGAGGGAGTTTGTTCCACCATTGGGGGCCAGGGCAGCGAACAGTTTTGACTGGGCTGAGCGGGAGCTGTACTTCCTCAGTGGTAGGGAGGCGAGCAGGCCAGAGGTGGATGAACGCAGTGCCCTTGTTTGGGTGTAGGGCCTGATCAGAGCCTGGAGGTACTGAGGTGCCGTTCCCCTCACAGCTCCGTAGGCAAGCACCATGGTCTTGTAGCGGATGCGAGCTTCAACTGGAAGCCAGTGGAGAGAACGGAGGAGCGGGGTGACGTGAGAGAACTTGGGAAGGTTGAACACCAGACGGGCTGCGGCGTTCTGGATGAGTTGAAGGGGTTTAATGGCACAGGCAGGGAGCCCAGCCAACAGCGAGTTGCAGTAATCCAGACGGGAGATGACAAGTGCCTGGATTAGGACCTGCGCCGCTTCCTGTGTGAGGCAGGGTCGTACTCTGCGGATGTTGTAGAGCATGAACCTACAGGAACGGGCCACCGCCTTGATGTTGGTTGAGAACGACAGGGTGTTGTCCAGGATCACGCCAAGGTTCTTGGCGCTCTGGGAGGAGGACACAATGGAGTTGTCAACCGTGATGGCGAGATCATGGAACGGGCAGTCCTTCCCCGGGAGGAAGAGCAGCTCCGTCTTGCCGAGGTTCAGCTTGAGGTGGTGATCCGTCATCCACACTGATATGTCTGCCAGACATGCAGAGATGCGATTCGCCACCTGGTCATCAGAAGGGGGAAAGGAGAAGATTAATTGTGTGTCGTCTGCATAGCAATGATAAGAGAGACCATGTGAGGTTATGACAGAGCCAAGTGACTTGGTGTATAGCGAGAATAGGAGAGGGCCAAGAACAGAGCCCTGGGGGACACCAGTGGTGAGAGCGCGTGGTGAGGAGACAGATTCTCGCCACGCCACCTGGTAGGAGCGACCTGTCAGGTAGGACGCAATCCAAGCGTGGGCCGCGCCGGAGATGCCCAACTCGGAGAGGGTGGAGAGGAGGATCTGATGGTTCACAGTATCGAAGGCAGCCGATAGATATAGAAGGATGAGAGCAGAGGAGAGAGAGTTAGCTTTAGCAGTGCGGAGCGCCTCCGTGATACAGAGGAGAGCAGTCTCAGTTGAATGACTAGTCTTGAAACCTGACTGATTTGGATCAAGAAGGTCATTCAGAGAGAGATAGCGCGAGAGCTGGCCAAGGACGGCACGTTCAAGAGTTTTGGAGAGAAAAGAAAGGGATACTGGTCTGTAATTGTTGACATCGGAGGAATCGAGTGTAGGTTTTTTCAGAAGGGGTGCAACTCTCGCTCTCTTGAAGACGGAAGGGACGTAGCCAGCGGTCAGGGATGAGTTGATGAGCGAGGTGAGGTAAGGGAGAAAGTCTCCGGAAATGGTCTGGAGAAGAGAGGAGGGGATAGGGTCAAGCGGGCAGGTTGTTGGGCGGCCGGCCGTCACAAGACGCGAGATTTCATCTGGAGAGAGAGGGGAGAAAGAGGTCAGAGCACAGGGTAGGGCAGTGTGAGCAGAACCAGCGGTGTCGTTTGACTTAGCAAACGAGGATCGGATGTCGTCAACCTTCTTTTCAAAATGGTTGACGAAGTCATCTGCAGAGAGGGAGGAGGGGGGGAGGAGGATTCAGGAGGGAGGAGAAGGTGGCAAAGAGCTTCCTAGGGTTAGAGGCAGAAGCTTGGAATTTAGAGTGGTAGAAAGTGGCTTTAGCAGCAGAGACAGAGGAGGAAAATGTAGAGAGGAGGGAGCGAAAGGATGCCAGGTCCGCAGGGAGGCGAGTTTTCCTCCATTTCCGCTCGGCTGCCCGGAGCCCTGTTCTGTGAGCTCGCAATGAGTCATCGAGCCACGGAGCGGGAGGGGAGGACCGAGCCGGCCTGGAGGATAGGGGACATAGAGAGTCAAGGGATGCAGAGAGGGAGGAGAGGAGGGTTGAGGAGGCAGAATCAGGAGATAGGTGGGAGAAGGTTTGAGCGGAGGGAAGAGATGATAGGATGGAAGAGGAGAGAGTAGCGGGGGAGAGAGAGCGAAGGTTGGGACGGCGCGATACCATCCGAGTAGGGGCAGTGTGGGAGGTGTTGGATGAGAGCGAGAGGGAAAAGGATACAAGGCAGTGGTCGGAGACTTGGAGGAGTTGCAATGAGGTTAGTGGAAGAACAGCATCTAGTAAAGATGAGGTCGAGCGTATTGCCTGCCTTGTGAGTAGGGGGGAAGGTGAGAGGGTGAGGTCAAAAGAGGAGAGGAGTGGAAAGAAGGAGGCAGAGAGGAAAGAGTCAAAGGTAGACGTGGGGAGGTTAAAGTCGCCCAGAACTGTGAGAGGTGAGCCGTCCTCAGGAAAGGAGCTTATCAAGGCATCAAGCTCATTGATGAACTCTCCGAGGGAACCTGGAGGGCGATAAATGATAAGGATGTTAAGCTTGAAAGGGCTAGTAACTGTGACAGCATGGAATTCAAAGGAGGCGATAGACAGATGGGTAAGGGGAGAAAGAGAGAATGACCACTTGGGAGAGATGAGGATCCCGGTGCCACCACCCCGCTGACCAGACGCTCTCGGGGTGTGCGAGAACACGTGGGCGGACGAAGAGAGAGCAGTAGGAGTAGCAGTGTTGTCTGTGGTGATCCATGTTTCCGTCAGTGCCAAAAAGTCGAGGGACTGGAGGGAGGCATAGGCTGAGATGAACTCTGCCTTGTTGACCGCAGATTGGCAGTTCCAGAGGCTACCGGAGACCTGGAACTCCACGTGGGTCGTGCGCGCTGGGACCACCAGAGTAGGGTGGCCGCGGCCACGCGGTGTGGAGCGTTTGTATGGTCTGTGCAGAGAGGAGAGAACAGGGATAAACAGACACATAGTTGACAGGCTACAGAAGAGGCTACGCTAATGCAAAGGAGATTGGAATGACAAGTGGACTACACGTCTCGAATGTTCAGAAAGTTAAGCTACGTAGCAAGAATCTTATTGACTAAAATGATTAAAATGAAACAGTACTGCTGAAGTAGGCCAGCTGGCAGTGGGTGCGTTGACACTACACTAATCAAGTCGTTCCGTTGAGTGTAATAGTTTCTGCAGTGTTGCTATTCGGGGGCTAGCTGGCTAGCTAGCAGTGTTGTTTACGTTACGTTGCGTTAAAAGAACGACAATAGCTGGCTAGCGAACCTAGAAAATCGCTCTAGACCACACAATTATCTTTGATACAAAGACGGCTATGTAGCTAGCTATGTAGCTAGCTACGATCAAACAAATCAAACCGTTGTACTGTAATGAAATGAAGTGAAAATGTGATACTACCTGTGAATGCGACCGGGTTGTTGAGTTCTATACAGAAGACGTTGGCTAGCTACGTCACCTACGTTAAGGACGACAAATAGCTGGCTAGCTAACCTCGGTAAATTAAGATAATCACTCTAAGACTACACACTCTAAACCTAAACAACACAATTATCTTGGATACGATGATACGAAGACAGCAAAGACAGCTATGTAGTTAGCTAACACTACACTAATCAAGTCGTTCAGTTGAGTGTAATAGTTTCTCCAGTGCAGCTAATCAGTGGACGTTAGCTAGCTGGCTAGTGAAGACTACGTTAGGACGGCGAAATACGATAATTACGCAATTATCTTTGATACAAAGACGGCTATGTAGCTAGCTGAGAAGAAATTGCTAAGATTAGACAAATCAAACCGTTGTGCTATAATGAAATATAATGAAAAAGTTATACTACCCGCGGGAGCGAAGTGCAGATGCGACCACTCGCTCCAACCGGAACCGGAAAATGTTGGACTACATAATAAAAAAGTTTGACTGCAGAATTTATTAACCAGCATTGATGCCATGACGCTGTCGGTCTGATTGAGGCGTAACGTGGCACCGAATGTCATGCATTTGAAATGGGGACATCCACAATGGACTGGAATCACAACGCCCCCTTGAAGGCTCCGTTGTGAGACGGACACCGCATACCTTACAATTTTCCAAACTTTGTGTCTCCTTCAGCCCAGCCAGAGTCTGTCAAAGAACAGTAAGTTACCAAACAACAGAAAAATGTGAAAATATGCAGTTTGATACCTTTATGGGATATTTAACAACTACCCAATCCTATATATACCCATTCCAAATACACATTGGCTGTTAAGCCAATAATATTGTATGACTGTTGCCTCCTGTTGAAATGTATTGTGATGGTAATGACGTTTGGTTTTGATGATAGTTATTAGGTGGCGGTAGCTAGCTAATCTTCAACCTAGCTTTGTTTTTAGCTAGCTAGCTGCTCTGTAGTGCAAGCTAGATTGACTTGCAATAAAGTTAGAGAAAAAAGTTAAGTAACTAAACAAAACATGTTTTATTATCACCTGAAACAATATTTATCCTGTCTTGAATGAAAAGGTCACATTTTGCAATCTCAAAAAAGAAATGCGATCTCTGACGAGAGAAAGGCTCGTTTCCATCTTGCGTTACAAACACAAAGACTTGTCCAAAGACAGCATGAAGATAGGCAGTGGTGTAAAGTACTTAAGTAAAAAAAATCGTTTAAAGCACTACTTAAGTAGTTTGTTGGGGTATCTGTACTTTACTATTTGACAACTTTTACTCCACCACATTTCTAAAGAAAATAATGTACTTTTTACTCTATACATTTTCCCTGCCACCCAAAAGTACTTGGTACATTTTGAATGCTTAGCAGGACAGGCAAATGGTCCAATTCATGCACTTATCTAGAGAAACATCCCCGCTCATCCCTACTGCCTCTGATCTGGCGGACTCACTAAACACAAATGCTTTGTGCAGTCTGGTTTGGTTAATATAAAGAATTTGAAATGATTTTTACTTTTACTTTTGATACATATTTTAAAATGTATTTCAGCAATTACATTTACTTTTGATTCTTAAGTATATTTAAAACCAAATACTTTTACTCAAGTAGAATTTTACTGGTTGACTTTCACTTTTACTTTAATTTTTCTATTAAAAGGCATCTTTACTTTTACTCAAGTATGACAATTGAGTACTTTTTCCATCACTGAAGATAGATGAAAACTGTTTCTCCAATAGAAATCCCTTATCACACTTGTAGGCGATGTCATGGCGAAAGTTGACGAGCTAAACTCATGCATAGAAATACGTCATCGGGTCTAACGTTACCTCACGCCGAACTGTGCATGTGCAGGCCATCAAATCAAATGGCACTATTGATATGAAGTTGTTTTGGAAGAAAATGTCAGTTTGTCACTTTCACGAAATTGGAGTAATAACATGTTCAACTAATTAAAGACACTGGCTCGAATCTAGGCTTTCGATTTTGAGAAATACACTGCTAAAAAAATAAAAGGGAACACTTAAACAACACAATGTAACTCCAAGTCAATCACTCTTCTGTGAAATCAAACTGTCCACTTAGGAAGCAACACTGATTGACAATATATTTCACATGCTGTTGTGCAAATGGAATAGAAAGCAGGTGGAAATTATAGGCAATTAGCAAGACACCCCCAATAAAGGAGTGGTTCTGCAGGTGGTGACCACTTCTCAGTTCCTATGCTTCCTGGCTGATGTTTTGGTCACTTTTGAATGCTGGCGGTGCTTTCACTCTAGTGGTAGTATGAGACGGAGTCTACAACCCACACAAGTGGCTCAGGTAGTGCAGCTCATCCAGGATGGCACATCAATGTGAGTTGTGGCAAGAAGGTTTGCTGTGTCTGTCAGCGTAGTGTCCAGAGCATGGAGGCGCTACCAGGAGACAGGCCAGTACATCAGGAGGCGTGGAGGAGCCCGTAGGAGGGCAACAACCCAGCAGCAGGACCGCTACCTCTGCCTTTGTGCAAGGAGGAGCAGGAGGAGCACTGCCAGAGCCCTGCAAAATGACCTCCAGCAGGCCACAAATGTGATTGTGTCTACTCAAACGGTCAGAAACAGACTCCATGAGGGTGGTATAATGAGGGCCCGACGTCCACAGGTGGGGGTTGTGCTTACAGCCCAACACCGTGCAGGACGTTTGGCATTTGCCAGAGAACACCAAGATTGGCAAATTTGCCACTGGTGCCCTGTGCTCTTCACAGGTGAAAGCAGGTTCACACTGAGCACATGTGAGACGTGACAGTCTGGAGACGCCGTGGAGAACGTTCTGCTGCCTGCAACATCCTCCAGCATGACCGGTATGGCAGTGGGTCAGTCATTGTGTGAGGTGGCATTTCTTTGGGGGGCCGCACAACCCTCCATGTGCTCGCCAGAGGTAGCCTGACTACCATTAGGTACAGAGATGAGATCCTCAGACCCCTTGTGAGACCATATGCTGGTGCGGTTGACCCTCGGTTCCTCCTAATGCAAGACAATGCTAGACGTCATGTGGCTGGAGTGTGTCAGCAGTTCCTGCAAGAAGAAGGCATTGATGCTATGGACTGGCCAGCCCGTTCCCCAGACCTGAATCCAATTGAGCACATCTGGGACATCATGTCTCGCTCCATCCACCAACGCCACGTTGCGCCACAGACTGTCCAGGAGTTGGTGGATGATTTAGTCCAGGTCTGGGAGGAGATCCCTCAGGAGACCATCCGCCACCTCATCAGTAGCATGCCCAGGCGTTGTAGGGAGGTCATACAGGCATGTGGAGGCCACACACACTACTGAGCCTCATTTTGACTTGTTTTAAAGACATTACATCAAAGTTGGATCAGCCTGTAGTGTGGTTTTCCACTTTAAATTTTGAGTGTGACTCCAAATCCAAACCTCCATGGGTTGATAAATATGATTTCCATTGATAATTTTGTGTGATTTTGTTGTCAGCACATTCAACTATGTAAAGAAAAAAGTATTTAATAAGAATATTTCATTCATTCAGATCTAGGATGTGTTATTTTAGTGTTCCCTTTATTTTTTGAGCAGTGTATAACAACTAAGGAAGAACTTTTCACTTCTCAAACACCAAACTCCGTCCTTGTCTGTTTGGTCTGTTCCCGGAAGTATTTCGATATTGCACCTCGAAAAGTGTGTGGGAATACCAGTGACATGGAATTGAAAGACAGCTGAGCTATGTCCTATAAACATTTGTTTATATCTAGTATATTTTCTTTCATTATAACTTTTTTTTAAACTCAAAATGTCACTAAACCACGTCTCAATATGTCACTAAACCACGTCTCAAAATATGTCACTAAACCATGACTCAAGCCAATTTCATGGTACTGACAGTGTTCTACAATATACTGTATATATATATATATATATATATATATATATATATATACACATAAATATATATTAAATGGTTTGCAATATAAAATGTCTTAGATATTTATTAACAATAAAACACTTCAATTAAAACAAAACTATGTGTCATTATCTGACACGTTTAAGTGTTTTTCTTGGTGGTTAAGGGCGTCATAGAATGACCCACCACACAGAACATATTAAATTAAATTTGCTTATTAAGTCCTAGACTGCTTGCCATGGATTGTCTGCAGCTTTATCAGACAGACAGGTAGGAAGATGTGGTGAGTGGGTGAGGTGGGCAGGTGACGTCACAGCGTCCTATGACACCTCTGATTAGGCCCAAGAATGACAGCTCCGCCACTGAGCCATCGTAACGGTCTCCAAGGAGACTAGAGGGAAAATATAAAAAGGGGTGGGAAAATGCCACATGCAGGAATGAATAAAGACAGGAGTGATGTTGTCACTCAGTCATAGACACCCATTTCTAATGCTGACTGTACCAGTGTCTCTGAGATGTGGAAGATTCTAGGCTTAGATATGGTTAGGGCTAATTGCGTAGCTGTGGAAGATTCTAGGCTTAGATGTGGCTAGAGCTTGTTGTGTAGGTGAGGAAACAAGGAAACAACAGTGAAATCCTCCATCTGGATACAGCCAGATTGGCACACAACAGACACATATAAGCCTCCAAATCAAAACAGTTTACCTTGAATATAAAATCCTGAATGTGTAACAGGTTAGGAACCAAGTGAAAGTGTTGCTTCCGTCCAACCTGAGCTTGAACCAGGGACGCTTTGAACACATTGACAACTGTCACCCACAAAAGCATCGTTATCCATCACTCCACAAAAGCCGCGACAACTACAAAAGCTGCAACAACTACTTTGTCTCAGAGCGGGCGACGTCACCAACTGAGCACAACAAGTTAGTAATTTCACATAGACTAGACTAGCATAACAAAAATAAACAGTTTAATCACAAATGTTCAGACAGAAACCCAGACAAACACTATTAATCAGACAGAAAAACATTGAGACCTAAGCCCCCTGGACTAAGCTCTTGTTTGTGGTCGAGAACACATTCGAACACTTGGCTGTCAGCTTCACTTCTATGAGGTCAGACAATCGCTGGTGACCCTGTGACGACCCTAGTTAGGTAAGTAGCACCGCCACCCTGCCTTGGAGAATAGAGCAGGAAGTTGAGGCACTCGCATTACTCAGACCCATTCCACGGCCCACAATGCACTTCATTTACATACCAGCATTACACAAACAGCGTACACATCGTGACCCCGATGGGGAAAAAGTGCAACACAAGCATTCCCAACAGGAACTTGAAGGAACTTAAAATGAAGAGAAAAACAATGCTTAAGAGTGACCAAAGTTCAAAATACAATGCTTGTCTTAAAGCTGAAGGTCCACTAAGTTATTTTACACTTGAGGTATAAAGAATCAGAGAAGTATAAAGAATCAGATAGAAAGGCCTTGTAGCAGATAGCAATTTTTGCTGTGGTCTTGCAGTTTAAACCTCAGGTTAGATGAGTCAGGACATGACAGCGGTAGGTGTTGATAATATAATAATAATAATAAAGCCATTTAGCAGACGCTTTTATCCAAAGCGACTTACAGTCATGTGTGCATACATTCTACGTATGGGTGGTCCCGGGAAGCTCCGGGGTGAAGTTTTTCCTAGGCACAGAACTACAGTAGAATCAGCTTCCCCCTCCTATTAACCATTAGTGTTAAAAATGCTAAACTGACCCAAGATCAGCGTCTACAGGCAACTTTGTGGTGATACTAACCTGCAGAAGAAGCTCTGGAGGTGTCAGTCAGGAGGAAGGAGGCCCAGCCTGGCAGGTGGCCAAGTTCAGTCCTCCAGCGGAGATCAGGTCCTGAAAACACAGATTCATTGAGTCTCAAAACAGATACTATAAAGTCCATCATCTAATTTCCTTGTTCCTTCAAAATCAAAACCTTTTGGCGACAAAACTTAACCTGAACAATATTCAAAGCTAGTTATTCCTCTCGGTCCATCTCTAGTCCAATCATCATGTAAGCAGGTCCAGCAATTCACATGACCACAACACACATTTCCAACCTCTAGGACCTTGTTTATCGATCATGCATCGCACTGATCCATAGATTTACCAAACACTTTTGACCCGAGAGGCCACATGAATACAATGTTACCAGAGGTTGAGAATTTGTTGGACAGCAACTGTGGAGAGTTAGTCACAAGTGCAGGCCTTCGTGATTCTCTTGCAGACAGTTTTTTTTGAGGGCAACGTCGCAGCAGTCTGATAGAAACTGGGAGGCACAGCGGCTAGACACACACCACTTCCTTTTGTGCAACACTTCCTCTCATTTCGCGTGCACTTCGGATTTTCCACTAGACTCCCTGGTCCATACCTCCTGTGAGGCTACAATCAACAGAACATCCTTAGTGTTAGTTCAACCAAGACTCGTGTTCACTGCAATCAACTCAGCCAATGGTTTGAGGTACAAGATGGGGGGAAACAATCCTCAATATCACAACCCTAGAAATATAAATTCTAGTTCTATGGACACAACAAACCTTTTTTGCATAGTCACCCTTAAAGAATCACTGGTAAAGGAGAACCCTCATGGCAATAAAAACATTTAACCATTTTGGATTTGAAAGGTTACTTGAAATAAACCAGAACCACACTCCCCTTGAGTTCTCTGGCCCTTTTCAGCTTTTCAGAACGTGGTTGAGTGCAGGTTCAGTAGACTGTGAGACGATTAGGACCCTGTACTATCCACCAGCCTGCATACAAATAGGCTGCAAACAAATGGCCTTCCATAACGGACTAGGTGTGGTCATGCAGAAATGTGATCGGACTTCTAGCTCTGAGACTTTCGCCTATAACAACAAAGCTAGTCGCTCTAAGATTGAGCTGTAGAGACAAACCGTCAACATAAAATATATCTAGGCTTTGAGGTGGCAGGGAAAAAAATACCTGCATAGTACTACTCTGGTGGCTATGGGATATCAAACCCCATCTCAGATCGCCCTTGTGTTTCAATGTGGAACCTTATTACCCCTGTAATACCCTTCTTCTACCATTCTTTTAACCATTTGTTTGCGATACACTGTAGGTTTTAAAGAGGGACGTATCAACATTGTAAGGGGCTGTAGGTCTCACCGGAGAGGTCGTAAACATGTCTCGAGACGTCTTCATTTATATGTCTTAAGAGATCTCAAGACTCAAAATGGCTGGGTATGAAATTTGAACATGGTAAGTACAAGACAAAGTATTGTTGCCACCTGTAGCATTGAATGAAAGGGTAGCCAGAGAGCTGGCCTCCCTTGATAAAAGAAAAATGTATAAAATAATAGCCAATCAGCATTGAGCTAAACTGAGTGAGCTCAGCTGTGAATGGTCCTGGTGCCTCCCCCCCAAAAAGTATAAAGGGAAGCCAGTTTAGATTTGGCTTCAGACCAATCACAGTTTAGATTTGGCTTCAGACCAATCACAAAAGCCAAATGTCATTGACAGAAAAAAACAATTGAATTGTTACATCTCGTTGTGTCATTGTCCTCCGGTGGCTAGCTAGCTAGCTAAAATCGTCCCTTTCCAAAATTAGACATGGGGAGGTGATCGGGATTTGGACTTGTGGTTTTACTTAATTCTCCATACTTGCCAATGGTTATAACGGTGATTCTTATCCAACCATTAATTCATACATCGTGCCCATGGCCTGAGAAGGTGGAAGTTTAACATGTAGCTAGATGTGGTATGCTAATGTTAACTAGCTGGCCTGGCGCATCGTTGCCCACGAAAGGAAGTTAAGCTAGCGAGCAAACATTTTAGCCAGGTCGCCTAGGACAACAAAAACTAAAAGTGTGTATTGTATGACAGAGTCATAGACCGTTTTGGTAAGATGAAAGAGGAGGTTTGCAACACATGTTTTCTACATCGTCGAATAATAGTGAAGACATCAAAACTATGAAATAAACAGATATGGAATCATGTAGTAACCAAAAAAAAGTGTTGAACAAGTCAAATCAAAATGTTATATTTGAGATTCTTCAAAGTAGCTACCATTTGACTTGATGACAGCTTTGCACACGCTTGGCATTCTCTCAACCAGCTCCATGAGGTGGTCACCTGGAATGAATTTCAATTAACAAGTGTGCCTTGCTAAAAGTTCATTTGTGGCATTTCACATTTTGGTCTGGTACTGTATTTTCGGTAATACCCATCACCACACCAAATACATCCTTTAAAAAAGTATACTCGGTCATAACATAATTTACAAAGAAAAATACAACTCAGAATATAAAGGAAGGTTTTACATCTTCCTAAGTCTGATGGGGGTTTTATCCTTCCAGACTAGGAATGGTATCAACTCGTCACCCAAGGATTTTAATTGTTCCATGTAGGTAAATGCAACAGCAGGTACATATTGAAGATGTGCATGCTCATCCCCAGAATCTTTATCTTTATTTATTTATTTCCAAAGGATAAAGATAAGAACAATGTGATAGTCATGAACATTATAACAATATGGAATACAATTAAATCTATGCTACAAGAACCAATATCACTCCCTAAACACAACCCTATGGAACAATCCTTGGAAAGCTTTTCAGAATTCACTGATAAATTGGTCCACACGGAAAAATACAGGCATAGAATTAAAAAGCCATTATGACCCGACTAATGTAGATATTTTCAACGTTTCAATTTGAACTCTTTTAGACATCAGAGCAGTCTTGAGGGAATCCTATTTGAGTCAGAAACAGATGTTCATATGATAGGAAAGATAGAAAAATATATATATAAACTATTGGAACAAAGACTTAAAAAATAACTGAGCTAATAACTGTGCTAATAACTTAGCACAAGATAGAGGGAATGTTGGAACATAACTAACGCAAGAGGATGAAAATGGTGAGAGACTAGCTGAATTTTTCCAATAAATCTTGTTTCGATGCAAAACTAATGAATACACTCAGTTCTCGCTTCGAGGCAAGCAACACTGAACCATGCACCATCTGTTCCGGACGTCTGTGATCTCGCTCTCCATAGCCGATGTGAGTAAAACCTGCAAATAGGTTAACATTTACAAGGCCGCGTGGCCAGACGGATTACCAGGACACATACTCAAGAGCATGTACTGACCTGTGAAGTGTCTTCACTGACATTTTCAAACTCTCCCTGACCCCGTTTTTAATACCAACATGTTTCAAGCAGACCAACATAATAATCTCTGTGCCCAAAAATGCCAAGGTAACATGTCTAAATTACTCTCGCCGCATAACACGCACATCTGTAGCCATGAAATGCTTAGAAAGGTTGGTCTTGGCTCACATCAACACCATCATCCCAGACACCCTGGACCCACTGCAATTCTCATAATGCCCCAACAGATCCACAGATGACACAATCTCTATTGCACTCTAAACTGCCCTCTCCCACCTGGACAAGAGGAACACCTACGTGAGAATGCTGTTCATTGACTAAAGCTAATCGAAAGAAAGGCATGTTCTTTTATGCGTTGTATGTCTGTCAGATAGCGCCAACATTTACAAGAGACAGAACGTGTCTGGCAAAAAACCCTCTACACTCAACAACTAGGCTCTATTTTTTTATGTATATATTTTTAGGCTCTATTCAAATATCCTTTTCTTGGAGGTAGTCACTGATAATTAAAGTGAGTGGATGCAACACTTTCTCCACATTGGTTAAAGGCAGGCAATCTTACTATGTCAGATGAGCTATAATAAGGGGGCATGTTTTTTACTATTCAAAATGGACATACTGCAGCATTTTTTTTTCTTTCCAGAGGTCAATGATGTGTAGTTGCAAGTGACATCATCTCAAGCAACTTTGCTGTTCCATGAAGCAACTCAAATGTGATTAAAATTGCATGCAAAATTCACAGCAACTTCCAGGCAACTAACAGCCACTAAGTTACTGTGAAATGCACAGTAACCTCTTAACAGTGAAGCTCTTAATTGTCACATTCTCTTAAAATATTACAGAACTGAGTGTTAAAATAGGTGCTCAACCTTTGACAACATAACCATCAACCACTTACATTTACATTACATTTAAGTCATTTAGCAGACGCTCTTATCCAGAGCGACTTACAAATTGGTGCATTCACCTTATGACATCCAGTGGGACAGTCACTTAACAATAGTGCATCTAAAACTTAGGGGGGGTGGGGTGAGAGGGATTACTTAACCTATCCTAGGTATTCCTTAAACTGTTACAACACTTCCACTGATGGTTGGCACAAATAATCAGAATTCAGTAACTTGTTGTTTACCGTATTTTCACTGCAACCAGTAGCCTGTAGTGTACCGTAAAATTACAGGCACATAAAACCCCCTAAGGTTGATGTTCGTGCCAAGTGGACATCTAATTAACATAATAATTATTAAAAAATCCCATACAAATATGTCAGTTTCGAGCCTCCCGGGTGGCGCAGTGGTCTGGGCACTGCATCACAGTGCTAGCTGTGCCACCAGAGACTCTGGGTTCGCGCCCAGGCTCTGTCGCAGCCGCCCGTGCCCGGGAGGTCCGTGGGGCAACGCACAATTGGCATAGCATCGTCCGGGTTAGGGAGGATATGGCCGGTAAGGATATCCTTGTCTCATCGTGCACCAGCGACTCCTATGGCAGGCCCGGGCGCAGTGCGCGCCACCGAAGGTGGCCAGGTGCACAGTGTTTCCTCCGACACATTGGTGCGGCTGGCTTCCGGGTTGGAGGCACGCTGTGTTAAGAAGCAGTGTTGTGTTTATGGAGGACACATGGCTTTCGATCTCCGTCTCTCCCGAATCCGTACAGGAGTTGTAGCGATGATACAAGATAGTAATTACTAACAATTGGGTAGAAAAGGGGGTCAAATAAATGTATATATCAGTTTAAGCTAGAGATATTTTTTGCATTGGATGCATCTCAATCCACCGCATCTGCCTATGTAACAATTTCACATTATATGTCAGTGTCAGTTGAAAAAAGTAAAGGAGACCGTTTAGTGACAAAAAATAAGGGGTACATTTTTTTAATTTTTATATAATAATAATAATTATTATTATTATTTAGATTTGGGAGGGCTATATGTTGTTCCATATAGTGAATATGTTATTCAATGCATTTGTATGGGCTAACAGGCCAAATAAACATTTTAATAAAAAAAAATTTCAATACTTTTGATACTTCAAGGGTTCTTAAAATTCAAAATCAAGTAGCAAAATTATCCTTGGTATGACTTTGCCAAAAATAAGCAGTTAAATTTCGTATTTAAAAATAAGCAGTTAAATTTCTCAGATATAGCACAGACATTTCAGAACAAACTTCCTTCATATTTTGGGGGAGGGGGGGACTTTCTGTTATTCAATGAGTTTGTATTAGAGGTCGACCGATCAATCGGAATGGACGATTAATTCGGGCCGATTTCAAGTTTTCATAACAATCGGTAATCTGCATTTTTGGACACTGATTACATTGCACTCCACGAGGAGACTCCGTGGCAGGCTACCTACCTGTTATGCGAGTGCAGCAAGGAGCTACGGTAAGGTGCCAGCTAGAATTAAACGTATAAAAAAAACAATTGATGTTAACATAATCACTAGTTAACTACACATGGTTGACGATATTACTAGTTTATCTAGCTTGTTCTGCATTGCATATAATTGATGTGGTGCCTGTTAATGTATCATTGAATCACAGCCTACTTCGCCAAACGGGTGATTTAACAAGCGCATTCACAAAAAAAGCGCTGTTGTTGCACCAATGTGTACCTAACCATAAACATCAATGCCTTTCTTAAAATCAATACAAGTACACATTTTTAAACCTGCATATTTAGTTAATATTGCCTGCTAACATTAATTTATTTTAACTAGTGAAATTGTGTCACTTCTCTTGCGTTCTGTGCAACAGAGTCAGGGTATATGCAGCAGTTTGGGCCGCCTGGCTCGTTGCGAACTGTGTGAAGACCATTTCTTCCTAAAAAAGACAGCCAACTTTGCCAAACGGGGAATGATTTAACAAAAGCGCATTTGCGAAAAAGAAACAATAATTGCAGTAATGTACCTAACCATAAACATCTGTCTTTTTTAAAATCAATACACAGAATAATGTTTTTTTAAACCTGCATATTTAGTTAAAATAAATTAATGTTATCAGGCTATATTAAACTAGGTAAATTGTGTCACATCTCTTGCGTTCATTGCACGCAGAGTCAGGGTATATGCAAAGGTTTGGGCCGCCTGGCTCGTTGCGTACTAATTTTCCAGAATTTTATGTAATTATGACATAACATTGAAGGTTGTGCAATGTAACAGCAATATTTAGACTATTGGATGCCACCCGTTAGATAAAATACGGAACGATTCCTTATCTCATTGAAATAATAAACATTTTGTTTTCGAATTGATAGTTTATGGATTTGACCATATTAATGACCTAAGCCTCATATTTCTGTGTGTTATTATATTAAGTCTATGATTTGATAGAGCAGTCTGACTGTGCGGTGGTAGGCAGCAGCAGGCTCGTAAGCATTCAATTCAAACAGCACTTTCGTGCATTTTGCCAGCAGCTCTTCGCAATGCTTCAAGCATTGCGCTGATTATGACTTCAAGCCTATCAACTCCCGAGATTATGCTGGCAATACTAAAGTACCTATTAGAACATAAAGGTCAAAGGTATATGAAATACAAATGGAACATTAAACATTTATTTATAAACATTTATTTATTTGAGACTAAATTGATTTTATTGATGTATTACGTCAAAATAAATGTTCATTGTTCATTCAGTATTGTTGTAATTGTCATTATTACATATATGTGTATGTATGTATATGTAAAAAAAATATAAAAAATAAAAACAAAATCGGCCGATTAATCGGTCTCGATGTTGAAAAATCATAATCGGTCGACCTCTAGTTTGTATGGGCTAATAGCAGTAAGGCTCAAAAAATGTTTCCTTCTTATAACATTTCCATATCAATCAAATGCTATTTGTCACATGCGCAGAATACAACAGTGAAATGCTTACTTACAAGCCCTTAAACAATAATGCAGATAAGAATTTTAAAATATATACATAAATAAATAAATAGTAACAAATAATTAAAGAGCAGCTAGATTAGATGTTCAGGAGTCTTATGGCTTGGGGGTAGAAGCTGTTTAGAAGCCTCTTGGACCTATACTTGGCGCTGTGGTACCGCTTGCCATGTGGTAGCAGAGAGAACAGTCTATGATTAGGGTGGCTGGAGCCTGTGACAATTTTTAGGGCCTTCCTCTGACACCGTCTGGTATAGAGTTCCTGGATGGCAGGAAGCTTGGCCCCAGTGATGTACTGGGCCATATGCACTACCCGCTGTAGTGCATTGCGGTCGGAGGCCGAGCAGTTGCCATACAAGGCAGTGATGCAATCCGTCAGGATGCTCTCAATGGTGCAGCTGTAGAACCTTTTGAGGATCTGAGGACCCATGCCAAATGTTTTCAATCTCCTGAGGGGGAAAAGGTTTTGCCGTGCCCTCTTCACAACTGTCTTGGTGTGTTTGGACCATGTTAGTTTGTTGGTGATGTGGACGCCAAGTAACTTGAAGCTCTCAACCTGCTCCACTACAGCCCAGTCGATGATCGGGACATTCTCGGTCCTCCTTTTCCCGCAGTCCACAATCATCTCCTTTATCTTGATCATGTTGAGGGAGAGGTTGTTGACCTTGCACCACACGGTCAGGTCACTGACCTCCTCCCTATAGGCTTGTCATTGTGGGTGATCAGGCCTACCACTGTTGTGTCATCAGCAAACTTAATGATGGTGTTGGAGTCATGCCTGGCCGTGAGTGAACAGGGAGTACAGGAGGGGACTGAGTACACACCCCTGACGGGCCCCTGTGTTGAGGATCAGTGTGGCGGATGTGTTGTTACCTACGCTTACCACCTGGAGACAGCCCATCAGGAAGTCCAGGATCCAGTTGCAGAGGGAGGTGTTTAGTCCCAGGGTCCTTAGCTTAGTGATGAGCTTTGAGGGCACTATGGTGTTGAACGCTGAGCTGTAGTCAATGAATAGTATTCTCACATAAGTGTTCCTTTTGTCCAGGTGTGAAAGGGCAGTGTGGAGTGCAATAGAGATTGCATCAAATGTGGATCTGTTGGGGCGGTATGTAAATTGGAGTGGGTCTAGTGTTTCTGGGAAAATTGTGTTGATGTGAGCCATAACCAGCCTTTCAAAGCACTTCATGGCTACAGACGTGAGTGCTACGGGTCGGTAGTCATTTAGGCAGGTTACCTTAGTGTTCTTGGGCACAGGGACTATGGTGATCTGCTTGAAACATGTTGGCATTACAGACTCAGACAGAGGGAGGTTGAAAATGTCAGTGAAGATACCTTCCTGTTGGTCAGCGCATGCTCCGAGTACACGTCCTGGTAATCCATCTGGCCCTGCGGCCTTGTGAATGTTGACTCTGTTTAAAGGTCTTATTCACATCGGCTGCGGAAAGCGTGATCACACAGTCGTCCTGAACAGCTGATGCGCTCATGCATGTTTTAGTATTATTTTCCTCGGAGCGAGCATAGAAGCAATTTAGCTCATCTGGTAGGCTCGTGTCACTGGGCAGCTCACAGCTGTGCTTCACTTTGTAGTCTGTAAAAGTTTGCAAGCCCTACCACATCGGACGAGTGTCGGAGCCTGTGTAGTATGATTCGATCTTAGTGTTGTATTGATGCTTTGCCTGTTTGATGGTTCGTCAGAGGGCATAGCAGGATTTCTTATAAACTTCCGGGTTAGAGTTCTGCTTCTTGAAAGCAGCAGCTCTATCCTTTAGCTCAGTGTGGATGTTGTCTGTAATCCATGGCTTCTGATTGGGGTATATACGTACAGTCACTCTGGGGACGATGTCACCGATGCACTTATTGATGAAGCCAATGACTGATGTGGTGTACTCTTCAATGCCATCAGAAGAATCACTGAACATATTCCAGTCTGTGCTAGCAAAACAGTCCTGTAGCTTGGCATCTGCTTCATCTGACCAATTTTTCTATTGACAGTCACTGATGCTTCCTGCTTTAATTTTTGTTTTAAACAGGAATTAAGAGGATAGAATTATGGTCAGACTTGCCAAATGGAGGGCAAGAGCTTTGTACGCATCTCTGTGTGTGGAGTAAAGGTGGTCTAGAGTTTTTTGCCTTCTGGTTACACATTTAACATGCTGGTTGAAATGAGGTAAAACGGATTCAAGTTTCCCTACATTAAAGTCTCCGGCCACTAGGAGCGCCACCTCTGGATGAGCTTTTCTTGTTTTCTTATGTCCATATACAGCTTATTGAGTACCAATGCCAGCATCAGTTTGTGGTGGTAAATATTATCATGAGATACTCTCCCTCAGGCGAGCAAAACCTTGAGACTTTCTTAGGTATCATGCACCGGCTGTTGCTTACAAATATACACTGACCGCCACCCCTTACCAGAGTCTGCTGTTCTATCCTGCCGATACAGTGTATAACCTGCAACCTGAATGATATTCATGTCATCGTTCAGCCACGACTCGGTGAAACATAAGATATTACAGTTTTTAATGTCCTGTTGGTAGGATATACATGTACGTCCACTTTATTATCCAGCGATTGTACGTTAGCCAATAGTACAGATGGCAAAGGCAGATTAGCCACTCATCGCCGGATCCTCACAAGGCACCTCGGTCTTCCATCCACAAAATCTCTTTCTCTTACGATTAACGGGGATGAGGGCATGTTCAGGTGTCTGGAGTAAATCCCTCTCATCTGACTCCTTAAAGAACAATTATTTGTCCAATTCAAGGTGAGTAATCGCTGTTCTGATGTCCAGAAGCTCTTTTCGGTCATTAGAGACGGTAGCAGTAACAATATGTACAAAATAAGTTAAACAATGTGAAAAAAAAGAAAATAGCACGGTTTGTTAAGAACCAATAAAACGGCAGCTACCCCTTCCGGCGCCATTCCAGTATAGCTTAGTAGTGGTTGATGGAGTGGATGGAAAATGGGTTTACAGCCTGCGAATCCGAGCAGAAGTCAAAGTAGTGTATAGCTGTTAAAAAAATAAAAACAGTAGCCTACAGTAATAAAGATATGTGCACGTACATCTAAATGTAAAAATAACTGCAACTCAAGTATGATATAGTTAGAGGTTTAAAATATTTGTCTTGGAATGCTATGATTCCTGGGATTACTGTATATTGTGGTGTTATTATAAAGTAATACAATTATTTGTCAGATAAACAAATAATGAATTAAATGACCTACAGTGCTTTCAGAAAGTATTCACACCCCTTTACTTTCTCAAAATTGTGTTCTGTTACAGCCTGAATTTAAAATAGTTCAAATTGAGATTGTGTCACTGATCTACACACAACACCACATAATGTCAAAGTGGCTTTTTTTTAATGAATTGTTTTTAATTAAAGCTGGAATGTCTTGAGTCAATAAGTTTTCAACCCCTTTGTTATGTCAAGCCTAAATCAGTTCAGGAGTAAATATGTGCTTAACAAATCGCATAATAAGTTGCATTGACTGATTATGTGTTCAATAATAGTGGTTAACATTTTTTTTATGACTATCCCATCTCTGTACCACACATATGTGCAAGGTCCCTCAATCGAGTATTGAATTTCAAGCACAGATTCAACCACAAAGACCATGGACGGTTTTCAGTGTCTCGTAAAAGTGTGTAAAACAAAAAGCAGACACTGAATATCCCTTTGAGCATGGTGAACTAAGTAATAAGTACTAAGTACTAAGTAATACTGCAAAGAAAACGTGAAAAAAATACATTTGATTTTTGCCCTGAATACAAAGTGTTATGTTTGGGGCAAATCCAACACCACCAAGTATCAGTCTTCATATTTTCAAGCATGGTGGTGGCTGCAACATGTTATTGGTATGCTTGTCATCGGCAAGGACTGTGGAGTTTTTTGGGGGATAAAAAGAAACTGAATCCAGCCATAAGCACAGGCAAAATCGCAGAGGAAAACCTGGTTCAGTATGCTTTCCAACAGAGAATTTGGGAGGTGAATTCAGCTTTCAGCAGGACAATAACCTAAAACACAAGGGCGAATATTCACTGGAGTTGCTTACCAGGACAACATTAAATTTTCCTGAGTGGCCTAGTTACAGTTTTGACTCAAATCGGTTTGGAAATCTATGGCAAAACTTGAAAATTGCTGTTAAGCAATGATCAACAATCAACTTGACAGAGCTTGAAAAATATTTTAAGAATAATGGGCAAATATTGTACAATCCAGGTGTGCAAATCTCTTAGAGGCGTATACCAAAAGATTCACAGCTGTAATCAGCGCCAAAGGTGCTTCTCGAAACTATTGACTCAGGGGTGTGAATATTTATGTAAATGTCATATTTCTGTATTTCATTTTAAATACATTTGGCAACATTTCTAAAAACATGTTTTCACTTTGTTATTATGGGGTATTGTGTGTAGACGGGTAAGAAAAAAAAAATATTCATTCAAATTTGAATTCAGGCTGTAACAACCAAATGGGGAATAAATCAAGGACTAATGAATAGTTTTTGAATGTTATGTATACTGGGAATACAGCGCATGTAGATTAGCCTATACTGTGTATCTTCTCAAAAGAAATCACTATGAAATTATGCTCCAGAATTGATTGAGACTAAACTGAAATGCATTGCAGTCACATTGATATGAGTCATCATGCCATACAGGATGAGTAGATTGATATTCATGTGAGAGAATTTACTGGGTCAACTCCACTGAGCTCCCACTGCAGAAAGGCTTTCATGGTGATTTCACATAAAGGAGACAAACCCAGCCAGGCTGAGCAGACAGAGCAACAAACATCATTGTTACTTAACTGTGGGCCTGGCTGCATATTGGTCTTATGGGATTAAATCTAAAATGATCTTTCTCTGGGTTAATGACCCATTCAATTACAGCTATGTGATAACTCATTCACAGGGTTCCCACATAGAGGAACAACTCCCGCTTTGTAACTTTAGATTCAACTGCCTGAAAATTAAAGTAAGATTAGGGCTATGTCTCTCAGTAGTAACAGAAGTACTAACACATGGCTGACAACAAAGCACAGCGAGAATTCCTTTATTTACAGCATCTGTTCCTACAATGGACAGGCAGTGGTGTGTTTGCCCCATACAAGCACCATGCTGGCAAAGCCTGTTTACCTCTCGTATGCCATGGAGGTGACGTCTTAAAATGGACCACAGTGTCCCTCTCTTTAGGCTACGCTATCACAGTGCCATTCTTAAGTGAAAGGAATAATGTGGTTGTTGAGTTGTGCTAGTAACTTAGAATAACACTCCATTGTGGGTCTCTGTAGACTACATCTCAGATCTGTATAATATTTTGGGGAAAGTATGCTAGTATAAGTAATATCACCATAGACTACATACAGAGCACTGAGATTAAGCATGTGGTATTTGTACAGCAGATGTTGCACTCAACATCATGGCAATATACCACAGCCTAGTCACATTACCAGCATGACATTATTACACTAACTTACTGAACATTCTCACTTCCACTTGGAAGGGGTTAATAAATGGAAGGGGTTAATAAAAAAATGGAAATTATTTAAAATTCTTGCTCATCATATTCAATATCAATGCTTATCACATCATATCCAGGTATTGGCTCTTAGATCATAAACCCAGCCATAAGGTAATATTTTAGCACTGTATCTAGTCTACAATGCACTATGACGAATGGTCTGTCATCAAGATGGAGCAGCATCTGCACACAAACGTGATATGCTACATACAGGGGAAAATAACGTAAACGAGTAAATGTGGGATACAAAGTATATTGAAAGCAGGTGCTTCCACATAGAAGTTTCGTTCATGGAGCAAAACAGCCTACGCTTAAGGTCAGGGGGGTTGAAATTAATTTAGAGGAAGGAAGTTATCGATGCACTTAAACCACAAACAGACACACAGACACACACTAAAATGTGTAGCCATATTACATGAAACAAAATGCTTATATTTTTTGCAATGTTTTGGCAATGCCTTTCACGCACAACGGCGATAAAGAGAACACAGACCCCAATGAATGTTACTCCTGCTGTTGGCTACTCTGCCTGCTCCTATCACAGCAGCACTAACAGTATTGTGTTTGAGACTACCTAAACAAATAACATGAAAAAAAAAAGGTTTTACCTTGATGCTCGAAGTAAGAGAAAAGGGAGTCGCCGTACACCTGGTAGCAGCTCAAAAAATAACGAGTTGCTTCAGCTGTCTGCTATTTCCCGGTTGGTCGAACGTCATGGAAAAATCTAAATGGGATCCTTGGGACGTCCCAACTCTGACGTCACCACATTGAAATTGAAATTAGAAAACGATTAAGGAAAGGATGATTTAGTATGACGATATGTAGAAACTGCTTCCCCAATAGAAATTCCCGATCACGCTTGTAGACGATGTCATGGCGACATTGAGTAACTTTAGAGCTCGCCAACACAGAGTTTCTAAAGCCAGATGCGCAACATCACAAGACTTCCGGTGACGGTTTTGAAGCACACCAAGCAGACCAAGCTGAGGTTAGGGGTTAGAGAAGTCAATGAGAGAAGTGAAACATTCTTCCTTAGTTGTTACATTTTTAAAAAATCTAAAGATAAAAGCTAGATTTGGGCAAAATTCATAAGTAGTTGAATATGTTGTTACTCCAACTGCATGAAAGTGACAAACTGACACGTTTTAATTTTCGTCAAAAACAACTTTATATCGAAGGCTAGCCTTTGAGTTAATGGCCTGCACTTGCGCAGCTCGGGGCGAGATGTCTGCGCATGCGCTTATCTGGCCAATGACGCCATGACATCGTCTACAGGCTGATTGTGGATTTCAGTGGACACCTCATAGTACCCATAAAACCTAGCAGTCAAACTCGAAAATGGTTCCAATCGTTTTTGCGCTATATATTTTTAAAATAGTGAGGCTTAACTTGGCGTAATGTTTTGATAATATATTCGCCTCTATTTACAAAAATAAATAAAAAATAGTGAGCAGAGCAGTAAATCTTAAAAGTGATTTGTATTACTTGTTTGTATAGTATGTTGACTTTGGTGTCTATTTCGAACCTTATGGCATTTTTCAAGTATGAGCATAAGAGCATTAAAAGGGGAGAAGACCACTATAACACTGGCCATGTGGAGAAGTGCAGGGGCAATTTACCTGTTTAGTCTGGGCCAGCATGAGGGATAAAGTTTTTCCTGTGTCGTGAGTATAGCTATTAAGTTAAGTTTAGGCATCTTAGCAATACAATATGTTCTATAGAGCTGTCAGTATTCTACAAGGAAATAGACACTTAATCAATTATAACATCCTTAACCAGATTACCCCAGATTTCAGATTTACAGTTGAAGTCGGAAGTTGACATACACTTAGGTTGGAGTCATTAAAACTCGTTTTTCAACCACTCCAAAAATGTCTTGTTAACAAACTATATTTTTGGCAAGTTAGTTATGACATCTACTTCGTGCATGACACAAGTCATTTTTCTAACAATTGTTTACAGACAGATTATTTCACTTATAATTCACTGTATCACAATTCCAGTGGGTCAGAAGTTTACATCCACTAAATTGACTGTGCCTTTAAACAGCTTGGAAAATTCCAGAAAATGATGTTGTGGCTTTAGAAGTTTCTGATAGGCTAATTGACATCATTTGAGTCAATTAGAGGTGTACCTGTGGATGTATTTCAAGGCCTACCTTCAAACTTAGTGCCTCTTTGCTTTACATCATGGAAAATCAAAATAAATCAGCGAAGACCTCAGAACAAAAATGTGTAGACCTCCACAAGTCTGGTTCATCCTTGGGAGCAATTTCCAAATGCCTGAAGGTACCATGTTCATCTGTACAAACTATAGTATGCAAGTATAAACACCATGGGACCACGCAGCCATCATACCACTCAGGAAGGAGACGCATTCTGTCTCCTAGAGATGAACGTACTTTGATGTGAAAAGTGCAAATCAATCCCAGAACAATAGCAGAAGACCTTGTGAAGATGCTGGAAGAAACAGGTACAAAATGATCTATAGCCACAGTAAAACGAGTCCTATATCGACATAACCTGAAAGGCCGCTCAGCAAGGAAGAAGCCACTGCTCCAAAACCGCCATAAAGAAAGCCAGACAACGGTTTGCAACTGCACATGGGGACAAAGATCGTACTTTTTGGAGAAATGTCCTCTGGTCTGATGAAACAAAAAATAAAACTGTTTGGCCATAATGCCCATCGTTATGTTTGGAGGAAAAGGGGGAGTCTTGCAAGCCGAAGAACACCATCCCAACCATGAAGCACAGGGGTGTTAGCATCATGTTGTGGGGTTGCTTTGCTGCAGGAGGGACTGGTGCACTTCACAAAATAGATGGCATAATGAGGGAGGAACATTATGTGGATATATTGAAGCAACATCTCAAGACATCAGTCAGGAAGTTAAAGCTTGGTCACAAATGGGTCTTCCAAATGGACAATGACCCCAAGCATACTCCAAAGTTGTGGAAAATGGCTTATGGACAACAGACTCAAGGTATTGGAGTGGCCATCACAAAGCCCTGGCCTCAATCCTATAGAAAATGTGTGGGCAGAACTGGAAAAGTGTGTGCGAGCAAGGAGGCCTACAAACCTGACTCAGTTACACCAGCTCTGTCATGAGAAATGGGCCAGAATTCACCCAACCTATTGTGGGAAGTTGTGGAAGGCTACCTGAAATGTTTGACCCAAGTTATACAATTTATAGGCAATCCTACCAATACTAATTGAGTGTTTGTAAACTTCTGACCCACTGGGAATGTGATGAAAGAAATAAAAGCTGAAATAAATCATTCTCTCTACTATTATTCTGACATTTCACATTCTTAAAATAAAGTTGTGATCCTATTTGACCTAAGACAGGGAATTTTTACTACGATTAAATGTCAGGAATGATGAAAAACTGAGTTTAAATGTACGTGGCTAAGGTGTATGTACACTTCCGACTTCAACTGTTGATGAGTAATACAGTAACTTAGTTCTAGAATGTTGTCATTGATGAGAATTAATCTAAAAATCTATTGACATTCAGAATTGACTTTGCTTATACATCCAGTCTGTATTGTAGTTGCATGACCAGAGACAAATCTTAAAAGGCACAGTGTTTATTTATTATGAGTGGTACAGTCTTGATTTATAGGATCATTCCCACTGTATGATTAATACAGTATGTCACGTGATAAAATCCCAAGTTATCAATTAAAAGTTTACGGAAAAACTGCACTTGTCCTCATGAAAATGACTGTTTATGAAATATTCTACAGCAGTAATGTCATTAATTAAAATAAACTTTATTTATACAACACATTTCTTACAACAAATGCAGTTCTTGGCATTCAAAGTCATGCATTGAAAGGCACGTGGCACTTAAAATCCTTCCTCTTGGCATTTCTCTATTGGTGACCAGGCGATTCTATCTACCACATGGGAATGCTGCCATGGAGCTCATAAGTGTAGCCATGTGGCTGCATTAGCTATTTTTGCAGTTATTGGCTGTACGTATGTGGAATGCGAGTAGAGGAAGCCAGTCGTGCCCAACCAGGTGCAGTCAGCGGAGGACCTGTACCCGGCAGAAGACTATAACCCTCTGTCCCGAGAGCCCATAGAGGAGGATCTTCAGTGGCTAAGGTGCAGGTTCAGTGGAATGGCATGGCTCCATGAACCTGAGCCATAAGAACCTGTCTGTGCCGGACATTGTTAAAAAGAAGGGCACCTAGGGCATGCAGGCATCTTGGCTGGCATGGCGCTGCCGGTGGAGCAGCAGGAGGCTATACAGCAGGCAACCGTTTGACAGAGCACCAACCTCAACTGGCACACCATGAGGAGAGGAGGTTGACGGCCAGCAATTTGTAGCAGTTAGGACCAAGCGCGTTACTTTGTCGCTGCTATAAAAAAAAGGGTCCTCCAATCATAGTCGTTGGATGGGGTGTTGTCTGTAAAGTGGGGCACAGATAATGAAGATGAGGGTATCAAGGCATTCAAAATGGCTACGGGGCAGGAGTCAGGGCTTTGGGACACAGGCTATGGGATCCTGGGTATCTCACCGATGGTTTGGTGGGCACCACAGCAGTGGTGGAGGTCAAGTGTCCGTATGGTGCAAGAGAATTTACCATTGAAGACGCAGTGAAGTTGAAGGATTTCTATATCCATGAGGAGTAAAGGTCTTACCGCCTCCGTGAAGACTATCCTTACTGGCACCAGGTCCAAGGGCATCTCCACTGGAAGGGACAGTTGCTTCTTTGTTGAGTGGACCACCATAGCCTCCATCACCATCCCCATCCAGCGTGACGACCTTTGGCAGACTCATATTGCTGGACTAGAGGAGTTTTTCAAGGACACATGCTCCCAAAGTTGTCACTGCAACAGTGAACATCTGTAAATATCGTATAGTTTTTGCATACAAATCAGTTTTTGTTCTTACCTTGAGGTTTTATTCCAATCAGTTTTTTTGATGGGGTGGGGCACTGGACCAGTGTATTTGTCGCGCCTCCTGTCAGTACCTGTTTTCAGGGAAGCCTATGGTCCAAAAATATTTCACATAGTTCACACACACACACACTAGGCTCCCAGAATAGGTTACATTACATACAAGTTTTGCTCAAAGCAGCCAACTAAAGTATGTATTTAATGTACGTTCAATCAATGGTCTGAGAACTTATATCTGTGATGTTTAAATTATTTCGTACCCCCTTCGTCGTGTGGAGCTTCCTTTTCTGTTAAATGCAGGGCCATTTGGAACATTTGCAATAATGCAATAATTAAAGTAGTTTGCAGATATTTCCGTTTAGCTCATTTTGCTGTTAAACCAGCCCATTTAAAAATGTATCATTACAGCATCATGTCACTCCTCAAACTATAATTTAGCCAGGTGAATTTGTAGATATATCTGCACAGTATGTTAATTTGTCAGCTAATTATCCAGCCAGTTTAAGTGGAATGATTAACTGACAATATTTAAATGAATGGTCAGTGGTGGGTCTTTTTCAAAACTGTATCACCAACTTCATCTGGACAGAAAACAAATAGTTTATCGTAACACAAACCCACCTTGGACAATGTGACAAGTAGTCCCTCAACACCCAACCATAAGTCCTAAGAACCATAGACAAACATGACAAACATACTGTACAGATATATCTTCAAATGTACTGTTGTACACAATATTGTATCACATTTGATGAGCTACTGATATGTCCGTCCACAAGCTCGATCTGCTGTAATCTACAACTGGACTCTTGCGCTCGGATCACACGGGCACAGGTTATCCATGTACCAGAAGGCCTGAGGGATGCACTCTGTTGAACTGGAAAACAAAGAGACGTGGTCAGTGGTGGATCTTTTTCCATGCTAAAACACACCATCTTTATCTGGACAAAAAATGCATTCTTTATTATAACACAAATCCACCTTGGACAATGTGACATGTGGTCCCTCAACACCCAATCCTTACGCCTCATTGTTTGTTTTTGTTTCCCAAACAGCAGTCCGGATCTTCCACTTCTGCCATGGTGGATGAGCACCTTTTCTGGTAAATTCAGGGCCATTTCTCTTTCCCACAGGAAAATGGCACCTGCAGACCCAAGTGTTGTCACTGGGTTTCCGGTCCACCCATCTGAAGAAAATAAAAAATACTAGCTAGCTAATAACTAAAATGGTAACATACTGTAAATACAGTGAGGGGGAAAAAGTATTTGATCCCCTGCTGATTTTGTACATTTGCCCACTGACAAAGAAATGATCTGTAACGATTGTCATAGCCTGAAGAAGGTGAGGACCAAGGTGCAGCGTGGTACATGGTCGGAATTTTATTAAATATAACTGAACACTAGATAACAAAGAAACAAAAGGCACAACCGAAACAGCTCCGCCAGTTGCAGCACACACTAAACAGAAAATAACTACGCACCAATCATAGTGGGAAAACAGGCTGCCTAAGTATGGTCCTCAACCAGAGACAACGACAGCTGTCCCTGATTGAGAACCATACCCGGCCAAAAACAAAGAGCTACTCCTTTGTTGCCTTGGCCGTGTGTTTTGGGTCATTGTCATGCTGGAATACCCATCCACGACCCATTTTCAATGCCCTGGCTGAGGGAAGGAGGTTCTCACCCAAGATTTGACGGTATATGGCCCTGTTCATCATCCCTTTGATGCGGTAAAGTTGTCCTGTCCGATTAGCAGAAAAACACCCCCAAAGCATAATGTTTCCACCTCCATGTTTGACGGTGGGGATGGTGTTCTTGGGGTCATTTTGGTCTCATCTGACAACAACACTTTCACCCAGTTGTCCTCTGAATCATTCAAATGTTCATTGGCAAACTTCACACGGGCATGTATATGTGCTTTCTTGAGCAGGGGGACCTTGCGGGCACTGCAGGATTTCAGTCCTTCACGGCGTAGTGTGTTACCAATTGTTTTCTTGGTGACTATGGTCCCAGCTGCCTTGAGATCATTGACAAGATCCTCCCATGTAGTTCTGGGCTGATTCCTCACCGATCTCATGATCATTGCAACCCCACAAGGTGAGATCTTGCATCGAGCCCCAGGCCGAGGGAGATTGACCGTTCTTTTGTGTTCCTTCCATTTGCGAATAATCGCACCAACTATTGTCACCTTCTCACCAAGCTGCTTGGCGATGGTCTTGTAGCCCATTCCAGCCTTGTGTAGGTCTACAAGCTTGTCCCTGACATCCTTAGAGAGCTCTTTGGTCTTGGCCATGGTGGAGAGTTTGGAATCTGATTGATTGATTGCTTCTGTGGACAGGTGTCTTTTATACAGGTAACAACCTGATATTAGGAGCACTCCCTTTAAGAGTGTGCTCCTAATCTCAGCCCGTTACCTGTATAAAAGACACCTGGGAGCCAGAAATCTTTCTGACTGAGAGGGGGTCAAATACTTATTTCTCTCATTAAAATGAGTTTTTCTGGATTTTGTTGTTGTTATTCTGTCTCTCACTGTTCAAATAAACCTACCATTAAAGTTATAGACTGATCATTTCTTTGTCAGTGGGCAAACATACAAAATCAGCAGGGGATCAAATACTTTTTTCCCTCGCTGTATTAAAATACATTAATCCACAGACTTGACTATAGTCATGGTAAAATAGACTGGTCTTTGGTCTATCTGCACATCTAAAATCCTACTATGTGGACGAGACATTTCTGCTGGGATGGAGGAATTATCTGGAATGCTCAACTAGATGATCAGGACAGTCTAGGGTACTAGTTCCCAGAAGAGGTGAAGTATTGCAATGAGCTATATGACTGTACTTCTGATTCTAATTCTCAAGAGGGAAGTTAAAACCCTCAGCTATGAGGTCACTGAGGAGAACCAACAATGATAGGGGGATCGTCTGAAAGGGACTGATATGCAGGGATGGAACATAAGGATTTTGGGCACTGGCCAGCAGACCATGATTTCTACCAGCCCTGGTAACATTCAGGTCCTAAATCTGTGGGATGCAATGTTTGTAAAGGCAAAATGTCACTGCTGTGTCAGGTTAGTTTGGCACATTGTCTACTAGCCCAGTCTGAAAAGTACTTGCCTCGGGCGAGCATAATTTCTATTCCTGCTTTCATGTACAGTGCATTCGGAAAGTATTCAGATCCCTTGACTTTTCTTTGTTATGTTACAGCCTTATTCTAAAATGGACTAAATAATTTCCCCCCCTCATCAATCTACACACAATAGCCCATAATGACAAAGCAAAAACATTTTTTTATAAACTCCATGGTTCATTGGACAAAGCCTATGTGGAAATAAATTGTGCTTTTGTAGAGTTTTTGGGATAAACGCCGAAAATGAAGTCTGTGGGAAACACAGGCTAGGAGATCTTTTTGTTTTGTTCGATGAAATAATCTTCATCAGCTTTTTGTGAATTTTAAAGCATTTAGGGCAGTGAACGTTTTTTATTATATAAATCAGACTTCTCCAAAATGAAAATGTAAATGGATGGCCCTCCCTTCAAAAAAATATATTTGACCTAAACCCTCCCTGAACGCATGAAAAAACAAACATGTGACCCTGCCTTATCCCCAAAATAATAATTAAAACAATTTAGTGGATAGCAGTATTACCCTCACTTGTTGGACAGACCAGAGCCTTAGATACACCGTTGTAGAAACTGTTCTTCATCCTGTAAGCATTACAAAAGCATGTGACAAATAAAAACACTGATTTGATTTGTTTGACCCACGCGAATGTGACCAAAGACATGACTGAAACAGAACCAACTTGCCACCAGACCATCCGGTGGCCAGTTTATTAGGTACATCCAGAATAGCCTGAATTATTTGGGGTATGGACACTTTGCTCAATTGTTATCAAGGGACCTAACATGTGCCAGGAAAACATTCCCTAAACCATTACACCACTGCCACTAGTCTGTACCATTGACACCAGGAAGGATGGAGCCATGGACTCATGTACCAGCGATCATACCATTCTCAAAATCGCTTAGGTCACTCGAATTGCCCATTCTAACTTTCAATCGAACAGTAACTGAATGCCTCAAAGCCTCTCTGCCTGCTTTATATAACCAGCCACAGCCGCGTACCTAATAAACTGTCCACTGAGTGTATACAAATTAATGTGATATTTGATGCTCCCTCTCACTAGTTGATTCTACAATGTAGGCCTACACACATGATTTAAGTTTGTGTGATTGTGTAATATGGTGGTTGGTGACATGTTTATTCGACATTATAAACAAACCTTACTGTTACTGTCCGACGTTCTGTCACAGATGCACCTCCCCTGACTTCACTCCTCAACTTTCTTCAACACAGTTGGTTGCTTTCGCCTTACCATTCAAACGTGAGGTTGGAATAATAACATGTTCAGCTACTTAAGATGTTAGCTCAAATCTAGGTTGTGCCTTTAGATTTAAAGGAAATTAACTAAGGAAGAACTGTTCACTTCTCTCATTGACTTCTCAAACCCCGGTCTGAGACTTCCTAAAATCGCCACTTGATACAGCTACTACCGGAAGTGACGTTTAGCAGCAGATTAGAAGAGCATTTTCGCAAACACTAACCCTTTTCCTAACCTTAACCTTATATCCTAACCTGCTATGTTAATTAACCAGGGGTCTGGTTAGACTGTAAACTCTCCTTCCAGACTCACATTAAGCATCTCCAATCAAAATTTAAATCTAGAATCGGCATCCAATTTCTCAACAAAGCATCCTTCACTCATGCTGCCAAACATACCCTCGTAAAACTGACTATCCTACCGAACCTTGACTTCAGCGATGTCATTTACAAAATAGCCTCCAACGCTCTACTCAGCAAATTGGATGCAGTCTATCACAGTGCCATCCGTTTTGTCACCAAAGCCCCATATACTACCCACCACTGTGACCTGTATGTTCTCGCTGGCTGGCCCTCGCTACATATTCGTCGCCAAACCCACTGGCTCCAGGTCATCTATAAGTCTTTGCCAGGCAAAGCCCCACCTTATCGCAGCTCACTGGTCACCATAGCAGCAACCACTCGTAGCACGCGCTGCAGCAGGTATATTTCACTGGTCACCCCCAAAGTCAATTCCTACTTTGTCCGCCTTTCCTTCCAGTTCTCTGCTGCCAATGACTGGAACGAATTTCAAAAATCACTGAAGCTGGAGACTCATATCTCCCTCACTAACTTTAAGCGCCAGCTGTCAGAGCAGCTCACAGATCACTGCACCTGTACATAGCCCATCCAACTACCTCATCCCCATACTGTTTTTTTGCTCCTTTGCACCACAGTATTTTTTTTTTAATGTGTTTTATTTTACCTTTATTTAACCAGGCAAGTCAGTTCAGAACAAATTCTTATTTTCAATGACGGCCTAGGAACAGTGGGTTAACTGCCTGTTCAGGGGCAGAACGACAGATATGTACCTTGTCAGCTCGGGGGTTTGAACTTGCAACCTTCCGGCTACTATGCTCTAACCACTAGGCTACCCTGCCGTATCTCTACTTGCACATTCATGTTCTGCACATCTATCACTCCAGTGTTTAATTGCTATATTGTAATTATTTTTGCCACTATGGCCTATTTATTGCCTTGCCTCCCTTATTTGAACTCATTTGCACACACTGTATATAGACTTTTTTTATATTGTGTTATTGACTGTATGTTTGTTTATTCCATGTGTAACTCTGTGTTGTTGTTTGTGTTGCACTGCTTTGCTTTATCTTGGCCAGGTCGCAGTTGTAAGTGAGAACTTGTTCTCAACTAGCCTACCTGTTAAATAAAGGTGAAATAAAAAAACATGCATAATCTATATGAGCAGAATTGCTGTCTTATCGCAATTTGGAACTAAATCCTTAATTATTTTTCTGGAAGCTGTGTTGTGACATTGTCCCTACATTTCCCACCATTTGACTGACAGCTAGCAAGAGGCACATCATGCACACACAGCAGAGCAATGATGTGGTGCACATACAGTGGCTTGCGAAAGTACCCCCTTGGCATTTTTCCTATTTTGTTGCCTTACAACCTGGAATTAAAATGGATGTTTGGGGGGGTTGTATTATTTGATTAATACAACATGCCAACCACTCTGAAGATGCAAAATATGTTTTATTGTGAAAGAAACAAGAAATAATATAAAAAAAAACAGAAAACTTGAGCGTGCATAAGGGGGTATGTCTCTATAAGCTTGGCACATCTAGTCACTGGGATTGTTGCCCATTCTTCAAGGCAAAACTGCTCCAGCTCCTTCAAGTTGGATGGGTTCCGCTGTTATACAGCAATCTTTAAGGCATACCACAGATTCTCAATTGGATTGAGGTCTAGACTTTGACTAGGCCATTCCAAGACATTTAAATGTTTCCCCTTAAACCACTCAAGTGTTGCTTTAGCAGTATGCTTTGGGTCATTGTCCTGCTGGAAGATGAACCTCCATCCCAGTCTCAAATCTCTGGAAGACTGAAACAGGTTTCCCTCAAGACTTTCTCTGTATTTAGCGCAATCCATCATTCCTTCAATTCTGGCCAGTTTCCCAGTCCATGCCAATGAAAAACATCCCTACAGCATGATGCTGCCACCACCATGCTTCACTGTGGGGATGGTATTCTCGGGGAGATGAGAGGTGTTGGGTTTGCGCCATTTATAGTGTCTTCCTTGTTGGCCAAAAAGCTCAATTTTAGTCTCACCTGACCTCCTGGACTCTGATCTGGTTTTGACCTTTTGCCTGTCCACGACCATTCTCTTGACTACTCCTTTTGGACGAATAAACATTCTATGACTCCAACCATCTTCCTCCTGTGGCTGCATCTGGGTCTCGCCTTGTGTCAAGATACTTCCATATGTTTGGGGAGTCTCCTACATGCCTTTTGGCGAACACCAAACATGTTTGCTTATTTTGTTCTGGCCACACTTCCGTAAAGCCCATGTGTATGTGTCAGTGCTGTGTGTAAGTTGACTATGCAAACAATTTGGAATTTCCAACACATTACTGTTTCTTATTTTTTTTTAAAGAAGCGGTGTAGTCAGTCTTTCTTCAACTGTTAGCCAAGAGGGACTGGCATGCATAGTATTGATATTAGCCCCCTGATTATAATGAAGATAAAAACAGGCTGGTCTGTTCTGGACCAGCTGCAGCTTAACTCGGTCCTTCTTTGACCATATGACTGGACAATAAATCAAGATAAGATCAAACTAGGGCCTGCAGCATTGTATTTAGTCAAACACATTTTTTCCCAACAGTTTTCTAGGAGCTGGCCTGAAGACAAACACTTTCCTTTTTCAGATTAAAGATATGACAGATAGAAAGCTACTGAGGATGTTAGCTGACTCTATCTACAATAACTCGGCAATGCCAGAAGGTTTGTCATTATTGATAGATAACAATAATTTCCCCACCTCTTCACAAAATCCACCCTAATTTTACAAAATTCAAACTTAAAGTATTTCTTTCATTATAAGATGTTTGATGCATGAAGATGATGGCTCACTGTTCTTGGTTGGCATTTCCTTCCTTCCTGCCCACGTTGCCAATGAAGTAATCATTAAAATAATATAATAACAATATCAAATGCTCTGCCTGAACATCGCTTGTGGTACAGTTGCATATCAGTGAGAAATTATTTTATTTCAGAGTCGTGCGCATGTGCAATAACTTTGAACTTTGTAGTGTTGTACGAGAAGACTGCAGCCCAGGTAAGGAACAAATAGCAAGCAAACTAATTGGAGCAACATCAGTTACATTTCCTTGAGCAACTGCAATTGTGGCTGATTTAATTTATCCTCCTACAGATGGGTAATAGCTCTTTCAAACATGCCTGGGAGAGGGAGTGAGGAATAACCATTGACATTTCATTGTTGAAGTTCAACGCCCACAAATACACCGCTACGATAATTGATGCTCCAGGCAATCGCAATTTCATCAAGAACATGATCACTGGGTCATCACAGGTAAGCTGTCCATGGTAGCCTATCTGCCTGTGGGTGTTTGCAGTTTAGGCCAGGGATGGGGAAACTCCAGTCCTCGGGAGCTGGTGTGATTTCACACTTTTTCCCATCCCTAGCAAACATAGCTGGTTGAAGTAATTGCGTTCTAAACTGAAGATGTTGATTATTGGAGTTGGGTGTGTTGGCTGGGGCAAAAGTGACACCAATCTGTCCCCATAGGACTAGTTGTCTATCACTAGTTTAGGCCAATGCGAATGATTGGTCTTGGTGGTAACCTAATCTTGTGCCTTTGTTCACCATTCATTTCAGGCTGATGTTGCCCTTCTGGTGGTGTCTGCTGCCAGAGGGGAGTTCGAGGCCGGTTTGGCCAGACCAGGGAGCATGCCTGGCTCTCCTACGCGCTCGGTGTCAAACAAGACACTTTGATGAAGTGATCCAAAGCGTGAGCATTTTCCTCAAGAATCAGCTATGATCCCACTGCTGTGTAATTCGTTCCAATCTTGGCTGGACCGGGGTCAACCATATTCTCCCATCTCAGAAAGTGAGAGAATTTTGATTTAATTTATAAAGATGTCTGCTGTGTACATGTCACTGCTCAAAGGTTCCAGTGTGGAAGATCAAGACTGGGATTCTGAAGCCTACCATGATCCTGTCGTTGTCCCCTACAAAGCTTAATGCAGAGGTCAAGTCCATTTAGATGCACCACCAGGGTCTGGAGCTGGCTGGGCCTGGTCACAACATGGGCTTCAACATCAAGAACTTAGCTGTGAAGAACTTCCGCTGCGAAGATGTGGCTGAGAACATTGTACTGTGCTCATTTAGTTCTGTATTACTTCCCACAGCTCATAATCTGAACCATCCTGGCAAAATCAAGATGGGCTACTCTCCTGTGCTGGACTGCCACATCACCCATGTGACCTGCCGCTTTGCAGAGCTGAAGGAGAAGCTTGACCGTCGCACAGGAAAGACGCTAGAGGACTTTCCCCAGACCCTGAAGTCTGGAGATGCTGCCACTGTCAAGATGATCCCCAACAGAACCCCCTGAGAGCTTTTTCACCTACCCTCCTTGAGGTACACTACACTTCTCACCATCTTTTCAGGGTACTGGTAGTGAGCTTAGAAATTGCAGCTGTTACTGCATAACATTTTCTAGATCAATGTTTTACTGGCACATGGCTTTCCTTCCTACATGTCTGGTCTTTTAACAAATGGCTGCTTGTACACCAGGTGCTCCCCATCTAGACTAGATTATGATTTTTCAACACCGATACAGCTACTGATTATTGGAGGACCAAAAAAAGCCGATACTGATTAATCGGCCGATTTAAAATCAAATTAAAATGTATTTGTAATAAGGACAATTACAACAATACTGAATGACACTTATTTTAACTTAATATAATACATCAATAAAATCCATTTAGCCTCAAATAAACAATGAAACATGTTCAATTTGGTTTAAATAATGCAAAAACAAAGTGTTGGAGAAGAAAGTAAAAGTGCAATATGTGCCATGTAAGAAAGCTAACGTTTAAGTTACTTGCTGAGAACATGAAAGCTGGTGGTTACTTTTAACATGAGTCTTCAATATTCCCAGGTAAGAAGTTTTAGGTTGTAGTTATTATAGCAATTATAGGACTATTTCTCTCTTATACGATTTGTATTTCATATACCTTTGACTATTGGATGTTCTTATAGGCACACTAGTATTGCTAGTGTAACAGTATAGCTTCCATCCCTCTCCTCGCCGCTACCTGGGCTCGGACCAGGAACACATCGACAACAGCCACCCTCGAAGCAGCGTTACCCATCGCTCCACAAAAGCCGCGGCCCTTGCAGAGCAAGGGGAACAACTACTTCAAGTCTCAGAGCAAGTGATGTTTGAAACGCTATTAGCGCGCACCCTGCTAACTAGCTAGCCATTTCACATTGGTTACACCAGCCTAATCTCGGGAATTGATAGGCTTGAAGTCATAAACAGTGCAATGCTTGAAGCATTGCAAAGAGCTGCTGGCAAAACGCACTAAAGTGCTGTTTGAATGAATGCTTACGAGCCTGCAGTTGCCTACCATCGCTCAGTCAGACTGCTCTATCAAATATCAAATCATAGACTTAATTATAACATAATAACACACAGAAACAAGAGCCTTGGGTCATTAATATGGTCGAATCCGGAAACTATCATTTCGAAAACAAAATGTTTATTCTTTCAGGGAAATACGGAACCGTTTCATATTTTATTTAACGGATGGCATCCCTAAGTCTAAATATTGCTGTTACATTGCACAACCTTCATGTCACGCCTTGGTCTTAGTATTTTGTGTTTTCGTTAATTATTTGGTTAAGCCAGGGTGTGACATGGGTTTATTTTGTTGTATTTCGTATTGGGGTTTTGTAGTTATTGGGATTGCGGCTGAGTAGGGGTGTTGTATAGGCTTGGCTGCCTGAGGCGGTTCTCAATCAGAGTCAGGTGATTCTCGTTGTCTCTGATTGGAAACCGTATTTAGGTAGCCTGGGTTTCACTTTGTATTTTGTGGGTGATTGTTCCTGTCTCCGTGTTAGTGTTCACCAGACAGGCTGTATTAGGTTTCACGTTCCATTTGTTGTTTTTGTATTTGTATAGTTATTTAATGTATCGCGATCATTCATTAAAGACATGAGTAACCACCACGCTGCATTTCGGTCCGACTCTCTTTCGACAAACTAAGAACGCCGTTACAGAATCACCCACCACACACGGACCGAGCAGCGTGTTAACAGGCAGGAGCCACAGGAGAGGCAACAGAAGCAGCTGCAGTGGGAGAGGCTGCACCACTTGGAGAATTGGACATGGGAGGAAGAACTAGACGGAAAAGGACCCTGGGCTCAGCCTGGTGAATATCGCCGCCCCAAGGAGGAAATAGAGGCGGCGAGAGCGGAGAGGCGCTGGTATGAGGAGGCAGCACGGCGACGTGGATGGAACCCCGGGAATCAGCCCCAAAAATGTCTTGGGGGGGGCTTACAGGGAGTATGGCTACGCCAGGTAGGAGACCTGCGCAAGCTCCCTGTGCTTACCGGGGGGCTAGAGAGACCGGGCGGGCACCGTGTTATGCAGTGGTGCGCACGGTGTCCCCAGTGCGGGTGCATAGCTCGGTGCGGTATATTTCAGCTCCGCGTATCGGCCCGGGCTAGATTGAGCGTCGAGCCAAATGACATGAAGCCGGCTCTACGCGTCTGGTCCCCAGTGTGTCTCCTTGGGCCGGCTTACATGGCACCAGCCTTGTGCTCGTAGTCTCCGGTTCGCCTACATAGCCCAGTGCGGGCTATTCCACCTTGCCGCACTGGCAGGGCAACCGAGAGTATTCAACCGGGTAAGGTTGGGCAGGCTCGGTGCTCAAGAGCTCCAGTGCGCCTGCACGGTCCGGTCTATCCAGTACCACCTCCACACCCCAGCCCTCCGGTAGCAGCTCCCCGCACCAGGCTTCCTGTGCGTGTCCTCGGCCCAGTACCACCAGTGCCAGCACCACGCATCAGGCCTACAGTGCACCTCGCCTCTCCTGCGCTGTCGGAGTCTCCCGCCTCTTCAGCGCTGTCGGAGCCTTTCTCCTCTCCTGCGCTACCGGAGTCTCCTGTCTGTTCAGCGCAGTCAGATCTGTCAGTCTGCATGAAGCAGCCAGAGCTGTCAGTCTGCAAAGAGCTGCCAGTCTGCAAGGAGCTGCCAGTCTGCAAGGAGCTGCCAGTCTGCAAGGTGCTGCCAGCCTGCATGGAGCAGTCAGAGCTGTCAGCCTGCATGGAGCAGTCAGAGCTGTCAGTCTGTATGAAGCAGCCAGAGCTGTCAGTCTGCATGAAGCAGCCAGATCTGTCAGTCTGCAAAGAACGTCCAGTCTGCAAGGAGCTGTCAGTCTGCAAGGAGCTGTCAGCCTGCATGGAGACAGCCAGAGCTGTCAGTCTGCAAGGAGCTGCCAGTCTGCAAGTAGCTGCCAGTCTGCAAGGAGCTGCCAGTCTGCAAGGAGCTGCAAGGTGCTGCCAGTCTGCATGGAGCAGCCAGAGCTGTCAGTCTGCAAGGAGCTGCCAGTCTGCAAGTAGCTGCCAGTCTGCAAGTAGCTGCCAGTCTGCAAGGAGCTGCCAGTCTGCAAGGAGCTGCAAGGTGCTGCCAGTCTGCATGGAGCAGCCAGAGCTGTCAGTCTGCAAGGAGCTGCCAGTCTGCAAGTAGCTGCCAGTCTGCAAGGAGCTGTCAGTCTGCAAGGTGCTGCCAGTCTGCATGGAGCAGCCAGAGCTGTCAGTCTGCATAGAGCAGTCAGATCTGCCAGTCAACCAGTCTCTTCCAGATCTGCCAGTCAACCAGAATCTTCCAGATCTGCTAGTCAACCAGAATCTTCCAGATCCGCCAGCCAGCCAGGATCTACCGGAGCCTACTACCTGCCTGAGCTTCATCTCAGTACTGGGCTTCCTCTCAGTACTGGGCTTCCTCTCAGTACTGGGCTTTCTCTCAGTCCCGGGCTGCCCCTCAGTTCCGGGCTGCCCCTCAGTCCCGAGCTGCCCCTCAGTCCCGAGCTGCCTCTCAGTTCAGTGGGGTTCTGGGTGAGGACTATTAGGCCATGGTCGGCGGCGAGGGTGGATTATCCCAGGACGCGAAGGGGAGGAACTATGACATTAATGGAGTGGGGTCCACATCCTGAGCCGGAACCGCCACCATGGACAGACGCCCACCCGGACCCTCCCTATGGTTTTGAGGTGCGTCCGGGAGTCCGCACCTTAGGGGGGGGTGTTCTGTCACGCCTTGGTCTTAGTATTTTGTGTTTTCGTTAATTATTTGGTCAGGCCAGGGTGTGACATGGGTTTATTTTGTTGTATTTCGTATTGGGGTTTTGTAGTTATTGGGATTGCGGCTGAGTAGGGGTGTTGTATAGGCTTGGCTGCCTGAGGCGGTTCTCAATCAGAGTCAGGTGATTCTCGTTGTCTCTGATTGGGAACCGTATTTAGGTAGCCTGGGTTTCACTTTGTATTTCGTGGGTGATTGTTCCTGTCTCTGTGTAGTGTTCACCAGATAGGCTGTATTAGGTTTCACGTTCCGTTTGTTGTTTTGTATTTGTATAAGTTATTTCATGTATCGCGATTCATTCATTAAAGAACATGAGTAACAACCACGCTGCATTTCGGTCCGACTCTCTTTCGACAAACGAAGAATGCCGTTACACTTCAATGTTATGTCATATTTACGTAAAATTCTGGCAAATTAGTTGCATATACCCTGACTCTGCGTGCAATGAACGCAAGAGACGTGACACAATTTCACCTGGTTAATATTGCCTGCTAGCCTTTCTCTTAGCTAAATATGCAGGTTTAAAAATATATACTTCTGTGTATTGATTTTAAGAAAGGCATTGATGTTTATGGTTAGGTACACGTTGGAGCAACGACAGTCCTTTTTTTGCGAATGCGCACCGCATCGATTATATGCAACGCAGGACACGCTATATAAACTAGTAATGTCATCAACTATGTGTAGTTATAACTAGTGATTATGATTGATTGATTGATTGATTGTTTTTTATAAGATAAGTTTAATGCTAGCTAGCAACTTACCTTGGCTTCTTATTGCATTTGCGTAACAGGCAGGCTCCTCGTGAGGTAGGTGGATAGAGCGTTGGACTAGTTAAGATTGAAGATTGAATCCCTGAGCTGACAAGGTAAAAATCTGTTGTTCTGCCCTTGAACAAGGCAGCTAACCCACCGTTCCTTCAGGTCGTTTTGCAGCAAGGTGCTTGAAGCAGATGTTTGCTGTGGGGGTCATCAAGTCAGTGGATAAGGATCAAAGAAGCATGCACAGAAAGGCCATGTCTCAAAATGAATGAATTTTAGTTTACCAGTTCTGTTATGAAAAGAGCTTGTAGCATCAAGTTGACTGTGTGTGTGTGGGTGTTGCAACACAAGGCACTGTTTTTGAATGTGAAGTTGCTTTTACATTTGACTCCTCTGGAATGACTTCAGGAATTGAATGGCCTGTTGCATTTTAGACTGAAATGTTTAAATGTGCAAAAAGCTTCAGACTGAAATAAGTATTTTACTTTCCCTGAAGTCCTGTACATTTGTAGCAACTAGTCCTTTTTCTTTAGAAGTGACTACAAGTGTTAGTTTCTGTACATGCTGTTCTGGGTTGGTGACACTTATTCTTATTATTGGAATATAAAAACGGCAAATGATTCAAATCCATTACAACAAAACACTTTAATACAATGGAATGATTGGGGTTGATATTCCTTTACATAGAGTGTAAACCAGAGGAATTAGTCAATGGGGAGGTAAGGACACATCTATCAGTTCCATCTGGTTGCAATGACCTGTCCAAAAAGCACTCAGCATTCTAAGGATATAACACTGGGCTAGGCAAACTTTATTTCTCCTCGACTGCCTCTTTCTGGATGAATTTGAATGTCCACACCGGCTACATCTTAGTTTGTCTAAACAGTGGCACTTGTGACTCTTGTCCCATATATAAATCCTGATTGACCTAACCCTGTATGGGTTTGAAGTGTCAATGGACATTTGTTCAAACCTCTCCCTAGGCCATCTGAGAATTCTCCACAATTATTGCTTCGACTGACCTCATTGACCTTCCCATGTCCTCATGAGTGTTTGTAGCGATCAGAAGTGGTTCTTCAAACCCTGAGTGGCTTTTTTTTTAAATAGCACTGCTCAATTCCAGTCATGTTTCTACCATGCACAGAAAGGTCTACATAGTAAGGTGGAGATGACTGATCACACAGTGAAACGGTGTTAAGAGGAGAGAACTACTGGTGACCTGTGAGGTTCCACAGGGGCTTCTGATATCCCACCGTACAGTAGCAGCAGGTGTGATACTGAGACAATCCTAATACATGTGCAACACAAAGCGAGCAACGACAAGGAACACACTGAATGAAGACGTATTTCATCATGAGTTATCATGGTATGCTTCAGTCGGAGACATGAGAATCTCTTCAGTCTAATGGGGGTGTAGGATGACGAAATGGTGAGACATGGGTGACATGGTTTCTTTCGTATTTGTCCTTCTCCAGAAATGCAAGCAATGATATCAGTGATGCCCACCAGTAAAATGATTACAGATAATATTGAAACACAGCTGCCCTGTTATCTGGCAGGCAGAGAGCACATGTATGATTGTACATGGTTGTACAATAAAACATGTATATACACACACACACACAGAAATATATATATATATATATATATACATATATATATATATATATATATATATATATATATATATATATATATATATATATATATATATATATATATATATATATATGTACACACAGTAACAGCATGAACATAGACTTTAGGGTAAGTGCTAGGTTTTGAGAGTGGCTATGGCAGTCATAGGCCGTGCTCTAAGGTTTAGATAATACTGGTAAGAATACTTGTTTTATTTACAACATGGATGTGCTCAGCATCCAGTGGCTAGTTGAGCTTACTTCGGTTTCTTGTGTTTTTTTCTTTAGCACACTGGTTTCATATGTTGTTACAGTAGCTATTTACAGAACAGGGATACTACTAGGGGTGAGGGCGGGGGGTTATAGTGCAAGCCTCATCTGGCTGTCATTCACTTAAGATGTGGACAAAGGACATTGGGAATGCCCCTTTCCTTTCCGTCTGCCCTTCAATGTGGCCGATCTGAAAGGAAACAGAGAGAGAGAGAGAGAGAGTGATAACGTGTTAGGTGAGGGCAACCGCACTGAACAGTGTTCCTGTTCAATGTTTAGCCTGCTATAAGGTCTGTTTGGCTGTGAGTACGGCAAAGTGGTAACTAGTTAAGGTAACACCAGGGAGCCTGCTAGGTTGGGACTAGGTTAAAGGTAACACCAGGGAGCCTGCTAGGTTGGGACTAGGTTAAAGGTAACACCAGTGAGCCTACTAGGTTGGGACTAGGTTAAGGTAACACCAGGGAGCCTGCTAGGTTGGGACTAGGTTAAGGTAACGCCAGTGAGCCTGCTAGGTTGGGACTAGGTTAAGGTAACACCAGTGAGCCTGCTAGGTTGGAACTAGGTTAAGGTAACACCAGTGAGCCTGCTAGGTTGGGACTAGGTTAAGGTAACACCAGTGAGCCTACTAGGTTGGGACTAGGTTAAGGTAACACCAGTGAGCCTGCTAGGTTGGAACTAGGTTAAGGTAACACCAGGGAGCCTGCTAGGTTGGGACTAGGTTAAGGTAACACCAGTGAGCCTGCTAGGTTGGGACTAGGTTAAGGTAACACCAGTGAGCCTGTTAGGCTGAGAAGGGGTTAGGGTAACACCAGTAAGGGTATAACAGTTTAAGTGTAGCACCAGTGAGCCTTCTAGGGGGCCGTTACTCACCCACCACTCCCCGTCCTCCTCTCCTGTCACTATGATCACCTCTCCCTCCACAAACGTCAGCTCGTCATCGTTGTCAGCCTGACAGTCATAGATTGTCTTCACCCGCCGAGATTTGGTCTTCCCCTAAATACACACATGAACATTACCAAAATGTCACTAGAGACAAGTCAATAGTATGTGGACTGGTCTGGTTGCAAAAACATTATGTGTTGTGACCCACCAATTAACAATGCCACCACAACCCTGTCTGTGGCCTCAACCCAAGAGGAACTGGCCACAACCCACCAGTGGGAACACACTACTATTTGCAGAACTACCTAGATATTATTCAATAATACCAGAAAAGTGCTATGGTTTCTGCTGTGTGTCCTTGAGTGAACTTTACCGTGTTGATCTTCCGGGGCAAGGGCACTGGTGTCTCTGGAGCACACGCTGGGCTCCCATTGGTGTCCTCGCTGCCCTGGGGGGACGGGCTCTCCATCTCTGCCTGTTGATTAGCCACCGGGGAGTCGGGGGGCTGGGGCTTCGGCGCAAGCTCTCCAGGGGGTGGTCTCGGATTGGGCAGATCTGCTGCCCCTGGTTTCGGATGGCCGTCTTGGGAGAGCTGAGGCTTGGGGGGTAGGTCTTTGAGCTGGGGTTTGGGCGGTAGGTCCCCTAACTGGGGTTTGGGAGGGAGGTTGGCGAGCTGGGGCTTGGGGGGCAGTTCTCCAGGTTTAGGGGGCAGTTCAGAGAGCTGGGGTTTGGGGAGAAGGTCCCCTAGTTGCGGCTTGTCGGGAAGGATGGCTTTTGTTAGGCATTCAGGTCCTGGAGGGGATTTCTGGAGCACCTCCGGGGGCAGGCCAGGTTTGTCCATAGATGGGTGTATGGTGTCGATCTTACGCAGTGCCACTAAGAGAAGAATCAGGGCACAGGTACTATATTAAACATATGCTGACTCTAAAGCTGGGTCATATGCCATAAATAATGTGCTCCCACCATCAGTTATAGGCATTGCTAATCCCATTTCAACGTACCTTTCTGAGGTAGTTTGGGTAGAACCCTTGGACCAAGTGTAGACTTTGTGATGCTAGAAGTAGTGCTAAAAAAACAGATGGTTATTTGAAGTTAATGAAACATAATCCGATCAGAACTCTCAATCTGGCAATCATACGTAAACAATATTCTGGAAAATATTCTAAATGCCTGCATCCAAAATGGATGTCTATGTACCTTTGCTGCTGTGGAATGCCCTCAAACTTGTTGGACAAAGGTGACATCTTATTCGCAGGAGGAGGGGTGGAGTCACTTCCTGAAATATCGAGATGGTTGTGAAAGATGGAAATATGCTGCTCTGTGTCTATACATAATAATGTATAGACTCTAATAATATATTCAGCCCTATATTTCCCCAAGTCCCAAAATGGTCATCTAAATAAACACAGCTTGTATGTTTGATTTAATTCTCCTGCTTCAATTATTATTATTATAATTCATAATAATTCCTTATGATTCTTATGTAAAAATATTTGAAATTCATCTATACATAACATATTGATATATAGTGCATTCGGAAAGTATTCAGGCCCCTTCAGTTTTTCCACATTCTGTTACATTACAACCTTATTCTAAAATGGATAAAATGTGTCTTTTTCCCTCATCAATCTACACACAATACCCCATAATGACGAAGCAAAAACAGGTTTTTAGAAATGTTGGCAAATTTATAAATATCTAAAAAAACATTTACATAAGTATTCAGACCCTTTATTCAGTATTTTGTTGAAGTACGTTTGGCAGGATTACAGCCTCGAGTCTTCTTGGGTATGACGCTACAAGCTTGGCACACCAGTATTTGGGGAGTTTCTCCCATTTTTCTCTGCAGATCCTCTCAAGCTCTGTCAGGTTGGATGGGGAGCGTCGCTGCACAGCTATTTTCAGGTCCCCTTCAGAGATGTTTGATCGGGTTCAAGTCCAGGCTCTGGCTGGGCCACTCAGTACCTTCAGAGACTTGTCCTGAAGCCTCTTCTGCGTAGTCTTTGCTGTATGCTTAGGGTCGTTGTCCTGTTGGAAGGTGAACCTTCGCCCCAGTCTGAGGTCCTGAGCACTCTGGAGCAGGTTTTCATCAAGGATCTCTCTGTACTGTGCTCCGTTCATATTTCCCTTGATCCTGACTAGTCTCCCAGTCCATGCCGCTGAAAAACATGATGCTGCCACCACCATGCTTCACCATAGGGATGGTGCCAAGTGTCCTCCAGACATGATGCTGCCACCACCATGCTTCACTGTAGAGATGGTACCTGGTTTCCTGCAGACGTGACGCTTGGCATTCAGGCCAAAGAGTTCAATCTTGGTTTCATCAAACCAGAGAATCTTGTTTCTCAAGGTTTGAGAGTCCTTTACGTGCCTTTTGGCAAACTGCAAGTGGACTCTTATGTGCTTTAAGTGCCTTTTACTGAGAAGTGGCTTCCGTCTGGCCACTCTACCATAAAGGCCTGGTTGGTGGAGTGCTGCAGAGATGGTTGTCCTTCTGGAAGTTTCTCACATTTCTCCCAGTTTCTCCCAAAGCGGAACTCTATCAGAGTGAACATTGGGTTCTTGTCACCTCCCTGACCAAGGTTCTTCTCCACCGATTGCTCAGTTTGGCTGGGCGGCCAGCTCTAGGAAGAGTCTTGGTGGTACCAAACTTCTTAAATTTAAGAATGATGGAGGCCACTGTGCTCTTGGGGACCTTCAATGCTGCAGAAATGTTTTGGTACCCTTTCCCATATCTGTGCCTCAACACAATCCTGTTTCAGAGATCTACAGCTCTATAGCCATCACTAAACACAGAGAGGCTGCTGCCTACATACAGACTCAAATCATTAGCCACTGTAATAAACGGATCACCACTTTAATAATGTTTACATATCTTACATTACTCATCTCATATGTATATACTGTATTTTATACCATCTATTGGATCTTGCCTATGCTGCTCGGCCATCGCTCATCCATATGTACATATTCCATCCCTTTACATTTCTGTGTATTAGGTAGTTGTTGTGAAATTGTTAGATTACTTGTTAGATATTACTGCATAGTCGGGAACTAGAAACACAAGCATTTCGCTACACTCGCATTAATATCAGCTAACCGTGTGTGTGTGTGTGACCAATAAGATTTGATTTGACAATTCCTTCAACCTCATTGCTTGATTTTTGCTCTGACATGCACTCTCAACTGTGGGAACTTATAGCTCAGTTGGTAGAGCATGGCGCTTGTAACGCCAGGGTAGTGGGTTTGATTCCCGGGACCACCCATACGTAGAATATATGCACACATGACTGTAAGTCGCTTTGGATAAAAGCGTCTGCTAAATGGCATATATTATTATTATATTATATAGACAGGTGTGTGCCTTTCCAAATCATGTCCAATCATTTGAATTTACCACAGGTGGATGCCAATAATGTTGTAGAAACATCTTAATGGTCAATGGAAACAGGATGCACCTGAGCTCAATGAGCTCACCTCGAGTCTTATGGCAAAGGGTGTGAATATTTATGTAAATACATTTGCAAACATAAAAATAAAAAAAAACGTTTTTCTCTTTGTCATTAGGAAAGGGGAAAGGGAAAGGGGGATACCTAGTCAGTTATACAACTGAATGCCTTCAACTGAAATGTGTCTTCCACATTTAACCCAACCCCTCTGAATCAGAGAGGTGCGTGGGGCTGCCTTAATTGACATCCACGTCTTCGGCGCCTGGACTAATGTGCGCAGTTTGATGAGAGAAAATTATAATTCAATCCATTTTAGGCTATAACATAACAAAATGTGGAGAAAGTGAAGGGGTCCGAATACTTTCCGAATGTACTGTACTATAACTGGTATACAAATACAAATATATTGCTGTACCACAACATGCAATTTTTATAGTAGAAGAGGTGGGGGCTGAGCTTTCCATTAGCTACCATTATGGACTATTATGAGGTACAGAAGCTGTACGCTAGTGATCTGGTATTCCTCAGGTAATAATCAGCATTTTCTTCCATACTAATGATGTTTGAGAGCGTTGTCTCACAGTAAGAGGACACTGTAATATGCTGTTTGTATTTCAAATGACAGACAAGACAACAAAACAATAAAAATAAAATAATGATCTGACATCTAACACATACATTAAACAGGATTGCCATCACACAACAAAATGATCAGGCTGTGTCTGTGTCATTTATAAACAGCACTGAAACACTCTGGTCATGGGGAGAATATGGTTGGAAACCTCAATACTAGGCCAGATATGAGTAACTCTGGTCCTGTAGGGCCTCAGTGTGGGTATGCAATTAGATTGACCTTAGTTCAATCATGTGTGTTAGTGCTGGGCTGGACCAAAGGCCTGCACACACTACGACTCTCCAGGACCAGCGAGTTGAATGGATTATAGATCATGTCCTTCTAATAAAGACGACCAAGTAGTATTCAGATGTGCCTGCTTGGGTCTGGCCACAGAGGGAGGACTCACCCCCGGATAAGCCCCCTCTACTGTGGGAGAGCGGGCTGGGCGGGTCAGACAGGGTGCGTTTGTGCCCAGGGGGAGGGGGCGGAGGCTTCTTCTTAGACAGGGTGGAGCTGCCTCCAGGGGTGAGGGTGGAGGGAGGAGCTGGAGGGGTGACAACATACAAACTCATGCAGTGAAGGGACAGGCGATGGACAGGTGTCATTCATTCGGTCACCTGGGATACCAACAGGAAGGTGAGGGGCTGGGGAAGGTAGTTTGAGAGGGAGGTGTCTTGCCATCAGGACAGGGTTCAACAAAGTTGCTGGACAACGTGGGGGAGATATGTTAACACAACATCAATGCAGGTAAAAAAAAAAAAAGCATACTGGTGAACAGAAAAATCCTGGATGGGAATACAAAGAAGATGAACAGAGAACAATGTATAGTGTGTGTGTGTGTCGTTTCGTCCTATCTTTGTAGGTGGGTGTTCACCACAAGAGGTGGGTGGCCTTTTAATTGGGGAGGAAGGAAGGGCTCGTGGTAATGGCTAGAGCAGAATAGGAACGGTATCAAATACACCAACGGCATAGTTTCCATGTGTTTGGTGCAATTCCATTTACTCCATTCCAGCCATTATTATGAGCCGTCCTCCCCTCAGCAGCATCCTACGATGTACACACTCCTGAGATTTTAAGACCTACATAGAGTAAGTTCTCCCGAAACAGCTAGTCCCATTCCCAGCAGTGTGTAAGCCTGGAAACAGACGCTAGAAGAACGTGGCTAATAGAGAACTCAGCCGGTCAGAGAGGAAAGTCAATCTGCATCCCAAATGGAACCCTATATCCTACCTATATGTAGTGCACTACTTTTAGACCCCATAGGGCTCTGATCAAAAGTAGAGCACTACGTAGGGAATATGATGTCATTGCGTCAGCTATGGTAACACTTTACAGCTCAGGGGTGGCGACATGTCACAAAATGTCATGAGACTGTGGGTAAGCAAATAATACCGAACCACACTGCTACAGTGCAATTGTTATAAGTTGAAGACGCCACCCGTTTTTTTTACTGGGACGTAAAGTGCTACTAGTACAACTGGGCAGCAGATCTATACACAGCAGGACAAAATGTAAAAACTGGATATTCACTGATGTATGGTCGAGTGCCAGCCAGAGTGGCGTAGTGCGAGTGAGAGCCGAGGAATGCCAAATGGGGCGCTGAAAGAGAAAGAAAGGATAAAAACAGAGAGAGAGAGAGAGAGAGAGAGAGAGAGAGAGAGAGAGAGAGAGAGAGAGAGAGAGAGAGAGAGAGAGAGAGAGAGAGAGAGAGAGAGAGAGAGAGAGAGAGAGAGAGAGAGAGAGATGAAGAGTGTGGGAGAGAATCTATGTCAAGCTCAGAGAGCTTCTCCCACACACTGGTTTGCATTTGAAAGTACACCCTATTCCCTAAGTAGTGCATTACCTTTGACCAGAGTCCTTTGTAGACCTTGGTCAAAAGTAGTGCACTAATATAGGGAATAGGGTGCCTTTTGGGACGTCGACAATATAAAGCAGCCGATAAAATCTTATCAGTGACAAGCAAAGCAGAAGAGGAGAAATTGCACCAGCAAATGCCTAAGCAAGCAACTCCAATGACCACTTCAAAAGAGACCTGCGGGTAAAAGCTCTTGTGAGTAAAAAGCAGCTGCTGGTTTTCTTCACTCCACTCAACAGCGTATTGGCATCAACAATGTAGCCCACCGTATTGTAACAAGGATATAGTAGTTTGTATTGGCATCAACAATGTACTGTATTGTAACAAGGATATAGTAGTTTGTATTGGCTTCAACAATGTACTGTATTGTAACAAGGATATAGTAGTTTGTATTGGCATCAACAATGTAGCCCACCGTATTGTAACAAGGATAAAGTAGTTTGTATTGGCTTCAACAATGTACTGTATTGTAACAAGGATATAGTAGTTTGTATTGGCTTCAACAATGTACTGTATTGTAACAAGGATATAGTAGTTTGTATTGGCTTCAACAATGTACTGTATTGTAACAAGGATATAGTAGTTTGTATTGGCATCAACAATGTAGCCCACCGTATTGTAACAAGGATATAGTAGTTTGTATTGACATCAACAATGATGCCCACCGTATTGTAACAAGGATATAGTAGTTTGTATTGGCTTCAACAATGTTCTGTATTGTAACAAGGATATAGTAGTTTGTATTGGCATCAACAATGTAGCCCACCGTATTGTAACAAGGATATAGTAGTTTGTATTGGCTTCAACAATGTAGCCCACCGTATTGTAACAAGGATATAGTAGTTTGTATTGACATCAACAATGTAGCCCACCGTATTGTAACAAGGATATAGTAGTTTGTATTGGCATCAACAATGTAGCCCACCGTATTGTAACAAGGATATAGTAGTTTGTATTGGCTTCAACAATGTTCTGTATTGTAACAAGGATATAGTAGTTTGTATTGGCATCAACAATGTAGCCCACCGTATTGTAACAAGGATATAGTAGTTTGTATTGGCTTCAACAATGTACTGTATTGTAACAAGGATACAGTAGTTTGTATTGGCATCAACAATGTAGCCCACCGTATTTTAACAAGGATATAGTAGTTTGTATTGGCATCAACAATGTAGCCCACCATATTGTAACAAGCATATAGTAGTTTGTATTGGCATCAACAATGTAGCCACCGTATTGTAACAAGGATATAGTAGTTTGTATTGGCATCAACAATGTAGCCCACCGTATTGTAACAAGGATAAAGTAGTTTGTATTGGCTTCAACAATGTACTGTATTGTAACAAGGATATAGTAGTTTGTATTGACATCAACAATGAAGCCCACCGTATTGTAACAAGGATATAGTAGTTTGTATTGGCTTCAACAATGTTCTGTATTGTAACAAGGATATAGTAGTTTGTATTGGCATCAACAATGTAGCCCACCGTATTGTAACAAGGATATAGTAGTTTGTATTGGCTTCAACAATGTAGCCCACCGTATTGTAACAAGGATATAGTAGTTTGTATTGACATCAACAATGTAGCCCATTGGCATCCGTATTGTAACAAGGATATAGTAGTTTGTATTAGTTTGTATTGGCATCAACAATGTAGCCCACCGTATTGTAACAAGGATATAGTAGTTTGTATTGACTTCAACAATGTTCTGTATTGTAACAAGGATATAGTAGTTTGTATTGGCATCAACAATGTAGCCCACCACCATATAGTAGTTTGTATTGGCATCAACAATGTAACAAGGATATAGTAGTTTGTATTGGCTTAACAACAATAGTACTGTATTGTAACAAGGATACAAGGATATAGTAGTTTGTATTGGCTTCAACAATGTACTGTATTGTAACAAGGATATAGTAGTTTGTATTGGCATCAACAAAGTAGCCCACCGTATTGTAACAAGGATATAGTAGTTTGTATTGGCTTCAACAATGTACTGTATTGTAACAAGGATATAGTAGTTTGTATTGGCATCAACAATGTAGCCCACCGTATTGTAACAAGGATATAGTAGTTTGTATTGGCATTAACAATGTAGCCCACCGTATTGTAACAAGGATATAGTAGTTTGTATTGGCATCAACAATGTACTGTATTGGAACAAGGATGTAGTAGTTTGTATTGACTTCAACAATGTACTGTATTGTAACAAGGATATAGTAGTTTGTATTGGCATCAACAATGTAACAAGAATATAGTAGTTTGTATTGGAACAAGGATGTAGTAGTTTGTATTGACTTCAACAATGTTCTGTATTGTAACAAGGATATAGTAGTTTGTATTGGCTTCAACAATGTACTGTATTGTAACAAGGATATTGTAGTTTGTATTGGCTTCAACAATGTACTGTATTGTAACAAGGATATAGTACTTTGTATTGGCATCAACAATGTAGCCCACTGTATTGTAACAAGGATATAGTAGTTTGTATTGGCATCAACAATGTAGCCCACTGTATTGTAACAAGGATATAGTAGTTTGTATTGACTTCAACAATGTTCTGTATTGTAACAAGCATATAGTAGTTTGTATAGGCTTTAACAATGTACTGTATTGTAACAAGGATAGTGAAGAGTAAACTGTGGTGTGAGTGTTGGTGTTCTAACTCCTGTCCTCAGGGAGGGATGTTATGGTTCATTATAATTGTGCTGACTGCTGGTTGCCTCCAGGAGTCTGTTTGTATATGGTCAGATAGTGTTGATGATAAGGAAGTGTGCTGGTCTTCGTCCCAAATGGCACCCTATTCCCTATACAGTGCACTGTTTGACCAGGGCCCATAGGGAATCACATAGGGCTCTGGTCAAAAGTAGTGCACTATGTAGGGCATAAGGTGCCATTTGGGACGCATCCCCTGGATTCCCATAAAGAAGCATTAAAAAGACCAGCCGGGTGTATTTTCCTATCTGGCTGTGTGCATCTCCACTTTCCCTTTCACTCCCGCCTCGCCTGCAGCCATCATTTCCTGGGAGGTGCCTTGCTTGTGTAAGCAGTCTATATGACAGCCGCTTCCCACCCTGATTGACAAATTACATTCCTCTCAAGGGTGTGTGTGTGTGTGTGTGTGTGTGTGTGTGTGTGTGTGTGTGTGTGTGTGTGTGTGTGTGTGTGTGTGTGTGTGTGTGTGTGTGTGTGTGTGTGTGTGTGTGTGTGTGTGTGTGTGTGTGTGTGTGTGTGTGTGTGTGTGAGAGAGCGAGAAAGAGAAAGAGAAAGAGGGGGAAAGATTAATCATATAAGCAACTTGGTTAACTAGTGTTATGATAACAATGTTTTATACAGAGCAAAACAGTAAACCGTTTTACTGTGTTATTCCTGAGTACCAGTGTTAGAGATAAGAGACAACTTGCAAGTCTCCATATATGTAAATGCTAGCCAACCTGCTGCGTATCCAATGAACATTCCACAACTGGCCACACAACCTTTAGGACATTTGCATTTAAGGTAGAAATTTGCATGAACATCAATGTAAAAAGAGGAGATAGGTCAAACATGATCTCATTATATCTCCATGTATCTTGTCATGCTTGTCACACTGATAAGAGTGCTCCGGGTTGAAGTTTCCCCTAGGTACAGATCTAGAAACAGCTTCCTCTTTCCCCATTCCTATCCATAACCATGAGTGGGTAAAACGCAAAACTGACCAAAGATGAGCATCTAGGGGTAACTTCACCCTACACTGATAAGCGTCTGGGCCCTAGCCAATCACAATCAGGTCTCACCTTTGCCCTGGTTCCTGGGGGGCAGAGGGGGGGCGTCGGCCACAGGGGAGGAAGAGGAAGTGAGGTCGGTGGAGGCGGAGTACATCTGGTTGGTGAAGGCGCTGTAAGACATGCGCTGCTGCTTGTCCCGGTGGCTGATGAAGCCTGGCAGAGACAGCTTGTCATGAGGAGACATGCTGGACGCGTGGCAGAAACTCTGCGGCCTAGGAGAGCGGTCTTTCTTGATGGGACTAGGCTGCAGACAGAGAGGGGGAGAGAGAGACAACAGGCGCGTCAACTTGGAAGTGTCAACATGGAAGAGTGTCAACTTTCACGTTGGCCTGAATCATGCATTGACGTCAATGGGAGATTGGAGCAAACATTTAAGCGCCGCATGTGGATTTCAAGTTGTGTGCTTATGCCCAGGCGTGTGTGAACGTCAAGTCCCAGTCCGACCTTGTCATCCAGATCGTCATCGCTCTCGTCGATCTCATCAAGCCTCAGGCTCCACTCATACTCCACGTGGATGTGAGGGTAAAACTTGCCCGCTGCAGCCTGCAACAGCTGGGACAAACGCACACACGTTTTGATTACTTTATTTGGATCCACAATGAAACAATAAAATACAGATACCTAAACGTTTAAAAGGTCGTACAAATAAAACACACTGTGATTATACTCCACGAAGCAAGTCAGTCGAAAGGAACTGTATTTTCACCCAACAATCTACCGTAATGAATAGAAGACATGCAACATGAACAAGATTGTTGTTCTCCTTTACTTTGACATGCAAAACATGACATAACATCCCTAATGGCAAAGCACCAACTCACGGTTTTCTGCTACATGTGCCAATGGGAGAATCTCAATTGCATTTCCTTGACTCATCGCGTGCTCTCCTTGTCTCCTTCTCAAAACCCATTGGAGGAAAAGGTCAGAGGGGAGGAACCTTTGACTTTCTTATCCTATGTGTTTTGAGAAGGAGGCAACGAGAGATGTCTTTTTGGGATTGCTGCCAGTGTGGCCATGAGATGGGAGTAAAGATGGCGGACAGGAAAAAAAGGAGAAAAGTGGAATATGAAATGGTGGATCACACAGAACTTTTAGAAGAGCTACAGAAGGAACTTGAGCGTGACGAGCGTGAGGATTCAATCATTGCGGTGGCAGGTGTGGTGAAGACCGCCAAGCTTGAGCCTCGTCTTGATGATGACAAAGATGAATCTGGCCCAGTGGGAGTGAGATTTTTTTGGAGAGAATGGATCCTTGCCTTCTGGCAGATCCATATGTGGTGTCAGGTTGGGTAGAGAAGAGGTTGGGGAATGTTGGGTCGGTGAAAGTGAATCGTGTCGATTTTGTAAAACCTTTTTTTGCCGTCCAGAAGGAGCGTGCACTCTGCCATATGCGACTGGGAACAAGAACTGTGACTTTGCCTTCCTCTCTGGAGCAGGGAGAAAGGAAATGAGTGGAGAAAGAGAAAGGAGAAAGGAGTGTTGAAAGGAGTGATAACTGGAGTGGTGTTAAGTGTTGAGGAGGATCAACTGAAGTTGAAGATTCTCCATGTCTGCGATGAGCGCCGTTTGGTGCGACATAGACCCGATGGAGAGCGTGGTGAAACAGAAAATACCGTTCCACTCATTCCGCTCCTGTCTGCACTACCGAGTTTTGATGCACAGAGTTTTTACCAGATAAAGTCAAGTTAGGATGTGTCAGTTATCCCATGAGAGCTTTTGTCCCGAATCCATTACAGTGTTTTAGGTGTTTTAGCTTATTTGTCATGTGGCAGCAGCTTGTAGGAGGGAGATGTGAGAAGCGTGCCGGAGGACATGAGACAAAGGAATGTGTAGTATATCTGAAAAAAGTTGTGTATGTAAACTGTAGGGGTGCCCATGGTGCTGGAGATCAGAGGTGTCCGGTGAAAGAAAGGCAGGTTGAGGTTGCCAGGATCAGAGTAGTGCAGAAGATGTCATATGCTAAGCCAGTGAAGAGAGTAGAGGATGATGGGTCCAGGGTGAGAGATCCTAAGAGGAGCCCTGTGAGTAGGCTGAGGCCAATAGAGAGTGATAGGAATAAAATGTGCTTAAGGTTGTTTTTTTGGGCGTTCATAGCCATGGTTGTCATTTGTACCGCAGGATGTGGAACGTAAATCACAGAGGATAGATGTTGTGGTGGCAGCTGGAGAGAAGTACTTGGTTGTAAGTCGCTCTGGATAAGAGCGTCTGCTAAATGACTTAAATGTAAATGTAAATGTTGTACGAGATTGCAGAAGAGTTACAAGATGTTTTGAATGATAGTGTTCTGTCCTCCCACCCTGGAGCAGGATCAGATAAGGCCAAAGTAGTGTAACAGTGGTGACACATTTAAATGGGTGTAGGGTTAGTTGGTAGGGCAATTTATTCACAAAGTGTAATGAATTCATACTACAGAATAGTAGGCTGATACACAGCCAATACAGTAGGTGGAGGCAAGCACCTATAACATTTGTTTGAGGACCAAAGAAGAAAAAAAAGAAGGAGGAGGCGAGGAGAGAGGGCGCGAGGAGACAAGGAAACACAATTGAGGGTTCTTCCTCTCTCGTCACTACAGCCCTGGGTGGGCCTTTGGCTGCTGCCCTCTAGTGTCCAAAAAATGTGGTGGTCAACTAGTCCCTTCGATCTATACTACTGTCTACTGTGCTGCTACAGAATCAGATATAGTGTGGATACTTCTTCAACAAAGAACAGGATTGCATCTTTGAGTGTTGCTATCAAATAATACAAATAGCCAAACATATGGTGGATATGGAGCATATTGGCTCATGTTCACAGTGAGATACTTACAGCCTCCTCACACTGAATGTTCTTCAGTCGCCTGGCAACATCCAGTGCCGTCTCACCATTCTGATTGGCTAAAAGAACCGGCATGAAATTGGTAACACATGATTCTGACACATTCCATCAAAAGTCCATTTTGATTAAGAACAGGCATGTTCACATAATCAAAGTGTGTGTGTGTGTGTGTGTGTGTGTGTGTGTGTGTGTGTGTGTGTGTGTGTGTGTGTGTGTGTGTGTGTGTGTGTGTGTGTGTGTGTGTGTGTGTGTGTGTGTGTGTGTGTGTGTGTGTGTGTGTGTGTGTGTGTGTGTGTGTGTGTGTTACTCACTGATGTCAGTGGCTGGTTTGCCCCTCAGCAGTAGTTTGAGGCATTCGTGTTTCTCGTACATGCAGCAGTAGTGCAGAGCAGTGTTCCCCCACTCTGTCTGCTTATCCAGGTTCCCACTGTGACACAAACACACAACAAGGTCATGTCACAGGTCACACCCCCTTTAACACAGAGGTAAAGGTGTCACATTATCATTCACGCTTCGATCAGAAGAATCAAACGGACATAAACGCATCTAAATATACTTCTAAGCCACACTAGCGTGTTTTATCTATCATCAAATGGAAAACAATTCAGCCAATTAGCAAGTGTTAGCATGAAATTGTGAAGGTAGACATATTAATTACTGAGGATCCTCCATTTCCCGGTCTGCCTGAGGGGTAAGCGAGGCAGGGAGTAAACCATCGAGAAGACTGAGAGGATTATATTAAGGCGGGGAACAAGTGGCGGCCCTGACCCAGTTCTGTTTGCCTCGTGGGAATCTAAGCTGTGCTGAGCACTACCCTGCTCATCTTCCTCTTGCAGTAGTGGAGAGACGAGGAGAGCACACTGGCTTCCATGAAGGTATTCCATCAAAATGCACTATTGTTAAGTGACTGTCCCACTGGATGTCATAAGGTGAATGCAAGGTATTCCATCAAAATCTCACATTTAAGACTTCATTTTACATGATGTAATTACTATTTATTTATAGTATTCTGTTATATTTTTGAGTATTTGAGCACAACAGCGTGTGATCTTGTGAGTTTTCACTGCTGTTAAAATCTCATTTCCAATCAGCACAATGCTTCACGTACGGCATACTATGCTTATTTTCACTTAATTTTCCCTTATTTGGAAATTTACCTGTTCTGCACGAGGAAGTCGACCAGATGCAGTGAGGTCTGGTCAGCGGTGCGCACAGAGTAGTGGAGTGCAGTCTCTCCGGCCTCCTGAGGGGGGCGATCACACACAGAAAAAGACATGCAAGACATCATGGAGAGAACATCTCTCTCTCTTTCTCTTTTGCAGCATTTAAAAAGAGGCTGCAGACAACAAAATGGCTCCTAAAATGTGCTTCTCTCCCCCCAAGGCAAGACTGCGAGCGTGATGCGAACATTTGGATGTACCGATGCCGGTAGCAGATACTGAAATGATGATTCAAGACTGGCTTCAGTCTACCCCAATATGAACAAATGCCACCACCACCACCTCCCTGGTCGTGGCTGAACATGTCCACGCTCACACTTGCCGAGAGAATCAGCCATCAAGTCGTTGAGATTTTCCCTGGTGGATGTATCCTTCAAGCAGCATGCATGTTTCTGTGTGTCTCCTGGCACTCTTTTCATTGAAAATGACTGGTAGCTACGTCGGTAATTATGCCTCCAAGTGTGAGTTCCCAGAAAGGAAACTTAGTGGGAAGAGTATGCATACAGTGACACAATAATACCAACCACTAGGAGTACAGCTGGGGTATCTGTTTGGGACTCTCGCTGTCTGGGACTCTGGGTAATGATGTGCTATCTGCTGAGGACACTCCGCCTGCGTCCCAAATAGAACCCTATTCCCTTGAATACTAGCACTACTTTTTTTTACCAGAGACTTGCCCAGTGCACTATAAAGGGAATAGAGTGCCATTTGGGAGAGAGACTCGAAATCAGGTTCACTGACAGACAGGAATGTGTTAGATATCAGTGAGTCAGCCCTGACTGGGAGTTCTGCGGCCTTCAAACAGAGTCAGTGACACATCCCTGGCCACTATTCCCTATGGACTACTTCTGAGAGCACACCGCATCGCTACGTGGTTCAACGTTCAGTGGGCCACAGTACTGACAGCGCAACTGAGTGACTTTACACGTTTGAGCAATGTTGTCTTGTCCAACGCTGTTTAGTAAAGGGAGTAGAAAACGCAATTGTTCTCTGTGGACTGCTCATTACTGCCCATGTACAGTCCAGCCTCCTTACAGGTTCAGTACAACCTACTATTTCCCTATGAAACAGTAGACTTCTGCTCATATTGTCAAATCATACCCACCATACCAGATCAGGGCCTGCATTCAAAGCATCTCAGAGTACGAGTGCCGATTTAAGATCAGCTTTATTTTTGGGATCATAATGAATAAGATTATATGGATAGGGGGGGACCTGATCCTAGATCTGCAATCCGATGAGACGGTTTATGAGTATGGGCCCTGATCAAATGAGATGCGATAATAATACAGTCCAGGGTCTATGAGGTCAGAGGTCCGACTCACCTGTCCACCCTCAGGCAGGGGCTCCATTAGCTCCACCCCCTCAGCGTACACCTGGATGAGAGACAGCAGATCCCTGGACTTGACCGCCTCACACAGCTCGATGGTCTTAGCTGCCGAGGAGGTACAGGTCTTCCGTGCAAACTTGTGGTCCACATACTTAGCATTGATGAACTCCTTCCTCACTGTCCTGTAGGAGGGAGAGAAGGGGGGGAGAAGAAGAAGAAGAAGAAGAGTAGTAGAATAAAGAGATGGAGAGGGTTTTGAAATGTTTGTGCGGATAGCTTTTGCCATAGAGATCCTATAATCCAGTTTCTAGCATGAATGTTTTCCTGACCAAGATGGCCATTTTTTGGGGCATGTTGCTAGAATGCCCATGGCCATTCTAGTGTTATATTTAATTATGTGGCTTTTCCTGCCAGACACATCTAACTGCATAAGATCAAACATACACCAGATTATGCACCCAGTGAAGGTGAGGTCAAATTTCTATGGAGTTGCTAGTCTCTAAGCAGTTCATGTAGTTGCTATTTATGATGCTGAGTACTTACATATCACTTGAAGAAGTGGGCTTTGGTGAGGGACAAGGAAGGTTCCCCTCCATTATTTCATTGAAACTACTGTTCCCTACGTTCTTGGCCAGCTGTGAAGGAAGAGAGACATTTGCCTAAGTATCAAGTCAACAGATGAATGTTAAGATGCTCGTAAGCACTTTGTTTTAATTGTCATAATCATAATCACATCGTAAAATAAAGATTGATTTATTGTTTTTGAATCTATGTTTGTATGTTGATTTACTGTGAAAAAAATGTAAATGTATTTGATTTACTCACCAAGAGTTCAGAGGTGCCTAGTTTATCTAGCTCCATGGATTGGATGCGTGAGATGTGCACTCCCATCTCCCGGTGGATACCAGAGCACTCGATGCAGGTCAAGATGCCTAGGTTAGTGGACAGCCATTTTGGATCTAAGGGCACAGAGAACATGACAACATAAGTTTGTTGCAAACAGGCCTGTGGATAGCTGTCTTGGCTACAAAAAAAAATACAAAATCGGGCTAGAATTCACAGTTTAAGGTACAGACGTTTTGGTTCCAAAAACAGAAATCCAGATATTTTTTTGTACTACCATAAACATACAGTATATATTTGAAATCCAGAATGATAATGCTGAAGGGGGTTGACTATTATCAGTACTAAGCTGACGTGTTATTTCAGGGTGGTATTCAATAGGCTTCAAATGAAAGAAAATGGACTGAAACAGGGAATGACAACCTGAACTGGTCCAATAAGAAATACATGTTGTGGTTTTCTGTTGCAAAACGTTTTGCCACGGTTTGCACTAAAGTCCAACATCACCATCAATGTGAGCAGTGGCAAAAAAACAGCACACACCACTAGAGGGCCTTGGCAACCTCAGGAGCACTACCAGAGCCCAGCAACTAGAATACATTGCATCATTCTGTGTCAAGCAGAATGCCTGAACATGCTCTGACAGCAGAGCCATGTGGTGGAGGGCTAGAAAAGCTTTGAGCTCTTTACTGTAAACCGCTACAGTGACTGACACCACAGCCAAGCCTGAGTGATGCAACTTAAGGTGGCTTAAACCCAGCCTGAGAGCCATACGCAGCTACGCAGACGTAAACAAACTATCTTTACAGATGGCTGAGTGCTGTTAGCTGCCAAGCTTGCTAGCCTGTCTGAATTTGACAGGTTTGTGGCGGATGGACAGGTGGAAGGCTTTCAGAGGCGACGAAACACCAATAAAGCACATGTATGACAGGATGCACAGGGTGGGGTGAGAGCTCTAGAGCTGCAAAACAGTTGCCACTAATACTCCGCTAGAGAGTTTTATTTTAGACAGGACGGGGTCAAAGGAGCACCATATATGAGCCAGCAGTACACTAGCTGGAGGACTCGTTTTAGGGCCCTGTCATAGCCAGGGGTCACTCTGCACAGTTTGACAGTGTCGCATAGCTACAAAGGAGCAGCTTGGTCGACTGGGAGGATGAGAGCAGCTTAGCAAGGCATCAGAATGAAGTAGAAAGCATCAGAGAGCGGTTCAAATGTGGCTCCCCATCTCCCACTGTGATGCCGTGACTTTGGGATGCAGCCTGTTAGCATGCTTAAAACAACGGGTATGCTTATGGTGACCAGACCGGCGCAATGAACTCACTCCAGAGAGGGTGATGTGTGTGAATTATGCAACACGGTGATGTAATGATGTTGATGTTGCAAAAAACACAGGTTTATTTGTCGCTAGCCGCCCGCTAACTCCCTCAGGGGCTCTGTGTGTTTATGCTGACAGAGGTGGATAGGGTGAGTAACTGAGGCGGTGTGTGTGTGTGTGTGTGTGTGTGTGTGTGTGTGTGTGTGTGTGTGTGTGTGTGTGTGTGTGTGTGTGTGTGTGTGTGTGTGTGTGTGTGTGTGTGTGTGTGTGTGTGTGTGTGTGTGTGTGTGTGTGTGTGTGTGTGTGTGTGTGTGTGTGTGTGTGCGTGTAAGTGTAAGTGTGTGTGTGTGTGTGCATTGGGGGAGTCAAAAGGCCAGGGTGTCTCTGCTCTGGGGAGTCTGTTTTTACAGCAGGGGAGGATCAAGTTGGAGGAACAGGGGCCAGAAAGAGGCCCCTGATGCTGCTGCCTTTCTGCTTGCTTGGTTAAAGACATCAGGCTGGCTGCATAGCATATCTCAGGTGTCACCTACTGAGCGAGATAGGGAGCAGCCATGACAGTGCAGAACAGTGGATCGATGTTAGGCTGAGCAGGGATTTTGGAGGGACAACCTTGAAGATGATGAAGTACCCATCAGGGAGTTCAAGGGCGAGATAAAATGCTGAAGCAAAGGTGTTGTTGTCTTCTCCTATCACAAGGTGAATGGTGAGTATGCACAAAGTAGTGGTACATAGGGGGGATATAAAATATAAGGCCCTTGGAAATCCATAGAGGTGGCGGTCAAACGCACACACTCACACATAAACATTATACTGTATATGTACCTGCAGCGCCACAATCACAGCAGACTTCGTTGCCAGGGCTGCGCAGCACGTCATCTATGATGGCTTTGGTCAGGTCCTCGAGGCCGTCCTCTCCTCCTCCTCCTCCTCCTCCTCCTCCGTCCTCTCCTCCACGGAATGCCATGTTCAGAGCCTCCTCCTTACTGTTGGATAGCACCGAGATCCAGCTACACACACACACAACGCATACACAGAGACAGATGCACAAACAGAGTAACGAGTTATTACAGAGCAAGGGGGTTTTAAAATTGCATGAGAATAGTATATAGTAGAGTGCATTTTGGGGATTTCTGTGTGCATAAGCCTGTTAGGTAGAGGCTTTTAGACAAGGGGATGAGTCAACTCCCAACTCCATCTGACAGTATATTCTATACTGTAATATGTAATATTAATATGTATACTGTATTATCTTGAGCCCTTGATGTTTACACTGAGGGTACAAAACATTAAGGACACCTTTCTAATATTGAGTTGTACCTCCCTTTGCCCTCAGAACAGCCCCAATTCACCGGGGCATGGACTCTACAAGGTGTTGAAAGTGTTCCACAGGGATGCTGGCCCATGTTGACACCAATGCTTCCATGTGGACTCCAATGCTTCCATGTTGACACCAATGCTTCCATGTTGACTCCAATGCTTCCATGTTGACTCCAATGCTTCCATGTTGACACCAATGCTTCCATGTTGACACCAATGCTTCCATGTTGACACCAATGCTTCCATGTTGACACCAATGCTTCCATGTTGACACCAATGCTTCCATGTTGACACCAATGCTTCCATGTTGACTTCAATGCTTCCATGTTGACTTCAATGCTTCCATGTTGACTCCAATGCTTCCATGTTGACACCGATGCTTCCATGTTGACTCCAATACTTCCATGTTGACACCAATGCTTCCATGTTGACTCCAATGCTTCCCACAGTAGTGTCCGGTTGGCTGGATGTCCTTTGGATGGTGGACCATTCTTGATACACACGGGAAACTGTTGAGTGTGTAAAACCCAGCAGCGTTGCAGTTCAAGACACACTCAAACCGGTGCGACTGGCACCCACTACCATACCCCCGTTCAAAGACACTTCAATCTTTGTCTTGCCCTTTGACCCTCTAAATGGCCCACATACACAATCCATGTCTCAATAGTCTCAAGGCTAAAAAAAATATTTCTTTAAACTGTGTCCTCCCTTTCATTTACACTGATTGCAGTGGATTTAACAGGTAACATCAGTAAGGGATCATAGCTTTCACCTGGATTCACCTGGTCAGTCTGTTCTTATTGTTTTGTATCCACCCTAGATATGATCTAAATGTGCCTACTGTATCAACCAACACATCTGAACACCCTCCACACACACACATGCACACACACACACACACACACACACACACACACACACACACACACACACACACACACACACACACACACACACACACACACACACACACACACACACACACACACACACACACACACACACACACGCACACTCTAGTTAACCTTGGAAGTCCTTCAACAGCACAGACTCCTCGCAGCCGTCTGTCTGAGTACGCTCATTATGAATCAGCCAGGAAGTGACTGCTACTGTTGCCAACCCACCCGCTGTTCAGCACAGCACAGTACAGCACAGCTCCTTCCTACTTGAATGTAATTTGTGGATTTGTGGATTCAAATAAAGTATTTAAAATGTGTGAGTGTGTGTGTCGGCTAGGAGACAATCATTGTGTTAATTAAAGTATGTTACTGTTTGTGTGTGTGTGTGTGTGTGTGTGTGTGTGTGTGTGTGTGTGTGTGTGTGTGTGTGTGTGTGTGTGTGTGTGTGTGTGTGTGTGTGTGTGTGTGTGTGTGTGTGTGTGTGTGTGTGTGTGTGTGTGTGTGTGTGTGTGTGTGTGTGTGTGTGAGCGAGCGAGCGAGAAGATGCGTGGGTGTACGCGTGTCTTTAAGGGTGAGTTGTTTACTTGCGATACACAGGGCGTGGGTGGGCGAACGTGTGATTGCATAATGCAGGGACGTTATATTTTCAAATAATAAATGTTTCATTTTAAACACTTATTCCACGCCCTATGGGCCCTGGTGAAAAGTAGTGCACTACATAGGGAATTGGGTGCCATTTGGGATGTATCCTAAGGCGAGGCTAAGAGGCAGGGCCTATTGTGTCGCAGTAAAGTTCATGTCAGCGTGGTTAAATGCAGTGGTTCATAAGGGCCCTGACAGTTTAGGAAGACAGAGAAGTTGGAATTGATTTCAATTAATGATCATTGGGTATGAAGTGGCAGAATGTGGTTGAAACTGTGTGTGTGTGTGTGTGTGTGTGTGTGTGTGTGTGTGTGTGTGTGTGTGTGTGTGTGTGTGTGTGTGTGTGTGTGTGTGTGTGTGTGTGTGTGTGTGTGTGTGTGTGTGTGTGTGTGTGTGTGTGTGTGTGTGTGTGTGTGTGTGTGTGTGTGTGTGTGTGTGTAATAAATGAAGCGTGTGCACCAGAACAAGTGACAACCACAGGTCCAGAGAGATAGAAACCCCTACTGCTGCTAGAACCTAGCAGTCCTTTTTCTCACTCTAAGTAATACAAATACCCTGTCAATGGAGCATGAAAGACGCTGTCTTTCTTTGTTAAATCTCACTGATCATTCAAGCTCATAGCTACATTATCAAGGCCATGTTCGTGGCTTCAGTGTATCACTTTGTACCTGCCTTTCGACTTAGATACTACAGTAAAACAATGTGTATAATGTGATCGACTGTGTTGATACACTTACATGACAAACTCCGGTTCATCCTCAGCCTGGAAGTGATATGTCCGGTTGTCTGTGGGCAGAGAGATTAGAGGGGAATGTGATCTCGGACCTAGCAGACACTGTAATCATGTCCTGTAATATAGCCCTGTTGTGAGGTGCATGTTGGGTAATTCACAAGCACAGCGTGTTTCAGGTTTTCCTTTCAATGTCGAGACGCCATTCAACAGCCAGTCGGGATGACACAAAATGGTCTCTTCGACTCTTTCTGTTTCTGAATGTCCATAAGAGGTCATTTAAAAGGCCCCTTCTCTCACAGGCCACCCAGCTCATGCACCACCCACAGTAACTGCTGTATTGGCATAAGGGTTATGGTAAGAGGGGTACTTACGGGAAATTAAATCAAAGCACTTCCTGTCCTCAGCGCAGGGCTTGACCTGGCAGGTGAGCAGGTTGAGTTTCACAGGCTGCCTGTTGGACTGCACAAACACACAGACGACTTAGCTACTTGATGGAAATTATGAAAATGAGTCTGTACATCGACCAGTATCGGTCCTATGAAACTAACACTACAAGCCTACCTGACTCTGGATAGGGTGGGGTGGTAAAGTAATAGGTCAATTAATATTTTAATGTTTGGCATTGTGGGTATTTCTTTTTGTCTCGGCTGAATAAAGAAACTATATACAGTGCATATTCGGACCCCTATACTTTTTCCACATTTTGTTACGTTACAGCCTTATTCTAAAATTGATTAAAAAATATATAACATTCTCAGCAATCTACACACAATACCCCATAATGACGAAGAAAAAACAGGTTTTGAGAATTTTTAGCAAATTTATACAAAATTAAAAACAGATATCTTCAGACCCTTTGCTATGATACTCTAAATTGAGCTCAGGTGCATCCTTTCTCTACTGATCATCCTTGAGATGTTTCCACAACTTTATTGGAGTCCACATGTGGTAAATTCAAATGATTGGATATGATTTGGAAAGGCACACACCTGTCTATATAAGGTCCCACAGTTGACAGTGCATGTCAGAGCAAAAACCAAGCCATTAGGTCGAAGGAATTGTCCCTAGAGCTCCGAGACAGGACTGTGCTGAGGCACAGATCAAGGTAAGGGTACCAAAATATTTTTTGCAGCATTGAAGGTCCCCAAGAACACAGTGGCCTCCATCACCACCAATAATCTTCCTTGAGCTGGCAGCCCGGCCAAACTGAGCAATCGGGGTCACCGTCCTTGGTCAGGAAGGTGACCAAGAAAACGATGGTCACGCTGACAGAGTTCCTCTGTGGAGTTGGAACAACCATCTCTGCAGCACTCCACCAATCAGTCCTTTATGGTAGAGTGGCTAGATGGAAGCCTCCCCCCAAAAAAGCACATGACAGCCTGCTTGGAGTTTGCCTAAAGGGACATAAAGGACCGCAATCTAGAGTGGAATTATACAACATTTGGGACATGCTAGTTGTGTCTGTGTGCACTCTCTCTGTCGCATGTGCACCGTGTGTCTCTGTCTATCTATCTCAACATTGCTTATTGTATTAGCTCTCAGCAGCAGATAGTGAATATCTGATCCAGTGCTGCTGTACTCCACAGTATCCACAGGCCCAGGAAAGAGAAGAGCCAGCAGCAAACTCAGGGATGAGTCACCACAGCAATGGGAGAGGGTGGGGGGGGTTCGCTGAGGGGTTGCCCTGGCAACCCATCCATGTCGATTCCCCTCTGCCAACTGCCAGATTGATAGTGCTCTACACAGCTTCTTTCATACCGGATGTTGCCTCTGATCTAGCCTCCACAGGTGTGTGTGTGTATGTGTATGCGCGCGCGTGTGTGTGTGGTATGTTTGCCTCTCACCGTGGCATGAGAGATGGTGAGCATGCCACCCTTCACTGAACACTTCCTCCTCTGCCACACCTTCCTCAGCCTAGAGGAAGACAGCAACACCAAGGCACAACAAAAGATCAGAAAAGGGCTTTGCATACCTGAGTGTATTAATATAAACGCTTGTTCAGTACTGTTCAGTGTGTGTGTATGTGTGTGTGACCTACCCATCACTCTTCTTCATCAGGTAGCCTTTCTTCTCACAGCCAAACTCTTTGTTGCCCTGCAGCTGGTGCATGCTATAGCCACCCTGCTTACTCTGGGAGTCCTGCGGCAACACATACAGTGTTCAGACACAGAAAACTCAGCAAATCACCACACACAACCAACCAAATATGCCTCTTACGGAGAGTGCAGGCCAGGGTCGTTATTATTTATCGGTTCATGTTTGATGTTCAAAGGACCATGGCGTCCGTCCCAAATAGCATCCTATTCTCTATTTAGTCCACTGCTTTTCACCGGGGCCTGGGTCCAAAGAAGTGCACTGCACGGAGAATAGGGTGCCACTTGGGACGCAAGCCATGTTCTAAACACACGATTAAATGAAAAACACAGTGGAGTGCATGCTCTTCAAGATGTCTCAGAAGTCAAACGCAGGCAAGACCAACAGAAGCATGCCAATCATGCACACTTACTCTTCTAGACTTGAGTCCAGACAAGCAGCGAGCAGAGGGGGAGGTAGAGGGAGAGAGTGTGAAAGAAGCAGCTGAGAAGTAGGCGTGAGACAGTGCCTGCATGCATGCATAGAGTGTAGGTGTTAGTTCAGTACAATATCTACAAGTGGAGGGGTAGTGAGTGAGTGACAGTATGTGGGTGTTATAAACCACAGGATGTTTAGTATGACTCGTCAGATCCGTCCCAAATGGCACCCAGTTCCCTACATAGTGCACAACTGAACAGGGCCCATACACTCTTGGAAAACAAGGGTCTAGCACCTAAAAGGGTGCTTTGTCTGTCTCCATTGCAGAATCCTTTGAAGAACCCAGGGAGAAGCCTTTTGGGTTGCATGTAGAACCCTTTCCACAGAGGGTTCTACGTGGAACCAAAAAGGGTTCTAACTGGAACCAAAAAGGGTTCTGACTGGAACAAAAAAGGATTATCCCATGGGGCAGCCGAAGAATCCTTCTGGAACCCTTTTTTCTAAGAGTGTATGGGCCCTGTTCAGTAGGGCACTATGTAGGGAATACGGTACCATTTGGGACTAGACCACTAGCAGAGACTTGCAGTTGTGTCGACACGGCAGCCCAGTCCATCTCAGCTAGGCTCTGCACACTATTACACAGTATCGTCATTCAAAACACAGTGAGCAGCTAGCATACACTAAGCACATCTCAATTTGGGTATAAGACTGCGGGGAAGACCACATTGTTGTTGTGTATAAGGCAGTTGTGACCAGTGAGTGCTCAGAAAGAGATTAGGGTAGGTTAGTTAAGACAGTGACTGGCTCCCCACCAATCAGCCAGTGAGGCACCACACTGGCTACCAGCATGGTACAGCACTTGATGCTCACTCTGTGCTACACGAAGCTAGCAAGTAGGTACACCCACCATAGGGTCAAAGGTTACGGGTTACGGGTGAAGAGTGTACAGTCTGATTCTCTACCAAGCAAAGATTTTGTGAACGCATGGCTTGAGGGAGTTTCCATTATATTCTTAAATGAACACCAGTCCATTCCATCTAAATCCACGAGGGGTAGTGTACGAGTGCACAGGAGAAGGGTAGAGAATTGGAATGCAATTTATATGTTTGCCAACTATAGCCCGCTTGGGCCCAATTGGCCCTGTTTAGCCCTGTTTGGCCTGGTTCCTGCCTACCTCCTTCTGGTCCAGCTGAAGGGAGGACTTGATCAGATCTCTGAGAGCAGTCAGATGTTTCTTCTCCTCATCCTGGGTCTGCTTTATCTGAGAAGGAGATACACAGGGTGAGATTAACAAGCACAATGAGTCTGAATAACAATAGTCTGTAGAGTAGCAGCCATCAGATGGAGAGAAGTCTGTGGGTGGGTATTTACATTGTAGAGGTCAGCAGCCAGCTTCTCAATGTACTGCTTCAGCTTATCCGCTGTCTTCAAGCCATCTTGGAAGAAACTGAAAGAGAATACAGGGCGGATATTAGAATTCCACTTTTCACAGTAATTTGGTGGGGCGTAGCATCGTTTACATCATTTAGAAATGTCAAGTGTCATAGAATGTTTATATAAGCATTAAGAAGTTCATAAGGAGTGGAGGGGTGAATGAGAATGATACTGATGCAGTGTATAACACTGCTTGGCTCTCTGGCTTTTGGCAAAGAGATGTATCTCTCTCTTTCCTTCTCTCTTTTTCTCTCCTGTCTCTCTCTGGCTGACTATGGCTGTGTCCAGAGCTGAATGCTAAGCACCTCCTGTCATCCATTATGGATCTGCCAGTGTCAGTGGCACACACCAGAATGCAGCTCTGCATCCTCTCAGCTCCACTAACAACCTCTCTCTCCCCATCTCTCCTTCTCCCTCACTCTAGGAATCCATCAATCCTCCCTCAGTCCACTCATCCTACTGTAACTTACAGTTTTCTCGACCTTTGTTTTTCCATCATTCTATAAGGCATGCCTCTACATAGTGATTTTTCGCTGTCACCGTCAGAAACAGTAGGACAGCCATAGGTTTGTGTTGAGTAGATAACAAGAAAACTGCATTGTTTTGTTGTGACATAACCACCTAGCAACACTGAGGCTGTCAGGCTCGTCGGTGACGCAGCCAGGGGACTGCCGTTATTTACCCACAAACCCCCACGGCTGTCACAACGCATCGGCATGAAGGCCCATGCATATTTATGAGAGCTAAATATGACTCCGCAACCCTCCCTACCCAAGACCTGTGAATCATGCAGCACCATCACCCCACCCGAGAGAGAGGGATGGAGGGAAGGGGGGGTTGAGAGGATAAAGAGAAGGGAGAGAGAGAGAGAGAGAAAGAGAGCGAGAGAGAGAGAGCAATCGTGGCCAGACTTGAAAATCTAGTCGTGAGAGTACATAATTCCATCCGAAAAAGATTCATATTTTCCTGTGAATGTTTGATACATTAAGTGTTTTCCACCAATTAGTCACATCTAAGTAGACACATCTCAGTAGTTGGGAGGGGTCTCACACTATGGTAAAGGAGGAATATACTGCGGTACTGTGCGGGGCGGCAGGCAACCTAGAGGTTAGAGCGTTGGACTAGTAACCAAAAGGTTGCTGGATTGAATCCCCGAGCTGACGAGGTAAAAATCTGTCGTTCTGCCCTCGAACAAGGCAGTTAAACCACTGTTCCCCGGTAGGCTGTCATTGTAAATAAGAATTTGTTCTCAATTGAATTGCCTAGAAAAAGGTTTTTATTTTTAAATGTACTTACTTGCACTGTGCGTGGTAATACTTGATTAGGTTCTGGAGAAGGTCCACTCCCTTCTTGGTCTTGATCTCATTGACTTTGATCAGATACTGCAGAGAAAACACAAGAGGTGGTTTGTGAAAACTGACATCAAATAGAATGCTCCGTTACATGATTTTGGAGTATTTCACTGCTTATACATGGTGATACATTAAACCAGGGGTGGACAATCACTGGAGGTCTTAATTGAAGGCTATTTTTTATTTGAACGGAAGGCTATCATTTACGAACCAGTAAATCTTCATGGCTTGGCTGAAGCAAAAGCCTGCACCCACCCACATAAATGGAAACTGAGCGCAAAATGGTCCACCCTTGCAATAAACCACCATAGAAAATATGTGTTGGTGTGAAATATTGAAATATGTCTTCTGAACACTTTGAAGGATAATCCTATCAGAATGCCCAAATGCTGGAGGATGATCCTTTGATCTACACTGCCAACACAGCATGGAGTCTGTGGGAGCTGGCAACAAAGTGGTAAACATCTACACGTCACTGGAAGGAATGCAAACATAGAATATCATGAGAGAAAGATGTCCCTTGCCTGGTTTTACAGTAAACTGTGTTCGAAATGGATAACTAGAATTGTGTTTTTCCAGTTGGTTTTTAGAAAACCACCCGGGCCTCCGGAGAAAGTGTGTTTCACTGACTAGCATCCTAAACGAGGCCGTCTAAAGATAGAGAACAAATTCCCACCAACAAATTCATGCCCGGCGAACAAATGAATACAACATCATCTTAATCTTACGTTTATCCCATGGCGTGACAACCTAGAACAGGTCGTGAAGGGACACTATGTAGACCAGAATGCCCTTCTGAGCCCCCCCTGTCCCTGTGCTCCCAAAGCTTCTCTGCACCATTGCTTACAATGCAGTCATCTTTGTGTGTGTGTGTGTGTGTGTGTGTGTGTGTGTGTGTGTGTGTGTGTGTGTGTGTGTGTGTGTGTGTGTGTGTGTGTGTGTGTGTGTGTGTGTGTGTGTGTGTGTGTGTGTGTGTGTGTGTGTGTGTGTGTGTGTGTGTGTGTGTGTGTGTGTGTGTGTGCACGTTTGCGTGCTCCCCTGAAACAAAACACACACACAGTCACACACACATAGCTTTTGTATGCCTGAGAGTGTGCGGCTCAGAGATTAACCAAATTGGTCTGGTGTGGGTTTAGTGTGTGTTGTGAATGCCTGATGGTGCATGTGTTTGGGGGCTTTGTGGGAATGAGAGGCGATGGATGGATGGATACTACTGTATCAGTGGCTGGTCTCAGATCAGTAATACAGCCTGCTGTGATGAGCATCGCCTGGCCCTCTCCACACTAGCAGCAGCAGCAGAGCAGCGTGGGATAGGAGAGTGAGTCTATGTCCCAAATGGCACCCTATTCCGTATGTAGAACCCTACGGGCCATGGTTCAAAGTAGTGCAGTATATAGGGAATAGAGTGCCATTTGGAATTCACCCTGAAAGCATCGTCTAATCTGGTGACTGAGTAATGTGGAGAGGGGGGGGGTACACAATACTAGCACTGCTATCAGTCAAGTTTATAGGGTCAGGAGTTGTCCTGTGCCTCTCTAGCACAACACTGGAAGCAATATCAACAACAACCCACGTGTAAGAAATCACCCTAAAAATCCAAGAGAGGCAAACCACCCCCTCTCGCTGCACACAGAAATAGAGGTGCATGGGTGGAGCGCCTCCGTGACGGCGCCAATTAGAATCCCATTGTGAAGCACTAAGTTAATTAATATATCAATTATCAGTACCGTTATGCAATGTGAGCAAATAATCTGCAGATAAAGAGGGAGAGTGGAGTATGCGTTTACGCCCACCGGGAGGTAGCTCGATAGCACATACAATTTGGTATTTTACTCTAGAGTAGTGGTATTCAATTTCTAATGACACAACCTTAAAATCGGTACGTTTAAATTTTCACAACAAATAACCCAATAAATTACATTTTCATTGCTCTTGTCAAAATTAAAAGATCAAATAAATGCATTTACTTACTTTTCTTTTCTTCTACAAATGATCTCTCTCAAAAACATTTGTACATTGTCCCATAAAATAATCTGAACTCTTACTTTTTGTTTCTCTTTTTTTAAATATATATATACAGTATATACAGTTGAAGTCAGAAGTTTACATACACTTAGGTTGGAGTCATTAAAACTCATTTTTCAACCAATTTCTTATTCACAAACTATAGTTTTCGCAAGTCGGTTAGGACATTTACTTTGTGCATGACACAAGTCATTTTTCCAACAAATGTTTACAGACAGGTAATTTCACTTATAACTCACTGTATCACAATTCCAGTGGGTGAGACATTTACAAACACTAAGTTGACTGTGCCTTTAAACAGCTTGGAAAATTTCTGAAAATGTTGTCATGGCTGGCTTTAGAAGCTTCAGATAGGCTAATTGACATCATTTGAGTCAATTGGAGGTGTACCTGTGGATGTATTTCAAGGCCTACCTTCAAACTCAGTGCCTCTTTGCTTGACATCATGGGAAAATCAAAAGAAATCAGTCTCCCAAGGATGAAGTCTGGTTCATCCTTGGGAGCAATTTCCAAGCGCCTGAAGGTATCATGTTCATCTGCACAAACAAGAGTATGCAAGTATAAACACCATGGGACCACGCAGCCTTAATACTGCTCAGGAAGGAGACGCGTTCTGTCTCCTAGAGATGAACGTACTTTGGTGCGAAAAGTGCAAATCAATTCCAGAACAACAGCAAAGGACCTTGTGAAGATGCTGGAGGAAACAGATACAAAAGTATCTATATCCACAGTAAATCGAGTCCCATATCAACACAACAAAGATCATACCTTTTTGGAGAAATGCCCTCGGGTCTGGTGAAACAAAAATAGAACAGTTTGGCCATAATGACCATATGTTTATGTTTTGTTTTATGTTTTGAGTGAAAAGGGGGATGCTTGCAAGCCGAAGAACACCATCCCAACGGTGAAGCACAGGGGTGGCAGCATCATGTTGTGGGGGTGCTTTGCCTCAAAAGGGACTGGTGCACTTCACAAAATAGATGGCTTCATGAGAAGGAAAATTATGTGGATATATTGAAGCAACATCTCAAGACATTGGTCAGGAAATTAAAACTTGGTTGCAAATGGGGCTCCCAAATGGACAATGACCCTAAGCATACTCCCAAAGTAGTGGGAAAATGTCTTAAAGACAACAAAGTCAAGGTATTGGAGTGGCCATCACAAAGCCCTGACCTCAATCCTATAGAACATTTGTGGGCAGACCTGAAAAGGCACGTGTAAGCAAGGAGGCCTACAAACCTTACTCAGTTACACCAGCTCTGTCAGGAGGAATGGGGCAAAATTCACCCAACTTATTGTGGGAAGCTTGTGGAAGGCTACCCAAAACGTTTGACCCAAGTTAAACAATTTAAAGGCAATGCTACCAAATACTAATTGAGTGTATGTAAACGTCTGACCCACTGGGAATATGATGAAAGAAATAAAAGCTGAAATAAATAATTCTCTCTACTATTATTCTGACATTTCACATTCTTAAAATAAAGTGGTGATCCTAACTGACTTAAGACAGGGAATTGTTACTTGGATTAAATGTCAGGAAGTGTGAAAATGTGTGTGAAGTTTAAATGTATTTGGCTAAGGTGTATGTAAAATTCCGACTTCAACTATATATAGTGTTTAAAAAATAAATACAAATTAATAAATATATATATATATATATATATATATATATATATATATATATATATATATATATACAATGGGGCAAAAAAGTATTTAGTCAGCCACCAATTGTGCAAGTTCTCCCACTTAAAAATATGAGAGAGGCCTGTAATTTTCATCATAGGTACACTTCAACTATGACAGAGAAAATGAGAAAACAAAATCCAGAAAATCACATTGTAGGATTTTTAATGAATTTATTTGCAAATTATGGTGGAAAATAAGTATTTGGTCAATAACAAAAGTTTATCTCAATACTTTGTTATACACACTTTGTTGGCAATGACAGAGGTCAAACGTTTTCTGTAAGTCTTCACAAGGTTTTCACACACTGTAGCTGGTATTTTGGCCCATTCCTCCATGCAGATCTCCTCTAGAGCAGTGATGTTTTGGGGCTGTTGCTGGGCAACACGGACTTTCAACTCCCTCCAAAGATGTTCTATGGGGTTGAGATCTGGAGACTGACTAGGTCACTCCAGGACCTTGAAATGCTTCTTACGAAGCCACTCCTTCGTTGCCCGGGTGGTGTGTTTGGGATCATTGTCATGCTGAAAGACCCAGTCACGTTTCATCTTCAATGCCCTTGCTGATGGAAGGAGGTTTTCACTCAAAATCTCACGATACATGGCCCCATTCATTCTTTCCTTTACACGGATTAGTCGTCCTGGTCCCTTTGCAGAAAAACAGCCCCAAAGCATGATGTTTCCACCCCCATGCATCACAGTAGGCATGGTGTTCTTTGGATGCAACTCAGCATTCTTTGTCCTCGAGTTGAGTTGAGTTGAGTTTTTACCAAAAAGTTATATTTTAGTTTCATCTGACCATATGACATTCTCCCAATCTTCTTTTGGATCATCCAAATGTTCTCTAGCAAATGTAAGACAGGCCTGGACATGTACTGGCTTAAACAGGATTTGCAGGATTTGAGTCCCTGGCGGCATAGTGTGTTACTGATGGTAGGCTTTGTTACTTTGGTCCCAGCTCTCTGCAGGTCATTCACTAGGTCCCCCCGTGTGGTTCTGGGATTTTTGCTCACCGTTCTTGTGATCATTTTGACCCCACGGGGTGAGATCTTGCGTGGAGATCCAGATCGAGGGAGATTATCAGTGGTCTTGCATGTCTTCCATTTCCTAATAATTGCTCCCACAGTTGATTTCTTCAAACCAAGCTGTTTACCTATTGCAGATTCAGTCTTCCCAGCCTGGTGCAGGTCTACAGTTTTGTTTCTGGTGTCCTTTGACAGCTCTTTGGTCTTGGCCATAGTGGAGTTTGGAGTGTGACTGTTTGAGGTTGTGGACAGGTGTCTTTTATACTGATAACAAGTTTAAACAGGTGCCATTACTATAGGTAACGAGTGGAGGACAGAGGAGCCTCTTAAAGAAGAAGTTACAGGTCTGTGAGAGCCAGAAATCTTGCTTGTTTGTAGGTGACCAAATACTTATTTTCCACCATAATTTGCAAATAAATTCATTAAAAATCCTACAATGTGATTTTCTGGATTTTTTTCTCCTCATTTTGTCTGTCATAGTTGAAGTGTACCTATGATGAAAATTACAGGCCTCTATCATCTTTTTAAGTGGGAGAACTTCCACAATTGGTGGCTGACTAAATACTTTTTTGCCCCACTGTACAATATATATGTATTTGGTGGCCCCACTGCAATTTTAGTGGGGTTGCGACCCCAACTCTGAATACCACTGCTCTAGAGGGATACAGCTCACTCACAAGCATTGGTTTACAGAAAACTACATACTGTACATCTCAGTCAGTGCCCAGTTTGTGCCTAATCAGTGCCCATTAGTCTGTGGCCCAGTGTCCACTACTGACCTCACACATCTGGAGTTGGAAGAGACGGCGTTCCTTCTCCATCTCCTCGGCGATCTCTGCGCCTGTTATCTCCGTGCGAATCATCCCATGCTGCTTGGCATGCTCCCTCTTTTCCTTCTCGATCTTTGTACTGAAATTAAACAGACAGACAGACAGACAGACCGACCGTGTCAGAGAAACCAGGCAGGCAGACAGACCAACAGACAGACAGACAGACCGACCGACCGTGTTAGAGAAACCAGGCAGACCAACAGAAAGTGTTTAAGTCCATGACAACTCTTTAAATCAGATGGAATTCTCCGGCAAGAAGTAGAGTTTTCACAGGGTGGAACATTCCATAAATGATCATGTTGCTCTGTGTGATATACAGACATTGTCATGACACCGTAAACAACTGTACGCAGACATAACCATATATAGTGCAAACCCCAGCTGTCCCAACACAGCTATGTACTGTACATCTACACTCGGGATCAATATTTTCCACAAAATCCACCAAGTTTCAATTATCAGTAACAATTCATATTTATCTTGTGAATCCTGGGAAGTGTAGCAAAAATAGTTTAAAAGTTTAAAACCAAGATATGGTCACTATTCCAGAGTTCTCTCCAAATAAGAGGGGTACTGCACCACCTTGTCGGCTTGGCTGTGCCACAATGTAAAGATTTCAGAGCAAGTAAAACTGATATTTAGTCATGATAGAGTAACTATCTTGATCGCCAATGACGGTGTGAATTTGCGGAACAGGGCGTCCATAAATTCAGAGTGTTTTCACGTTCCTCAATTCAGTGCAGTTCGGCAGTAGGCTATCTCGACACAGAACGCGCTCAGGATGCACCCCGAGTATAGCGTTGTCGATTCAGACAAACTTTGTCACGGCAGTTAAACGACCAAAGTTGCTAAGCTTCCTAGATAACCTCCTTCAACGAATGAAAGAATATCTCCTATATTTGGCCAAATCTATATAGCTGATGATTATACAGATAGCAGATCAGCTCATGAATAACTGGCAGAAGAGAGTGGAAATAGTATTAATTAAAAAATATATATATTTCACCTTTATTTAACCAGGTAGGCTAGTTGAGAACAAGTTCTCATTTACAACTGCAACCTGGCCAAGATAAAGCATAGCAATTCGACACATACAACAACACAGAGTTACAGATGGAATAAACAAATAACACTGTCAATAATACAGTAGGGGGAAAAAAAAGGAGAAAAAAAGTTAACGGTATCTTAACAAGGACAGACCCTATCTACTCTCATACCATTTGTTGATCACACATTCTCTACCGATGCTCTCACATGGGAACCAAGTAGGCCTACAGCGCAGAGAAGCGGGGGAAATGTTATAGAGGCGGTATTTTAGCATGCATAGGCGAGAGACATGCTTTGATAATGCATTGCAACCTATGGATTACGGAATAAAGTTGCAAATGTTCAAGCAAAACAGGAGTCAGGATTTGGGGTTTCAGTGGGATTGATACTTGATAGGAAAATAACCTAGGCTCTAGGGCAGGATGTGTGACCCTCTAAAGACTCACAGTGACAGCTCAAAGAGGCACACATTATTTTATAAGCTATTACTGCAGGGGTTTCCCAATAGGGTTTATTAACTGCATTCTGGTCGCATGTGCAGCCCGTCGGTGTCAATTATGCGTGTGCTTTGAATTGATGGCGACTTTGTGTGAAGTAAATATGCTAGGCTAAAGGCTACCACGCGACAACCTTTTTTGGACTATGTGCTATTTTATTTTTTATCTGCTTCCCTGCTTCTGTGCATATTTTGTGTGTTGTGGAATTGCATTAGTGCGACATTGGGGGATTTTTTTGTTTATTTCCCGGGTCTTGTCATTCCATTTTTTGGGGAAATGTGAAGAGTATTCCCTCTCCGGGATCCCGTTTACCAATGTTAATCCCTAATGTAGACATTTATTATTAACACACTTACAACTTAGCTTCATAATCCTTCCAGGCTTTGTCAAAGGGCTTCTTTATGTCCTGAAAGAAATAGGACAGAGTATGAGTAAACAGCAGTAATGAGGTCAATCTGGAATCCCACAGTGCAGTGCTAACTCTCTCTCCAACACAGGCCGACACCGCCACTGCAGCCAAGGAACCAAGGCCTCATCCTCACAATTTATGTTTTGGAAACCCACTACCACGCCATGTTTCCAAACCTCACGAGTTCATGACCCCTTTATTCGTGGCGCTCGCCTTCAGGCACAACACAGGGACACTGTTTACGCAAAGATTTACAGTGTGATCTTTTAAACAGTCAGGCCCACTAGTCCCCCCCTTCCCCCTTCTCCACCTCTCTCTCTTTCTCTCTCTCAAATGCAAGCACACTCTCACACACACCCACTCTGTCCCTCTAAAACACACATGCACAAGCACGTGCACATGCACCACACTAGGGCTGGGAATTGCCAGGGACCTCATGATGAGTTATTATCAGGATACTTAGATGCCGATACGGTATGTATTGCGATTAACACAATTCGATATGTGTTGCGATTCAATAATGTGATTCAATACTGTGATTTTACTGCGATTCCATGTTCCAAACATATATCTCACCATATACATTGAGTGTACTAAACATTAGGAGCTCCTTCTTAATATTGAGTTGACCTCACAACAGCCTCAATTTGTCGGGCATGGACTCAAGATGTTGAAAGTGTTCCACAGGGATGCTGGCCCACGTTGACTCCAATGCTTGAAACATTTGTCAAATCGGCTGGATGTCCACGGAAAACGATTGAGTGCGAAAAACCCAGCAGCGTTGCAGTTCTTCAGCAGCTTTGCAGTTCTTGACACAAACTGGTGTGCCTGGCACCTACTAACATATCCAGTTCAAAGACACTTAAATATTTTTGTTTGAGCCTCTGAACAATCCATGTCTCAATTGTCTCGAGGCTTAGAAATCCATCTTTAACCTGTCTTCTCCCCTTCATCTACACTGATTGAAGTGGATTTAACTAGTGACATCAGTAAGAGACCATAGCTTTCCCCTGGATTCACCTGGTCAGTCTATGTCATGGAAAGAGCAGGTGTTCTTAATGTTCTGTATACTCAGTGTATGTCTGTGACAAGAGAGAGTCATGATCAGTCATCGAAATAAAAAAGTGCTGAAAACAAACTGGCTCACTATTTAAAAAGAAGATGAAGAAGAACAAGCTATGATGCAGGAACTACTACTACTACTAACATACATATGAATCGACAGAGCTGCTAAGTGGGCTCTACTGAGTGGCCTCCAGTGCTAGGTCCTCCCCTAGGCGGTAAGGCAGAGAAAGAGAGCGGGAGTGAGGGAGAGAGCAAGGAAAGGAGGGTCTTTATTGTACATCTTACCCCTTTCACGCCTTTCAGGTCCCCCTTCAACAGCGAGTCCAGGGTGAACATCACATTATGGCTCAGGCTCTGGAGCTGGAGAGAGAGGGAGGGAGAAGGAGAGAGAGAGAGAGAGAGAGAGAGAGAGAGAGAGAGAGAGAGAGAGAGAGAGAGAGAGAGAGAGAGAGAGAGAGAGAGAGAGAGAGAGAGAGAGAGAGAGAGAGAGAGAGAGAGAGAGAGAGAGAGAGAGAGAGAGAGGGAGAGAGAGAGAGAGAGAGAGAGAGAGAGAGAGAGAGAGAGAGAGAGAGAGAGAGAGAGAGAGAGAGAGAGAGAGAGAGAGAGAGAGAGAGAGAGAGAGAGAGAGAGAGAGAGAGAGAGAGAGAGAGAGAGAGAGAGAGAGAGAGAGAGAGAGAGAGAGGGAGAAGAGAGAGAGAGAGAGAGAGAGAGAGAGAGAGAGAGAGAGAGAGAGAGAGAGAGAGAGAGAGAGAGAGAGAGAGAGAGAGAGAGAGAGAGAGAGAGAGAGAGAGAGAGAGAGAGAGAGAGAGAGAGAGAGAGAGAGAGAGAGAGAGAGAGAGAGAGAGAGAGAGAGAGAGAGAGAGAGAGAGAGAGAGAGAGAGAGAGAGAAAAAAAAAAGGATGACAAATATAAATTCTATTTGGACACAGTTCTATTAGAACACACCAAAAACTACACATATCTAGGACTAAATACCAGCAACACAGGTAGCTTTCACATGGCTGTGAATGAGCTGAAAGACAAAGCAAGAAGAGCTTTCTATGCCATTAAAAGGAACATCAAAATCGAAATTCCAATTAGAATCTGGCTCAACATTTTTCAATCAGTTATAGAACCAATTGCTCTATATGGCAGTGAAGTATGGGCTCCAATCTCTAATAATGAATTTACCAAATGGGACAAGCATCCAAACGAAATACTGCATGCAGAGTTTTGCAAGACTCTATTGCAAGTGCAAAGAAAAATTCCAAATAACGCATGTAGAGCAGAATTGGGCCAATACCCCCTCCTCATTCGAATAGAAAAAAGAGCCATCAAATTTTACAACCATCTAAAAACAAGTGACCCCAAAACATTCCATCACACATTAAAAAAAGAGTCCCCTCAGCCAGCTGGTTCTGAGGCTCATTTCACCAACCCAAACCAACCCCATAGAGCCTTAGGACAGCACTCAGAAAATCTGGCACAAACAAATCATCACAAACAAAAAGAAAAATATATCACCTATTGGAAAGACACCACAAAAAATCAAAGTAAACTTCAATGCTATTTGGCTTTAAACAGACAGTACATGGTGGCAGACTATCTGACCACTGTGACTGATAGTAAACTGAGGAAAACATTGACTAGGTACAGACTCAGTGAGCACAGTCTGACTATAGAGACCGGTCGTCACAGACAAACCTGGCAGCCCAGAGAGGACAGGCTGTGCTCACTCTGATCCAGGGGAGAGGTAGAGACAGAGCTGCATTTCCTATTACACTGTGACAAATACTCAGACCTAAGAGAATATTTATTTCCCAAAATTATAATTCAAAACAAAGAATTTGAAACGATAAAATATTTATTGGGTGAAAAGCCAAAATGTGCAGTTTTGGCAGCCAAATACAGTATGTGTCCCCCTGCCACAACCTGCGGGACAGCCAGTGAAAAGTGCAATGGAATGTCGATAATATTTCCCATCTTGTTTTGTTTTGTCATGTCCCATGTCCACTACTACTATAATTGCTGTTGGTCCACCATTTATTTATATAAATATATATATTTATTTTAATTTTATTTTTCGATATGTATACTTTGACAATGTAAGTAATAATGAACTTGCCATGTCAATAAAGTCAATTGAATTGAATTGAGAGAGAGAGAGAGAGAGAGAGAGAGAGAGAGAGAGAGAGAGAGAGAGAGAGAGAGAGAGAGAGAGAGAGAGAGAGAGAGAGAGAGAGAGAGAGAGAGAGAGAGAGGGTTAGGAAGAGAAAAGAGAAAGAAAGAGAGTGAGAGAGAGAGAGAGAGAGAGAGAGAGAGAGAGAGAGAGAGAAGAGAGAGAGAGAGAGAGAGAGAGAGAGAGAGAGAGAGAGAAAGAGAGAGAGCGAAAGAGAGAGAGCGAAAGAGAGAGAGCGAAAGAGAGAGAGAGAGAGAGAGAGAGAGAGAGAGAGAGAGAGAGAGAGAGAGAGAGAGAGAGAGAGAGAGAGAGAGAGAGAGAGAGAGAGTTGTTCAGTAACTCGGTCACCAGGGCAAGAGTCAGGCATCTACTCTTTCATCTTTCATCTGGAGTACATCAACAAATACTTGTGACGGCCCGAAGAAACCTTGACAGTATTATCTTCAGTCTAGGGGTGAACTCAATCTTGGCTATTTAGGAACCAGCAAAAACATTTTAGACTCTTAAAAAGTGTGCTAAGCTATTTAGGAATCAGCAAACACAATTTGACTACCATTTGCTTACAGCGCTGTAACCACATTGATCAATGCAGGTCAATATTCCTGAGCATTTATTCCATTTAGGCCTGTGATGGTCAGTGCCAAGTACCTTCCGGTCCGGGAAACAAACAACACTTAATGGCCACTAATGTGTTGCTTAAGTGCCTCCGTTGCAAAGACCCAATGTCTAAATCAATCACCTACTTATTGGCTGCTGCTCTACAATTAGAGCTGGCCATGGTCTGTCTCCCTGCATCCCAAATGACACCCTATATCCTATATAGTGCACTACTTTTGACCAGAGGTCTATGGGGGTTCTAAGGGCCCTGGTCAAAAGTAGTGCACTATAAAGGGAATTGATTGCCATTTGGGGTGTCACTTTATTGGAGTGGATGGATACTACTTAGACTGGCCTGAAACCTGGGCTGAACCCCACTACTCACCAACAGGGTGGTCTCCTTCCTCTCACTCTGCTCTCCAGAGAGGCCCCTTATTTATGGATGGTAAATACCACAAACTAGTGTCAGCATATGAAGAGTTTACTCCATACATAGAGAAAGAGAGAGAGAGAGAGCGAGAGAGAGAGAGAGAGAGAGAGAGAGAGAGAGAGAGAGAGAAAGAGAGAGAGCAAAATGTCCGCCAGAATAATAGTAACGTCAATAACCAATGGTGATGTATTAATCTATGACAGGTTCATGTGAGGGAGTTATCAACATCAATACCTTTACCAATAGTAGTACACACTGACACCAGCCCTTGGGGAGCACTTATCAAAAGGATATATTCAATAAACACTCAAATGACAACTACAGTGCATTCATAAAGTATTCAGACCCCTTGACTTTTTCCACATTTTGTTACGTTACGGTCTTATTCTAAAATTGATTAAAGACTTTTTCAGCCCTCATCAATCCACACACAATACCCCATAATGACAAAGCAAAAAAAACGTTTTTTAAATATTTACATAATTATTCAGACTCTTTACGGCAGCGTAGCCTAGTGGTTAGAGCGTTGGACTAGTAACCGGAAGGTTGCGAGTTCAAACCCCTGAGCTGACAAGGTACAAATCTGTCGTTCTGCCCCTGAACAGGCAGTTAACCCACTGTCCCCAGGCCGTCATTGAAAATAAGAATCTGTTCTTAACTGACTTGCCTGGTTAAATAAAGGTAAAATTAAATAAATAAAATTTTACTCAGTACTTTGTTGTTACATCATTTTCTGGAATTTTTAAAGCTGTTTTCCAAGGCACAGTCAACTAAGTATATGAAAACTTCTGACCCACTGGAATTGTGATACAGTGAATTATAAGTGAAATAATCTGTCTGTAAACAATTGTTGGAAATATTACTTGTGTCATACACAAAGTAGATGTCCTAATCGACTTGCCAAAACTATAATTTGTGAAAAAGATATTTGTGGAGTGGTTGAAAAAAGTTTTAATGACATGAATTGAAGTGTATCTAAACGTCCGACTTCAACTGTACATGCTCGGTCGTTTGTGCGTTATTGTTGTCACGATACCAGAATTTTGACTTCGATACAGATACCAAACATTGAAAAATGGTAGAACTGAAATAACATGTTAAAAAATATATATTTTACTAGGCAAGTCAGTTAAGAACAAATTCTTATTTTCAATGACGGCCTAGGAACAGTGGGTTAACTTCCTGTTCAGGGGTAGAACGACAGATTTGTACCTTTGTCAGCTCGGGTATTTGAACTTGCAACCTTTCAGTTACTAGTCCAACACTCTAACCACTAAGCTACCCTGCCGCCCAGAAAGATAGAATAACTTCTATTCTATATTCATTTTTTTAAAATAAAACACCATATCTTGAATATCTACAATTTGCCTTATGCGAAACCATATCTGAGACTCTTAGTTTAGAGGTCATTTTATAATTACATCTAAAAATGTATAGATTTGTTACTTGATACATATCAGGGTTAATTTGCTCATCTATGGCCATAATATTGGGTCAAATTACATTCATTAGACCTATGATTCACTATTCATTACAGCTAAATAATTTAAGGTGTTAAATTAATAATGTTGTTCCAAAACAACATAAAAAAACCTTTGAAGCTCATTTAATTGAAATACAATATATTTTACACAGCCTACTACGATTCCTAGAGTGCATTTCAACTCCCAGGGTGCAACGCTCCACCCAGGGCTGGGTCAAAGATTTTAATAACTATCCCTGGGGTGTCACCAGTTACCACAGCCACAAATTCAAAATGAAAACAAAAATGTGCTTTTTGGTTTTCATTTAAGGTTAGGGTTAGGCATACATTTAGCAGTGTGGTTGAGGTTAGGTTTAGGTTTCAAATCAGATTGTAATAGCCCACCCAATTTACCTACCTCATCCCCACACTGTTTTTATTTATTTACTTTTCTGCTCTTTTGCACATCAGTATCTCTACCTGCGCATGATCGTCTATCATTTATCACTCCAGTGTTAATAATTGTAATTATTCGCCTACCCCTCATGCCCTTTGCACACAATGTATATACTCTTTTTTTCTTTTTTCTTTTTTTTCTACTGTGTTATTGACTTGTTTATTGTTTACTCCATGTGTAACTCTGTGTTGTTGTCTGTTCACACTGCTATGCTTTATCTTGGCCAGGTCGCAGTTGTAAATGAGACCTTGTTCTCAACTAGCCTACCTGGTTAAATAAAAGTGAAATAAATAAATAAACTTTTTTTTGTTTAAGAAGATAAATTGTAGAAATTATGACTTTGTGGCTGCGGTAACTAGTGATGACCCAAGGGCTGGCTGGGCTGCTGCTAGTAGTCTAAAAAGTAGTCTAAATAAATATATGCAAAGTAGTCTAAATATTTTTACATTTACATTTAAGTCATTTAGCAGACGCTCTTATCCAGAGCGACTTACAAATTGGTGCATTCACCTTATGACATCCAGTGGGACAGTCACTTAACAATAGTGCATCTAAAACTTAGGGGGGGTGGGGTGAGAGGGATTACTTAACCTATCCTAGGTATTCCTTAAAGAGGTGGGGTTTCAGGTGTCATAGCTAAGTTATGAGTTCATTTTGCATTACTTTTGGGTTGTAATCATATTATAATGCACACATGAATGTCATGCTGAATATACTGCATGCTCATGCCATTGTTACAAAAACATTATTCAAATGTATTTGCTAGAAGAATAACGTTAGGCTACAATGCAAATGTCATGTGTAAAATAATTTTTTATGTTATTTTGGAAGTAAATCTCCTTTGCAAAGCACACTGCTTTGTAACACCTTTTGCATAGTTGTTTCAGTGGGCTGGCCCTCATCATCTGCTCTGTAAGCAAAGTATTCCCAAGTTTGCTTCTGGAGACGTTTTGGTGTTTTGGTTTGAAAAATCCATGCTGTCTGCATTTTCTCTCTCTCGCTTGCTTCTAACAAGTGGCTTGCTCTGTGTCACTGTAGCCTGGCTAGCTTACTACTTATTGCCCTCTTGAAAAGATTCAGACAAAATACTAGACAGACTCGATCCTCTCAATCCATATCAGATGTGCGACACATTTGACAGAAGTACTGAAAGTAAACACAGATTCTGAACCTCTCCATGTCTCTCATGATCTAGTAAAAGTTTCGGTATAACGTAAAGCACTATCATGTGTACGCACGCACGCACACACACACGCACAGACACACACACAGATGTGCATTTGTAATTTGACCAGTTTCACAGCAGGAAAATAATTCTGCAGAATTACAGGAAATGTGAATTATTATGTTGATTATAAATACATGTACATTTTCATAGTGGTTGACACATTTTTGTTAAGATAAATCTGACTTTATTTTTTTGTTCGAATTTTACCCCTTTTTCGTGGTATCCAATTGTTAGTAGTTACTATCTTGTCTCCTCGCTACAACTCCCGTACGGGCTCGGGAGAGACGAAGGTCGAAAGCCATGCGTCCTCCGAAACACAACCCAACCAAGCCGCACTGCTTCTTAACACAGCGCGCATCCAACTCAACCAGCTGCACCAATGTGTCAGAGGAAGCACCTGGCGACCTGGTTAGCATGCACTGCACCTGGCGCGCCACAGGAGTCGCTAGTGTTCGATGAGACAAGGATATCCCTACCGGCCAAACCCTCCCTAACCCGGACGACGCTAGGCCAGTTTTGCGTCGCCCCACGGACCTCCCGGTCGCGGCCGGCTGCGACAGAGCCTGGGCTCGAACCCAGAGTCTCTGGTGGCACAGCTAGCGCTGCGATGCAGTGCCCCAGACCACTGTGCACCCGGGAGGCCCTTAAATCTGACATTTCAGTGGAAATTACAAACTTCAGAAGCCTTTTTAAACCTCGAATACCCTTCCTTGCTGCACAGGAAAAATTACCTGAGACAACAGAGTGATCAAATTAAGATAGGACATCTGTACCCAAGTCAAGTGCATCCCAAGATGGGAAACCCTCATGTGAAGGGGTTCGCTCTGTCACCTCTTTGTCAATTAAATGGTGGACATTCTGAGCATTACCAGCCATGAGTAACTGAACTGGAAAAAAGTCCTGTGTGTCTCACCAGGTTCTTGAGCAGGGTCGACAGCTCCTTGGTCAGGGTGGAGAACTTGACGAAGGCTGTTCCCAGGTCAGGGTTGTCTCTGCTGATGAAATTGCTGCCAAACTTATCTAGAGCCTGGGCATAGTTCTCCTCATTCTGGACATGGTCTGGGAGAGAGAGACAGAGGAAGACAACCAAGGTTAACATTCGTATGAATTTGAAATAATGATAACAAGGGTAGTGTTGCTAGGCTTTGAGTCCCAAATTGCACCCTATTCCCTATATAAAGCACAACTTCAGTAGTGCAGTATATAGAAGGGTCCATAGGGCTCTGGTCAAAGTAATGTATAGGGAATAGGGTGCCATTTAAGATACAGCCAGGGACAGGTGATTGTGATCAAGCATGGAAGGGTTGACATTTGCCATCTGGTTACAAATGCAACAGCTTAGTGTGGTTTCTAATCACTTTTACAACTTAAATAAGATGGTATTTCTGTCAAGCTCAGTATAAAGGGGTAGATCTTGCTAACTGGGTGTGGGTGAATGGGTTGAAGAGGAGCATTGGTAGACTGCCATTTCATTAGGAAAAATGATTGGTGTAATATGAAATGCGGGTAGACTCCCATTCATTGTCATAGGAGTACAGCCCCACCAGAATCTGTCACAACTTTCTATCAGCATGTTAATGTGCAACCAGAGGAAAAATAACTCTGGACCACCTTTACTCCACACACAGAGAGCATACAAAGCTCTCCCTCGCCATCCATTTGGCAAATCTGACCATAATCCTATCCTTCTGATTCCTGCTTACAAGCAAAAATGAAAGCAGGAAGCACCAGTGACTAGATCAATAAAAAAGTGGTCAGAGGAAGCAGATGCTAAGCTACAGAACTGTTTTGCTAGCACTGGCTGGAATATGTTCCGGGGTTCCTCCGATGACATTGAGGAGTATACCACATCAGTCATTGGCTTCATCAATAAGTGCATTGATGACGTCGTCCCGACAGTGACCGTACGTACATACCCCAACCAGAAGCCATGGATTACATGCAGCATCCGCACTGAGTTAAAGGCTAGAGCTGCCGCTTTCAAGGAGCAGGTAGCTTATAAGAAATGCCGCTATGCTCTCCAACGAACCATCAAGCAGGCAAAGCATCAATACAAGACTAAGATCGAATTGTACTATACCGGATCTGACGTACTACACAGCCGAGAGCTGCCCAGCTGCCCGAGCTAAACTACTTCTATGCTCGCTACGAGTACTCCAAGCATGCACTGACCAACTAGCAAGTGACTTCATTGACATTCTGAACCTCTCCCTGTCCGACTCTGTATTACCAACATGTTCTAAGCAGACCACCATAGTCCTTGTGCCCAAGAACACTATGTTAACCTGCCTAAACGACTACCGACCCATAGCACTCACGTCTGTAGCCATGAATTGCTTTGAAAGGCTGGGCATGGCTCACATCAACACCATCATCCCAGAAACCCTAGACCCACTCCAATTTGCATATTGCCCCAACAGATCCACAGATGATGCAGTCTCTATTGCACTCCACACTGCCCTTTCACACCTAGACAAAAGGAACACCTATGTGAGAATGCTATTCATTGACTACAGCTCAGCGTTCAACACCATAGTTCCCTCAAAGCTCATCAATAAGCTAAGGACTAATGGGACTAAACACCTCCCTTTGCAAATGGATCCTGGACTTTCTGACAGACCACCCCCAGGTGGTAAGGGTAGGTAAAAACACATCCGCCACTCTGATCCTCAAAACAGGGGCCCCTCAGGGGTACGTGCTCAGTCCCCTCCTGTACTCCGTGTTCACTCATGACTGCACGGCCAGGCACAACTCCAACACCATCATTAAATTTGCTAATGACACAACAGTGGTAGGGCTGATCACCGACAACGATGAGACAGCCTACAGGGAAGAGGTCAGAGACCTGGCCATGTGGTGCCAGGACAACAACCTCTCCCTCAATGTGATCAAGACAAAGGAGATGATTGTGGACTACAGGAAAAAGAGGACCGAGCACGCCCCCATTCTCATCGACGGGGCTACAGTGGAGCAGGTTGAGAGCTTCAAGTTCCTTGGTGTCCACATCACCAACAAACTAACATGGTCCAAGCACACCAAGACAGTCGTGAAGAGGGCACGACAAAACCTATTCCCTCTCAGGAGACTGAAAAGATTTGGCATGGGTTGCATCACTGCCTGGTATGGCAACTGTTCGGCTTCCGACAGCAAGGCACTAAAGAGGGTAGTGCGAACGGCCCCGTACATCACTGGGGCCAAGTTTCCTGCCATCCAGGACCTCTATACCAGGCGGTGTCAGAGGAAGACCCTAAAAATTGTCAAAGACTCCAGCCACCCGAGTCATAGATTGCTCTCCCTGCTACCGCAGGGAATGCGGTACCGGAGTGCCAAGTCTAAGACTCCGGAACATCTAGTCAGATGGCTACTCAGACTATTTACAGGGCTGTATATGGAATTATATATGGGATTGAACTGTATCCAAAATCAGACAGGATACCTGAGCGGGGCCAGGTCAGAAAGGGTCTAGAAACCCCTTCTTCAAGGCACTAACAACCTAAAACTGACTATGTGGAGAAAAGGTTGAAACTCTGAAATATTTAGTTTCATAAGAGGGCATAATTACTCACCCAGAAAAGTCTATATAGAGATCATCCCTTTTCAATGTCTTCCACAAGCACAACCCTCTTGTTAATGAGCCTAGAAAACTGACAGAGAGCTTTCTCTCACCTTGGCCTGAGCTGTAGATGGCCTTGACTGATTTCTTCACCTTCTGCAGTGCAGTCCTGTCCTGATCCAAAGCCTGTAAACACAGAACGAGAGAGAGAGAAAGAGAGAGGATTGTTAAGGATTTACAATAGCATCACAGACTGAACTTTGTAACCAAAACACAACACAATTGTTATACAGTAAATTATAGTCATTTCAGAGAATGAAGCTAACCCTCTGAACACTATGAGATTTTTACAGTGCTGGCATAAAAACTGGCATAACAATTTATAAAATGCTCAAAAAGCACCACATGACCTGAAATATGGCTTATCAACATTCCAAATAAAATTCCAAACTGTTTGTTGTATAAGGGTTCCATACAGTAGCATCATTAGGACAGTAGTGCCCGAGGTAGAGCAGCTGTGTCTTATAATGCCTCTCTTCTCCATGCTTCTCTGTTTCGCAAAGAGCAAGACCATGGCCCTTCTTGCTATTCTACTAGTTCTGCTATTCCGTTGGTGTTTTAAAAATCTATACATCTCACAAAGCTGAGATAGGATTGAAAACACACTAGGGCTGTCCCCGACTAAGATAAATATTGGTCGACAAAGAGTCGTCTGCTCTTTCGACCAATCGATTGGCCGTATTTTTAACGTGTATATTTCCATATATAGACACATGCTATGTGTTTTAATCAAATCAACTGTAGGCACTGCACTTGTCTGATGCTTTAAGCAAACTTTTTGATGAAATAATTAAGACACAAATAACTAGTCCGAACGCAATTGATTTGATTGTGCCGGACCTGGCTCAGATTTGTGTTTAAAAAAAAGACAGCGATTGACTGTGTGACTAGCATCTGTTGTCTCTCTCTCCTCCCTGCAGCAGTGACCACCACAGAACATCAGCAGTGTATCGCGCTGTTCGTGTTGCTGAAACTGCAACATAATTACAGCCATTTCTGATTGAAAAGTTGTTACCGAAATTTGTATAGGAAAAACATTCTCTAATTTTCTCTAATTCCCTTTGCTCTCTTTACGTGACAATAAGGCCTGACCTATAGCATATCATAATCACATGAATAAATTGGTTTATAACAAACTCTGAACACCGTAACACATGTGACAGCAAAATGGATGCAGAGGACGAACAAATAAACTGGAAACGGGGGAATGTTTACTGGTTTCCCAGGAGGTAAAGGGGAAGTCAGATGTGTGGAATACATTTAACAAGTTGTGGGGAAATACTGGAGAAGAAGAAAAATAAGGTATGAAGCCAGCGCTGCATGCATATTATGTGTACCAAACAGGTAGAGTTAGATTACAATATCATTTTTCTGACCATTTGTAACACTGTAAACAACACAGAATAAATTATAAGTGTACCAGAGTCTGTTGAAACGTTTTGGCCTATTCATTGTTTTAGCTAATCATTCAATGGTTGCTTTGTTATTTTATTTTAAAACGCTTGATTGCATTTCACATCATGAATGACTCGTATACTGTGTGATGATATGAACAAATAAATTATTGATTGATACAGTAGTCTATATAAGAATTGAAATACAGGCCTAAGTAAGTTACGGTATTAAGACTAAACTGGATGCGCTCTTAGAAAGTATTCACACACCTTGGCATTTTTCCTATTTTGTTGCCTTACGACCTGGACTTAAAATTGATTTTGGGGGGGGTTGTATCATTTCATTTACACAACATGCCTACCACTTTAAAGATGCAAAATAATTTTTCTTGTGAAATAAACAAGTGTGACGATCCTCCCACTCTCTCTGCCATATTCTTTCTCTTTGCTCTTGTTTTCCTTATTAGGATGCCGGCAGGAGGAGCTGGGAGGGTCGTCAGCGACATGGGACACACCTGGGCCCGGGTGTGTCCCGGGATAAATACACCCCTTCCTCATTCCTTGAGGAGACTCTCTCCATGCAGACACATGGATAGAGTTTGGTTATGGCATTTTTGTGGCTGATTTGTTTGTTTGCTTTGGCGCCTTTCAACACCCCTCATTATCATATTTATGCACTCAAACACTCACTTACACTACTGATTACTGGCTACACACACCATTGTTAATTGTATTTAGTTTAATTCAGTTAATAAATATATTTTGTTATTCCTTATCTTCACGTTGTCTCCCTTTTTGTTACGAACTTCAAGCCGGTTCGTGACACAAGAAATAAGACAAAAAACAGAACTTGAGCATGCATAACTATTCACCCCCCTAAGTCAATACTTTGTAGAGACACCTTTTGCACCAATTACAGCTGCAAGTATCTTGGGGTATGTCTATAAAAGCTTGCCACATCTAGCCATTGGCATTTTTGTCCATTCTTCAAGGCAAAACTGCTCCAGCTCCTTCAAGTTGGATGGGTTCCGCTAATGTACAGCAATCTTTAAGTCATACCACAGATTCTCAATTGGATTGAGGTCTGGGATTTGACTAGGCCATTCCAAGACATTTAAATGTTTCCCCTTAAACCACTCAAGTGTTGCTTTAGCAGTATGCTTAAGGTCATTGTCCTGATGGAAGGCAAACCTTCGTCCCAGTCTCAAATCTCTGGAAGACAAACAGGTTTCTCTCAAGAAATTCCCTGTATTTAGCGCAATCCATCATTCCTTCAATTCTGCCCAGTTTCCCAGTCCCTTCCAATGAAAAACATCCCCACAGCATAATGCTGCCACCACCATGCTTCGCTGTGGGGATAGGGTTCTCAGGGTGATGAGAGGTGTTGGGTTTGCGCCAAACATAGTGTTTTCCTTGATGGCCAAAAAGGTCATTTAAAAAAAAGTATGTTTGGGGAGTCTCCCACATGCCTTTTGGCGAACACCAAACGTGTTTGCTTATTTTTTCTGGATACTCTTCCGTAAAGCCCAGCTCTGTGGAGTGTACGGCTTAAACTGGTCCTATGGACAGATACTCCAATCTCCACTGTGGAGCTTTAAAGCTCCTTCAAGGTTATTATCTTTGGTCTCTTTGTTTTCTCTCTGATTAATGCCCTCCTTGCCTGGTCTGTGAGTTTTGGTGGGTGGCCCTCTCTTTGCAGGTTTGTTGTTATGCCATATTCTTTAAAAAAATATATAATGGCTTTAATGGTGCTCCGTGGGATGTTCAAAGTTTTGGATATTTTTTTATAACCAACCCTGATCTGTACTTCTCCACAACTTTGTCCATGACCTGTTTGGAGAGCTCCTTGGTCTTAGTGCCACTTGCTTGGTGGTGCCCCTTGCTTAGTGGTGTTGAAGACTCTGGGGCCTTTCAGAACAGATGTATATATATATATACTGAGATCGTGTGACACTTAGATTGCACACAGGTGGACTTTATTTAGCTAGTTATGTAACTTCTGAAGGTAATTGGTTACACCAGATCTTATTTAGGGGGCTACATAGCACAGGGTGTCAATTCATATGCACGCACCACTTTTCCATTTTTTAAAATTGTAATTTATTTTAAACAAGTTATACTTTTCATTTCACTTCACCAATTTGGACTATTTTGTGTATGTCCATTACATGAAATCCAAATAAAAATCAATTTAAATTACAGATTGTAATACAAACAAAATAGGAAAAACGCCAAGGGGGTGAATACTTTTACAAGGGTAGTGTAGGCCCACAACTTGATGGTGGTTATGCAACGCTGCTATACTAAGCCTACTAATGATATTGACATTACTTATTATTATAATGCTGATCATAATAATAATAAGGAGATAACGGAAAAGGGGGGGGTTATTATTATAAAAATAAAAATATCGGACCATTTGGAACAGTTTAAACAACACTAAATAAATGAAATAATACCAGAGAGGCTGGTCTAATGAAAAAACAAGTTTATTCCAGCAGAGCAAAGATTAATAAAAGCCAAATTCGTGAGGCTTGGTGCTCACAGAATCAGTAGGCTATTAAACAATCATTCAAACAGGCAACAGAAGCAGGATCTGTCTTATTTCTGTAGATATGCATATGGATGATTTATAAATTCAGGCACATTTAACAGTTAGGTTATTGATTATAGACCTAATTAAGTTGGGGTTTCCTCTCTCCTCACTTTTCTTAGACAATTAAGCCAAGGGCTGTTTTCTCATCTCCTAACTCTGCTGCTGCCTCCGCCACATTGTTCTCAACACCAATATGCTGGTTAACTTTTCCATTGTGCACATAGAAACATGGTCTAGGAAAAGGCGCCAATTCAACAGCGCACTGATGTGTTTCAGAACCACGGACAGCGACTGTTATCCAACGCAGGAGAAAACTTGTTTGTTTAAAATGAATATAATTTGTGCACCGTGATTTGTTTTTGTTATCCATTTTTTGCTTCTGCTCGACTAAAGAAATCTAAGTCAACCAACATTCTATTGACCAGACCAGTCGACTAAATGGGGCCAGCCTTAAAAACAAACACACACACTGACTACTACACTAACACACACACAGTATCTATCCAAGGTCACTGTCGAGCGTCTGCTAAATGACTTAAATGTAATGTAAATGTAAATGGTGATAAAATACTGGATAACTCTAACAAGATCTGTTATACATACAGTAATGAAGTCTCTAGCACTCATTTACAAGGCCATATTTCCTTGATTATGATCCGTACTGTGATTGAATCAGAGGCAGATGTTTGTTTACAAAAGTAGTGCACAACTTTTGACCAGAGCCCTTTGGGCCCTGGTCAAAGGTAGGGCACTGAAAAGGAAATAGGGTGCCATTTGGGACACAACCTGCGATACTGACCTCCAGGTCCTCTCACCGCACAGAGCGTCGCAATTAGGAGAACGCGGATGTCATGCTTTTATCGCCACTGAGGGCAGAGCCACTCTGCATACACACACTGTCCTTGGCTCACAGCACTACCTATGCCTACTTGGAAATGCGCTTGTTTTCAAAAACTCTGTGCCCTGTGGAAGTGTAGAATGTCTGCGCAGATCGAAGGTTTCACTTTTGTGTTTTTCAATGCAGGGTATTCTGTATCATTCGCCACAGAGCCAGATTAAATGACTGTGAGGTTTGATGTGCCAAAACAAATGTTCAGGTTAAGAGGATTTGATAGTATCACAAACAGTACTCACACACTCAGATATGTAGAAGTACACACACACACACACACTTATGGAGATTATAAACACCAACATAAATACAGGAAATCGGGCTCTGCTGGTCACAGGGGAGGCACCCTACAACGTCGGTCGAGCTAATTACATTTCACGATGCAATTAAGGCCCAGTCTTGGTTGTCCCCTGGACAGTTTTACGTTGCTGTTACACAATTTATGGCTGCAGTACTGTATGGCCCAGGGGCCCTTAGTGCCCTTACTTCCATTGCACTGTGCTTTGATCTCTCTCTCTCTCTCTAACGCAGGAGCCCGACCTGGCGCTAGTGTATGTACCGTTACCTAGTAGCCTACATACAAATACTCTCATACTGTACATGATCCTTCAGTGTGGTCCCATCTAGACTAGAATGTTCTGTGTATTCACAGAGAAGGCAACTTTGTAGAGAGTATGGTTGGTATAATCAACACCCTTTTCATAAATATTAGGCTGTATTCTGGAACAAATTACTTTGGCTTTAGCAGAAAGCTGTGTTGTCTACATCTTAGCAAACATGTTTATCTCTAGTCTGTACTTACTAAATTATCATGACATGATGAGAATATAGGCTACTGTAGACCAAGGACACAGACAGGGTCATAGGCATCATGGTGGACCCCCTGACACCCTAATCCATGAATGATTATTCAGAGAGGCAGTAGACTGAGATGAATTCTCCAGAGGGAACAAAGGCAACGCATGCAGCAGCAGCAGGAGGAAGACTGCCTCTCTAATGGTGCCCATGTTACAGGGCGAGAGAGCGAGAGAGCGAGAGAGAGGAGCAGCTGGCACCCCCCTTCAAAGGTCACCCATAATCCTCTCTGTGTCTGCGTTGCAGTAATTAAATATTCTGCTTTGATATGAACATGCTCTTACATTAGTAGGGAACATGCTACGTCGACTTGACATTACAGGGGCAGGGATATATGTGTTGTGTACCCAGGGACCTTGCGACCACAGGAGTAGGGTTTTTAGAGGCCTTTGTCCGACTGTAGCACAAGCTTCAGTTTTTTTTTCTCGCACAGAGCAAACCACTATTGAGGCCATTTTTAATTGCCGATGACGCGACATACCGTGTGTGACAACCGTATAGATTTAAGTTACGACTGAACAAGGTCAATTGCCAATGGCATTACTGCCATTCAAAATCGCTAGGCATACATCATTATCACAGAGAGCACAGTAAAGACTTTGGGGTGGGTTCAGGCAAATTCCCACTCATTCCAATCTGTCGTGGAAACACTTTTTTTAGGTATACTCTAATATACGCAAGCAAGTGCTACCATCCAATCAATGAGTAGAAACACTAGATGTGTAGGAGGGAGGGGAATTTGGCTTCGAGCATTCAGCTCAGTCTCCAAGGGCCAAAATAGTCCAATGGAACACAGCTCACTTGGCTAACAGTCCTCCGCACCCTCTGGCAACCAGTAAGAACACATCTCAGCTCTAGCAAGAATGCCCTCACAAAGCCTGCAAACTATTCAATATAGTCAATTCTTTGTTCTGATCGACCAACAGCCAATGTTCAGCTCTGACACAATCCAGTGTGATTGGTGATTCAATGACTCAAAACAAGAGTTGAGGGGATAGAGATGTTTCATACCTAATATTCTGAAAGGGAACCTAGCCCACAGTATATGGCAGTGTGTTGATTCCCCTATGAAACGTCTACCACCATGAAAGCTCGTATTGTGCTGGTAGCTGGTCATTGTGGCTGTGCATGACGGGAGACAGGAAGGTAGAGAAGCTACAGCTTCAACATTTCCTGGGTTGTGTCCCAAATGGCCCCCCTATTCCCTATATATAGTGCTGTGCTGATCAAAAGTAGTGTACTACAAGTAATGCCATTTGGGATGCAGATCTGAAGTTCCTGCCCCAGGTCTTATCCTCCCAGTGCAGAGCAGACCTGGCATTTCCCCTCCAGCCCTCCTTCCATAGGAAACAGGAAGCAACAGGCCTGACTGTCACTCTCTTAGTTATAACACCATGGTATTTCACTGGCAACTTATGGTAAACCGCGTTTTGCAGATAAGTTATAGATCACAGTTACAGAAGTGTTCTCTAGATTCATTTCTCTACTGTGAAATTTGTGGATTTCTCTGTCAATTGGTACCACTCGGTTCATAACTTTGTCACTCAGTTCATAACAAGATCAGTCACACGTACAGACAGACAGTAATGGGGTTGCCACAGAGATGTGAATGCGCTGTCTCGCACATCAGCAAGTTTCTCTAGTCTAACCATTCTGTCTATCGGTCTGTCTATCTGACATTAGTGGGCTGACACTCAAGATGACGCAGTGCCTTGTAGTGAGTTCAAGGCCCAACCCCACATGAGTCCTGGTATCACAATGCCCCCCTTAGTTTAAGAAGACTCGTTTGTAACTAAGAGCTTCACTGTCGGCCATGCATTAAAGACCAAAATTGGTTCAAGAGAATTGTGATAAACAAAAATATATCAGTTTTATTTAAGGACCAAAAAATTGACAGCTGTGCTATAGATTGTTGGGAAGAGATTTTGGCTGTATCGATTCCATGGCACATGGTTTATGAATTGACATGCAAAACGGCGGACTCAAAACGGCGGATTCAAAACGGCGGATTCAAAACGGCGGACTCAAAACGGCGGACTCAAAACGGCGGATTCAAAACGGGGGATTCAAAACGGCAGACTCAAAACGGCGGATTCAAAACGGCGGACTCAAAACGGCGGATTCAAAACGGCGGATTCAAAACGGCGGACTCAAAACGGCGGATTCAAAACGGCAGATTCAAAACGGCGGACTCAAAACGGCGGACTCAAAACGGCGGATTCAAAACGGCGGATTCAAAGCGGCGGACTCAAAACGGCGGATTCAAAACGGCGGATTCAAAACTTTGAATTTTTCAATTTAAATTATTATACAAAATAATTTCAAAGAATATAATTGTATATATGTGGGGGATACAGCCTTCCCAGCACTACAGATTTTGCTGCGAGGTAGCAGAGCCATTAGATCATTTATATTGGTACGGTCCATATGTAGCTCGTTTTTGGTCACAGGTCCAGGAATGGCTGAAGAATCGCAACATTTTCCTGGAGCTAACACTGCAGATAGCAATAAAGGGAGATTTGAAAAAGTCATAGTCAATGTGATCAGTAATATAATAATTATTTCAGCAACAGAAATGTATCTTTCATTTACAATCTGTAGAAACTATGAGAATAGAAAGGTTCAGAACTTTTGTGAAGCATCACAGCACAGTTGAAAAATATATGGCAAATAGAAATCCAATATGGACGGTGTCAAGAGACAGATGGGAGGGGTTGAGTGGATCTGAAAGGTGGGACTAAAAACAACAAGATAACTAATGTAAAATATACTGTGTCCATAAAATGTATATAGGTTCAGAACTTTTGTGAAACAGCACAGTTAAAAAGATATGGCAAATAGAAATGAATTAAAAACTATTACAAACAAACAAAAGATATATATATATGGGGTATGTGTGTAGATAGATTAGTGACACACATATATATATATATATATATATATATATATATATATATATATATATATATATATATATATATATATATATATATATATATATATATATATATATATAAAAGGGAAGGGGTCTGAATGGAAAGATATTCAGACCCCTTCCCTTTTTCCATATTTTGTTACGTTACAGCCTTGTTCTAAAATGGGTGGGAAAATCTTTTGGGATTTTAAACACATGAATGTTTCTTATGACGTTCCATACCCAGGGACGTCACCAAGAACCCGATGGTCACTCTTGACAGAGCTCCAGAGTTCTTCTGTGGAGATGAGAGAACCTTCCAGGACAACCATATCCACCAATCAGGCCTTTACGGTAGAGTAGCCCGACGAATGCCACTCCTCAGTAAAAGGCACATGACAGCCCGCTTGGAGTTTGCAAAAAGGCACCTAAAGTACTCTCAGACCATGAGAAACAAGATTCTCTGGCCTGATGAAACTAGATTGAACTCTTTGGCCTGAATGCCAAGCGTCAGGTCTGGAGGAGACCTGGCACCATCCCTATGGTGAAGCATGGTGGTGGAAGCATCATGCTGTGAGGTTGTTTTTCAGCGACAGGGACTGGGAGACTAGTCAGTATCTAGGGAAAGATAAACAGAGCAAAGTACAGCGAGATTCTTGATGAAAACCTGCTCCAGAGTGCTCAGGACCTCAGACTGGGGCGAAGGTTCACCTTCTGCTTTAAAAAAATAAATAAAAATTATGGTTCATTTTTAAAAAAATATATGTTTATTATTTTACAATAAAAAATCAAATAAAAAAGACAGCAATACTAACAATGACATTCATTGTACTGTTGAATGGGATGGCCAATTTAGAGGACAAAACAAAACTTAACTCACACATACACAAAATAAAACAAAATCCTATTAGGTGGTACATGTATAAGAAGACAGCATATAATCATTACAAGCAGTGTAGTTAAGCCAAAAATAGATATTGAGTGGAGTACACCACAGAGTAGAGGCAGATCGTCAACCCAGTTATGAAGCGGGACTAGACCATTTATCCAGTATCGGCTGCCATATTTTGTAAAACATTGGACTTCTATTGGAGGTATTGTATCGAATCTTTTCCATATGTATTACATTCCCCAAATCCTGTAACCACATTTCAAAGGTGGGTACAGTCTCCAGTTTCCAAAATTGCAATATGAGCCTTTTGGCGAATAGAGTACAAAGAGAGACAGCTTTCCCTTTGTGGTTATTTCCATCAACTGTACCAAACAGAGCGGTCAATGGGTCTGGGGCTAGAACTCTATCAAAGGCTCTAGATAAATAATCAAAAATGAGAGCCCAGTAAACATGTAATTTAGGACATGTCCAGAATAAGTGGGTCAACGTCCCCTCATCCTGCTTGCACCTCTCACACAGTGGTGAGGTGTCCGGGAATATTTTATGCAGTTTTACTTTTGAGTAATGTAACCTGTGTATCACCTTAAACTGTACAATGTTGTGTCTGGCATTCACTGAACTGTGGTTTATATTCCTGAGAGCTTCTACCCAGTCCTCATCTGAGATTTCTGACCCAAGTTCTTGTTCCCAAGCCCTTTTAATGGTGTCTGTGGATACCTCTATGTGGGCCTGTAGCACATAATACAGTCTAGAGACCGACCCTTTTGAATGGGGTTTGACAAGGATCAATCTATCTAATGTAGGACTATTTGGCTTCATGCCATACTGTGGGATATGTGTCCTTACGAAATTCCTGATTTGGAGGTATCTGAAAAAATATGTTGTTGGCATGTTGAACTTTCCCTGTAATTGTTGAAATGAAGCTAACTGACCATCTATGTATACATTACCAATTGTTGTGAGCCCCTTCTCCCTCCACTGTGAAAACACCACATCATCCAATGCGGGGTGGAAAGCATGATTCAGGCAAATCGGGCTGTCAATGTATACAGTGGGTATGTTAAGAAAATGCCTAATCTGTTTCCAGATCCAGATGATATCAGAAATATATGTTTTCAATCGGTTTGCCAATATCTTTGTCAACACCTTGTTTTCTATGGGGAGTAACGACACGGGGCGATAAGACGACATCTCCATGGAATCTCTATGTTTTTTTCAAGATCAGTGCTATTGTAGCCTCATACAGTGTTTGCGGGAGTTTGGCATTTTCTTTGGATTGTTTAAACATTCGCAACATAAGTGGAGCAAGACTGGCGCAGTACTTCTTATAGAATTCTATTACATATCCATCGGGCCCAGGGGCCTTGCTGTTTGGAAATTGTGCTATCGCTGTGTTAATTTCCTCCAAAGTTATCCCTGCATCGAGTGCAGAAGCTGCCCCCCTGTCGCGTTTAGGAAGTTCACATTCAGCGAGAAAGCGTTCCATAGTTTGTGGATCAGTGGCATCACATTTTGATTGGTATAGCTCTGAGTAAAACTGCGCAAAGCATTTATTAATATCCTGCGGATCTGTTACTATTTTACCCTTCTTGTCTTTTATTTTGTGAATAGCTCTAGATGCCTGTACATGCCTTAGCTGTCTTGCTAATAATTTATGTGGTTTGTCACCCAGTTCAAAATAACTTTGATGCGTTCTAGCAAGTAAAGAGCCCACCCGTTTCGAAAGGATGGTATTATTGTCATGCAGGTGAAAGAGGACCCAAAAGCGACTTAACAGAAACAGAGTTTATTAAAGTCCAAAACGGAATAACAGAAATCCTCTAGACTTGTAGAGGGGAAACAACTGGAGAAGCGACCACAGACTGCAGGTCGCTTCGGGTAGGCGCAGGCCGTAGTCGACTGAGACACCTGCTCACACGCAGCATCTGATGAAGGCACAAAACACGACAGGACAGGGTGATACACAATCACGGCAAAAACACGACAGGACAGGGCGAAACGCAATCACAGCATGGTGAATACAATACAAGGAACCGACGGCACAGGAACGGATCACAAAGGAATAAATAGGGACTCTAATCAGGGAAAGGATCGGGAACAGGTGTGGGAAGACTAAATGATGATTAGGGGAATAGGAACAGCTGGGAGCAGGAACGGAACGATAGAGAGAAGAGAGAGCGAGAGAGTGAGAGAGGGAGGGGAGAGAGAGGGATAGGAGGGAAAGAACCAAATAAGACCAGCAGAGGAAAACGAATAACATGGGGAGCACAGGGACAAGACATGATAATAAATGACAAACATGACAGTACCCCCACTCACCGAGCGCCTCCTGGCGCTCTCGAGGAGGAACACTGGCAGCAACGGAGGAAATCATAGATCAAACGGTCCAGCACGTCCCGAGAAAGAACCCAACTCCTCTCCTCAGGACCGTAACGAAAAACGATAAAAAGGGAAACTAGGGTACTACTCTAAAAAAAAAATGAGAACTAGGGACAGACTGAGACACAGCAAGGGCAGGGACAAGAACAGGAGAGATGCGATGGCAGGGAACAGACTGAGACCCAGCAAGACCAGGAGCAGAAGCAGAAAAAAATTACCAGACTTCTTCTGCGCGCAGTCTGAACACGCAGCCACGAAACGGCGCGTGTCACGCTCCTGAGTCGGCCACCAAAAGCGCTGGCGAATAGACGCAAGAGTGCCTCGAACACCGGGATGACCAGCTAACTTGGCAGAGTGAGCCCACTGAAGAACAGCCAGACGAGTGGAAACAGGAACGAAAAGGAGGTTACTAGGACAAGCGCGCGGCGACGCAGTGTGCGTGAGTGCTTGCTTAACCTGTCTTTCAATTCCCCAGACTGTCAACCCGACAACACGCCCATAAGGAAGAATCCCTCGAGATCAGTAGAAGCCACAGAAGAACTAAACAGACGGGATAAGGCATCAGGCTTGGTGTTCTTGCTACCCGGACGGTAAGAAATCACAAACTCGAAACGAGCGAAAAACAACGCCCAACGAGCTTGACGGGCATTAAGTCGTTTGGCAGAACGGATGTACTCAAGGTTCTTATGGTCTGTCCAAACGACAAAAGGAACGGTCGCCCCCTCCAACCACTGTCGCCATTCGCCTAGGGCTAAGCGGATGGCGAGCAGTTCACGGTTACCCACATCATAGTTGCGCTCAGATGGCGACAGGCGATGAGAAAAATAAGCGCAAGGATGAACCTTATCGTCAGACTGGAAGCGCTGGGATAGAATGGCTCCCACGCCTACCTCTGAAGCGTCAACCTCGACAATAAATTGTCTAGTGACGTCAGGAGTAACGAGGATAGGAGCGGACGTAAAACGTTCTTTTAGAAGATCAAAAGCTCCCTGGGCGGAACCGGACCACTTAAAACACGTCTTGACAGAAGTAAGAGCTGTGAGAGGGGCAGCAACTTGACCGAAATTACGAATGAAACGCCGATAGAAATTAGCGAAACCTAAAAAGCGCTGCAACTCGACACGTGACCTTGGAACGGGCCAATCACTGACAGCTTGGACCTTAGCGGAATCCATCTGAATGCCTTCAGCGGAAATAACGGAACCGAGAAAAGTAACGGAGGAGACATGAAAAGAGCACTTCTCAGCCTTTACGTAGAGACAATTCTCTAAAAGGCGCTGTAGAACACGTCGAACGTGCTGAACATGAATCTCGAGTGACGGAGAAAAAATCAGGATATCGTCAAGATAGACAAAAACAAAAATGTTCAGCATGTCTCTCAGAACATCATTAACTAATGCCTGAAAAACAGCTGGCGCATTGGCGAGACCGAACGGCAGAACCCGGTACTCAAAATGCCCTAACGGAGTGTTAAACGCCGTTTTCCACTCGTCCCCCCTCTCTGATGCGCACGAGATGGTAAGCGTTACGAAGGTCCAACTTAGTAAAGCACCTGGCTCCCTGCAGAATCTCGAAGGCTGATGACATAAGGGGAAGCGGATAACGATTCTTAACCGTTATGTCATTCAGCCCTCGATAATCCACGCAGGGGCGCAGAGTACCGTCCTTCTTCTTAACAAAAAGAACCCCGCCCCGGCCGGAGAAGAAGAAGGCACTATGGTACCGGCGTCAAGAGACACAGACAAATAATCCTCGAGAGCCTTACGTTCGGGAGCCGACAGAGAGTATAGTCTACCTCGAGGAGGCGTGGTCCCTGGAAGGAGATCAATACTACAATCATACGACCGGTGAGGAGGAAGGGAGTTGGCTCGGGACCGACTGAAGACCGTGCGCAGATCATGATATTCCTCCGGCACTCCTGTCAAATCGCCAGGTTCCTCCTGAGAAGTAGGGAGAGAAGAAACGGGAGGGATGGCAGACATTAAACACTTCACATGACAAGAAACGTTCCAGGATAGGATAGAATTACTAGACCAATTAATAGAAGGATTATGACATACTAGCCAGGGATGACCCAAAACAACAGGTGTAAACGGTGAACGGAAAATCAAAAAAGAAATAGTCTCACTGTGGTTACCAGATACTGTGAGAGTTAAAGGTAGTGTCTCAAATTTGATACTGGGAAGATGACTACCATCTAAGGCAAACATGGGCGTAGGCTTGTCTAACGGTCTGAAAGGAATGTTATGTTTCCGAACCCATGCTTCGTCCATGAAACAACCCTCAGCCCCAGAGTCAATCAAGGCACTGCATGTAGCACCCGAACCGGTCCAGCGTAGATGGACCGACATAGTAGTACAAGATCTAGATGAAGAGGACTGAGTAGTAGCGCTCACCAGTAGCCCTCCGCTTACTGATGGGCTCTGGCCTCTTACTGGACATGAATTAACAAAATGTCCAGCAACTCCGCAATAGAGGCACAGGCGGTTGGTGATCCTCCGTTCCCTCTCCTTATTCGAGATGCGAATCCCTCCCAGCTGCATGGGCTCAGTCTCAAAGCCAGAGGAGGGAGATGGTTGCGATGCGGAGCAGGGAAACACCGTTGATGCGAGCTCTCTTCCACGAGCCCGGTGACGAAGATCTACCCGTCGTTCTATGCGGATGGCGAGAGCAATCAAAGAGTCCACATCTGAAGGAACCTCCCGGGAGAGAATCTCATCCTTAACCACTGCGTGGAGTCCCTCCAGAAAACGAGCGAGCAGCGCCGGCTCGTTCCACTCACTAGAGGCAGCAAGAGTGCGAAACTCAATGGAATAATCCGTTATGGACCGTTCACCTTGGCATAAGGAAGCCAGGGCCCTAGAAGCCTCCCCACCAAAAACTGAACGGTCAAAAACCCGAATCATCTCCTCTTTAAAGTTCTGGAATTTGATAGAGCAATCAGCCCTTGCCTCCCAGATAGCTGTGCCCCATTCTCGAGCCCGGCCAGTAAGGAGTGAAATGACGTAAGCAACCCGAGCTCTCTCTCTAGAGTATGTGTTGGGTTGGAGAGAGAACACAATCTCACACTGCGTGAGAAAGGAGCGGCACTCAGTGGGCTGCCCGGAGTAGCAAGGTGGGTTATTAACCCTAGGTTCTGGAGGCTCGGCAGGCCAGGAAGTAACAGGTGGCACGAGACGTAGACTCTGGAACTGTCCAGAGAGGTCGGAAACCTGAGCGGCCAGGTTCTCCACGGCATGGCGAGCAGCGGACAATTCCTGCTCGTGTCTGCCGAGCATGGCTCCTTGGATCTCGACGGCAGTGTAACGAGCGTCTGAAGTCGCTGGGTCCATTCCTAGGTCGGTTCCTTCTGTCATGCAGGTGAAAGAGGACCCAAAAGCGACTTAACAGAAACAGAGTTTATTAAAGTCCAAAACGGAATAACAGAAATCCTCTAGACTTGTAGAGGGGAAACAACTGGAGAAGCGACCACAGACTGCAGGTCGCCGGGTAGGCGCAGGCCGTAGTCGACTGAGACACCTGCTCACACGCAGCATCTGATGAAGGCACAAAACACGACAGGACAGGGTGATACACAATCACGGCAAAAACACGACAGGACAGGGCGAAACGCAATCACAGCATGGTGAATACAATACAAGGAACCGACGGCACAGGAACGGATCACAAAGGAATAAATAGGGACTCTAATCAGGGGAAAGGATCGGGAACAGGTGTGGGAAGACTAAATGATGATTAGGGGAATAGGAACAGCTGGGAGCAGGAACGGAACGATAGAGAGAAGAGAGAGCGAGAGAGTGAGAGAGGGAGGGGGAGAGAGAGGGATAGGAGGGAAAGAACCAAATAAGACCAGCAGAGGAAAACGAATAACATGGGGAGCACAGGGACAAGACATGATAATAAATGACAAACATGACAATTATATTCATATTTGAACTTTGTGATCTTCTCAAGGACTGTATACGAGGAATTCGTCCTAAAAACGTTCTCCTGTTCCCCTAACTCTCTTTCAATTTCTCTCAGCCTAGTTTTGGCGCGTTTCTTCCTCTCTGATGTATAAGAAATAATGTAACCTCTAATCACAGCCTTTAGAGATTCCCAAAAGGTGGAGTCGTCAACAACCCCCGTGTCGTTAGTTCCGAGGAAAAAGGCAATCTGCTCCTTCAAATACTGACAAAAAGCCTCATCTTTCAGCAGATATGCGTCTCAGCGCCACGGTCGCCGACCTGTCGACATATTGTCGAGTTTCAGCACCATGGACACAGGAGAGTGGTCCGTAATTAGAATAGGGTGATAGGTAACTGACTCAGCTGCTGAAATTAGTTTGGAGTCCAACAAAAAAGTCAATTTTGGAATATGATTTATGAACTGATGAAAAGAAAGAGTAATCCCTGTCTGTTGGGTGTGTCAGTCTCCAAATATCGACAATGTTAAGGTTTGTCATCAATGCATTTAGACAGACACTGGCATTTGATTGTTGAAGTGACCTTGATAGCGGTTTATCTAAAAGAGGATCTAACGTACAGTTAAAGTCCCCTCCAACAATAACACTTCTATCCGAAATATTTGGTATGTCCTTAAATACCCTTTGAAAAAATAATGGATCATCGAAGTTGGGTCCATATAAATTGACCAAGGTTACTGGTTTCGAATTCAGTGTACCAGACACAATAATATACCGACCATTAGGATCTGAAATCGAGGATGAATAAACAAACGGAATGTTTTTCCTTATCAGGATTGCTACCCCTCTCGCTTTTGCATCAAAGTTAGACTGGTATATCTGACCGATCCAGCCGACTCGTAGCTTGGCCTGAGCGGAGCGTTTAATATGAGTTTCTTGAAGAAGCACTATGTCAGCACCCAGTGATTTAAGATTAGAAAAAACCTTAGCTTGTTTCACCACATGCCCTAAGCCATTACAGTTCCAGCTGACTATCTTTATTCCACCTTGTCTACTCTGTGCTCGGTCACTATGTGACATTTCTTATTTTAGAGCAAATTGTTGCTGTCATACAAAACTCAGAAGAAAAACGTCCCGCAGTGCGGGAGCTTGTCATGCCACTTGTACTAATAATAAACGTGAACATAAAACACTTACCCCATCCCCCCTTCCGCCCCTTTACTGAGTGACTTCCCCAAACGAAGCACTCCTTGGCTAACACACAAACCTTAGGGTGTCTAGACATACAGCTTGAACTAACTCATCGTCTATAGATGCTCTGCATATACGCTAATATTAAATAACACTTAACACTTAACTCTCACGTTAGGGGGTGAGTGGCGCTAAAACATGATGTGCCAAACAATGCTATATTAGCCACAACATCTCACCAATCATAAGTCCCAAATTCTGATCTTCTAATCGAAAAGACATAGTCCGGAAATCCAAACACATTCCTGGCCTGTATGTGGTCATTTAGCCGGCTGACACAGCCGTTCTGTATCCTCAGCCAGGGAGCTTGTTTGTCAAGAACAGATCGGCCTCTTTTGGGTTGTCAAACGTACGTGTTGATCCTTCGACTGTCACCTTAAACTGGGCTGGGAAGAGGAATCCATATCGGATGTTGGCCGCCCTGCATCTGTTGCGTACCTCATCATACTCTTTCCGTTGGTTCCTCACCAAGATCTGGGTAGAAAGACACCATGGCTCCGTTGAAGTTAAGAGGGGACTTTTGACTAGCCAGCTTGAGGATGAGATCCCTGGTCTGGGGATAGGGCAGCCGTACAATGAATGGCCTTGGTGGCCCGCCCTTGGCCGGCTTCGTTGCCTGAGATCTGTGTGCGCGGTCGATCAGGATGGCCGTTTTGAAGTGTTCACTCCCCAGCAGGGCCGGTATCAGCTCCGAGACAAATTCAGTGGGTTTCCCTTTCTCAGTGTCCTCCTGGATGCCACATATTCGGATGTTCTGGCGTCTTGAATGCGACTCAAGCATTTCCAGTCGGGCTTTCAGGGTTTTGTTGTCATTTTCGAACATTGCGCACTGTTTCTCTATGTCCTGTAGCCTGGCCTCGTGTTCAACTGTCGTCTGCTCAACCTCATGCACCCTTCTCTGAGTTGCCTTCACAGTTTCGGCCAAAGTCCCAATACTCTTTGAGATATCAGCCAACCTTGTGTCCACCTTCTTGCTTAGTGAGTTTATGGCAGCCGGTATGTCACTTTGCGTAGGCTTTGTGAGGATCTCTTGGAAGCTAGCCTCTTCAGCTAACTCCTCGTGGGTTGGCGACGTTGAAATTGGTTCGTTGTCTATCTCATTCAAATTATCTTGTTTAGCGCTCCCTTTTCTGGTGCCTTTTCCCTTTGTCATACTTGTTTGAAGATATAGGTCGTGAGAGGTTAAGATAAATACTAATTTGTTTCAAAATGGAGCTGAGCTCTAGCAAAGGATGTCTTCTCCATAGCACACTCTCTAGCGCCCCAGGTTAACCTCCTTAAAGGGCAAGGATCCTAAGTACACAGCCATGACAATGCAGGAGTGGCTTTGGGCCAAATCTATGAATGTCCTTGAGTGGCCCAGCCAGAACCCGGACTTGAACCCAATCGAACCTGAAAATAGCTGTGCAGCGACGATCTCCATCCAACCTGACAGTGCTTGAGAGGATGTGCAGAGAAGATTTGGTGAAACTCCCCAAATAAAGGGGTGCCAAGGTTGTAGCGCAATACCCAAAAAGACCCTAGGCTGAAATCGCTGCCAAAGGTGCTTCAACAAAGTACTGAATAAAAGGTCTGAATACTTATGTAAATGTCATATTTCAATAAAAAATATATATATAAATTTGCAACAAATAAAGCTTTGTCATTATGGGGTATTGTGTGAAGATTGATGAGGGGAGAAAAAAATACATAAAATAAAAAAATAAATAAAAAAAATAAAAAATAAAAATAAAAATACTTTCCAAATGCACTGTATATATATTACATTGGTGGAAGCTATAATCTATAAAGAAATAAAGAAATTGTACACGAGAGGGCATGCTAAACTACTTTTTTAGCATGGCTGTTATAGGTACGAGCTGGAGCCGAGTACCGTATATATCCATAAGAATTGTGCTGAGTCATGATTTCGACTGGCTGAAAAAAAAAGATGTCAGTCTCGTCCTGACACGTGGAGATCAAATTTCAATATTGAAACTATTTTGCAAATGTTTTGCAAGACAGTCAGCAACGTTTGTACAACCCCTCATTGTTGCAAACCAAATGTTAGGCTAGAAGCAAGGGGAAATACTGTCTAGATGCCTTTTACAGTGGAGATCATGTTAATGAATTGACTGGCTGGGCTGATGGGACACTGGATGAGCAGGGAGAAAACTGTAAATTTGTCTAGGAGCTAGAACCAGGGCGACGTGTCTGTCGCCACCATCTTGTATCAGCATTGTAACTTATTACAGCTTCAGTGTCTACTTAACTGAAAATATCTGCTGCATACCCCTCACTCCCCAATCAAACTGGGTGAGGTTAAATAAGACGTACATTTTTGTCAACAATAAAATGGAGAAATCACAAGATGCATCTGCCATTAAAGGTCTTCTGTTAGCAACAGAGATGTAAAAGTGTATTTATCTATTTCATCGTATGTTTTTTCTACTTTTTATTGCACTGCTCAACCAGCGATTAGAAATACCTATACTAGCATAGATTTATCGGTTTGGTAAGATGCGATTTTCCCAACAAGAAAATGTCATATGAAAACGGAATAATTCAAGAGACATTCACAACTCAGGACAAATGTGGTAAGCTGAATTAATGATGTAGTTTTGGCTTTTTAGAATTGGCCCCTGTGTCACATACAGGCAAATGAAACAGAACAGTGTACATCGGCATATTACATTTTCCACGCTAGTTCAACCGCATAACTGTCATTTAAAAGTGCATGCAAAGGGCCGTCATATAAAAATGTTTGTTAGGTAAACTGTCAGCATTATAAATTGTGACTCATAATCCCCCGAGCGAGGCAGTACCCCCCGTAGTAACAAGGGGGGTTAAATCGGAGGTCACTGTTTAAAAGTGCCATGTAAGCCCATCAGATCTGATGGCTCTGTTGTTGCTGAGTTCCATTAGAGAGCGAGAGGAGAAGGCTGGCGATCGCATGGTGGGGGTGTCCGAGTCAGTTTAACACCAGTGGTCTTCAATGGAAGGCCCCAGACAGATGTGGAAACCCCCTCGCCCTGGCCACTCCGTATCCCACACCCTCCCTTCGCCTAAATCAGGGAAAGAGCAGGGATCACAGCCATGAAAGCTAAACATGGTCAGGGGCTAATCCACTGCTAATAGCCCTTGATGATGCAGTGCCACTGTGGCAGGAAGGGAAGGTAGGCCAACAGCTGGAAGCTCCGACCAGAGACCGATTATCCGATTTCCCTGATCTCTCAGACAGCAAATAAACCAACAAACAAGAAACTGAAACAGCATCCAAACACAAAGCCCCCAAACCCTCCCGCTGTGCAAGAGATACGCCACAGATAGATTCGATAATATCGCTGGAGGATTTCTTTAAGGAGGTTTGGAAAGGGTGTGTTGGGGTCCTAACCGGGTCACAACACGTCTTCGTCCTGAGGCGTGGCAAATTGGCAATGGGACGCTTGGATTTCGGCCAGTGTCTGAACCCGTATTGAAACAAAAGAACCCTAAATCTGCATTTTCTTTTCCTTCATTTACAACAAGCCCCTCCTTTTCTCTATGAGTTCATGAGTGCTGGGGTCAATGGCTTTCCTCTAGGACTGTGAGAGTCAAGGCCTGGGGTTGGGGAAGGCAGCGTTGACACTAATGGATGCTCTTATTCTGGCCTGAGGGGTAAACACTCCAACGCTGACGCTCTGCTTCAAGAGGAGACGGTGGTGCTGAGCCCCGGTGTGTGTGTGCATGCACGCGGTTGTGTGTATGTTGTCAGCTGGGCATTTGATATAGCGTTTCATCTGAAGTGCTGAACATGCATGCCAGGATATGGCTTGTTGGCTCAGATGTGGAGTTACACAAGCTTGCTCACTCAGAACGGCAAGGTTTCCCTGGTGCCTACAGAGGTCACTCTGTCCCCCTGGAACTGCCTTAACCCTGGCTTAGGACAGTTGGTAACAACAATGAGGAAATCTTACAACATTAACATGATGTTGTCTAAGAGGACTGGTCTAGACCGATCCTACTTCAAACATGACTATCTCCTGAATGTGACATTATCATGCAGTAGAAGGGAGGACATCATGTCTGAGGTTGAGAGGAAAGAGTGGGGAGATACTCAGTAAAAATATCCCTGTTTGGTATTTGCTACGGCTCAAGTGTGTGGATATCACCGTGGCCAGTGAGAATGTATACACTTGTGGTTTTGGAATAGCGGCTCTTTCACCGACAAAATCCCATAAACTGTCAAACGTTATACATGTCCTTAGAAAACGTCAAGGAATGATGTAAAGCGCAGGAATCTAGGCTGTGACTCTGGTATGGTTCAGGTCCATGTGGTGTGGAATGGAACGAAAACACTTAGGGACTAGAAATAATATGCTACTTCTGATTGTGTGTTTTATTGAAGTGGGGTGAGCGGCTCATTCCTTGGCTCTCACAGCCAGATGCCTTTGGATTTACTGCTTGTGGTTTGAGGGCAGGAAGCTGAGTTGGTAGTGGTAGAGATATCAGCCAATCACTGATCAGATAAGAGCAAGATTAATAATACAATTGTTACTTTGAGTTGAATGGTTTGTTTGTGTTACTGGCGGAATTGGAGTTCGGCTTACTGTACTCATACCCTCAGGCCTCATTGCTGACCTAGATCACATTGGTGAGAGAAGCTATTAGAACTTTTTGTGACCGTTTCAATGTTTTCAGACTATTTACCTCCCTGTTGATGGTGTTATAAATCAATAAGTTGGCTTGGTTGATAACAAAAGAAAGTAGTTCAATGAGAGGTGACTGTTTGTACTGCGTCTAAAATATTTATTTTGGATTCATGTCTTTGAAGTGAACGAACAGAGAATGAGTTTAGCTTAAGAGGTCTTGAACTTGAAAATGTTTTCGGTTACACGAAAGGAATTGCCTCGTACCCTATGCTACTTCAGTTAGTGATTGACATTTTGGTCAAGTTTTCTTAAAGGTAACGTCAAGCCAACTCTCAAGTTGACCTGCTCTCCATTTTATTCAGGTGACGGAGAGAGAGTAGGCAAGCGTAGCCCATATCTAGTGAACGGAGTTCATGGTTCATCATGAACTCTGTGACTGTCATTCACTGAGGTTACTAGGTTGATGTGGACAGTTGGGTTTAAGAGGAAACCTTTGCTTCTCTTGGCCATGGACAGGCAATTCAGCCCTATGCGGATAGCTCCGTGGATGAATGTTTTCCATGAAAGGTGTAAAATATTGTCATATAATTATAAATACTGTTTATACAGATTTTATACCCATTTCTGTATAAATAGCCTCTAAAATATATGTAAACAGACCATAAATGTCTCAGATTATTTTGTATTTGTTTTTATAGCTGTGAGTGCTATTATATGACACAATATCAGTACTTGTTGCATTTACAACTTGTCTAAGTCCTATCAACAACTGATTTGAGCCAGTGTTGAAACCTGGAACCTGACCACACTCGACACAGCTGAGCAACCACCCTCTTCAGCCTTTACTCAACACGTCCCCTTCTCTGCCCTGCCTCCCTCTCTGGCCAACACCTGAGGCAGGCTATCACACAAAAGCTGCCTTAAATCTTTCCATGTGAGATAGTCTGACCTCAGTTACTTTTGGAAATGTTACATCCTCCTACTTCCCTTGTCCTGGCTCGGAAAGGCTTCCCCCAGCTCCAGGCCAGAGAAAGGGATGTTCACTCATGTCCTGCCAATGAAATCTGTTCTCCGCCCTTCCTGTTAGAATCGTGCCCCATTTTTTGACAAATGGGGAAGACAACATTTTCAGTTGTGGAGGCATATGCTCTTGTCAAAGTCTAACCACTTTGGTGGCCTTGTGATTGACTTACTGAAGCTTGTTTGAGCCACACTAGGGATGGTCACAGTTATTAGAATATTAGAATATCTGAACGGACGATAGTATTCGATTACTTGCGAGAGTATTCATTAAAGAAAGATAGATATATAGATAAATAGATAGGCCTATGTTAATGAAAAGACATTGTCTAAAATGTAATGAATATTATCTATGTGGCATTTCTACATACATTATTTAGCAATGGATTCATGTCTTTAAAGTGAACGGAGAATCGGATAGACCATGCAATTAAACATTTTAATAAAACAACAGTTTCATGACAGTTTTTATGAGTGAGCCTCACAACAGAAAGATGTACCGGTAGCCTAGACACTTTTCACATGTGTAGCTTGTTATTGTCGGTCAATCAAAGCAGCACTACCGTCAGAGGCTCCATGTGTAGTAAGTGAAGTGGGAGATTGCTAATCAATGCAAATGGAATAACAATTACGGGATTAAATTGGCTAAATAAGAAGGAGTAGGCCACAATGATCAATCAACAGGTAGGCTGTTGTTAAATATGAATTGAGTTGTTGAAAAACAAGGACACTGGGAGCACAGCAAAATAACCTCAATTAGACTCGCTAGCTAGCTGGCTAACTAACTTAGCTGGCTAGTGTAGCTAGCTAGCTAGCTTCTTTACATTCATTTGATGCAGTCAAGACAGACACTACCAGATCAGATGCTAGATAACCTATAGCAGAAACAAGTTTGTCTAACTTACTCGAGTCGGTTTGTCTACTTTTTCTCAATTCAATTCAATTCAAGGGCTTAATTGGCATTGGAAACATATGTTAACATTGCCAAAGCAACAAAAGTGATATAAACAATAAAAATGAACAGTAAACATTACACTCACAGAAGTTCCAATAGAATAAAGACATTTCAAATGTCATATTATGTATATATACAGTGTTGTAACAATGTGCAAATAGTGAAAGTACAAAAGGTAAAATAAATCAACATAAATATGGGTTGTATTTACAATGGGCGTCTGTGTCTTTCTCCCTCCTGTGACACACCGGTCCCTCTCCCACCCGTCTGTGCTGAAACAACAAGCAGAGTGCGACGCCTCTCCTGAGTTGTGCGTGCAAGTTCACATTGATGTTAAAAAAACATTTAAAACGTTCTTTTTTCTTTACCATGCATTTAGACTATCCGGATAACAGAAAAAAAATAATGATATTCGAATAGTGAAATCATTTCAAATGCCCATCCCTAAGCCACGCTATCTTCACCCTGGTCTTAGCAAACACCAGCTATAAAGACACTTCCAATACAAATACAACTGGACTTTGCAGCAGTCTGCCACTTTGACCTCCACCCAACACATTCGTGCTCATTGTGATGATATAACATTTCACCAGTGTCATCAGTCTTGTACTTGGATCACCTTCAAGATGTATGTCTTTCGATTTTATGTATCCTGTGCTTGTGCGTTTGTCTGATCACATTTGAGCTCTCTTTATTTTATTTACATTTTTTGGGGGTTGGATCAACTTTAATATTGCAGATAGATTGTAGCTTTCATCACTGTAATTGTCTTCATCATTTCCAATCCCTTATATATTTTTGGGGTAAATATATACGCTAATCGAACCCACAAATGCTGATGCTTCAGATACTCAACTAGTCTAAAGAAGGCCAGTTTTATTGCTTTTTTAATTAGCACAACAGTTTTCAGCTGTGCTAACATAATTGCAAAAGGGTTTTCTAATGATCATTTAGCCTTTTAAAATGATAAACTTGGATTAGCTAACACAACGTGCCATTGGAACATAGGAGTGATGGTTTCTGATATTGGGCCTCTGTACGCCTATGTAGATATTCCATAAAAATCTGCCGTTTCTGGCTACAATAGTCATTTACAACATTACCAATGTCTACACTGTATTTCTGATCAATTTGATGTCGTTTTAATGGACAAAAAAATTGCTTTTCTTTCAAAAACGAGGACATTTCTCAGTGACCCCAAACTTTTGAACGGTCGTGTACATGCAGCTCTTGCTGTGATCTCAAAAAAAGCACATCAACTCACAACCACTCCTGCTGTAAACACAGTCCAGTTCAAAGTGAATGGCACAGATCCATATATGGAAATGGACTATTTGCATATAAGGATACGGCAGCTCTGATTGGTTATGCGCACTGGTCTGTGTAGAGTATGGGCCTGAGTCGTGCCTATCAATGCAATAGAATCCTACTCCAATGCGCTCTGCCTACAAGAAAATCTCTTTCATAGTTCCTTTTGTTTCAGCATGTTGCATTAAAAGTGGCTAATATTGCCTTGATTCGATCACAATTCGCATAGTAGAGGGAAAAGTTGATCGTGTTAACTATAGGGAAAACTATAAAGTTGAGTAAAGTTCAATATTGTGCTTCTCTGGGCTGATATTTCTACTGCCCGGCAGTCCCGGGGAGCTGCGCGTGTTGCGCAGTTTAGAGGGAACAAATAGATATATCAATTAGATATCAATATCAAATAGATATTCATAAAATTTCTACATTGTATCGGATGAGAATAGAGGTCAAAGATGCCAAGATCAGGATAAGTTGGAACTGCAAGTTTCTCATTGGAAAAAGCTGCGGAAATCTTCTTACGATTTCCCTAAGAAAGGGAGGGAAGCTTAACTAACCCTGTCTGCACATGAAGTCCTTCTCCACACATTTCTCTGAACCTTTCAGGGAATTGAATTGCAGATGAGAATGAATATCGTCTAACCATTCTTTAGAACATTCCTCGTGTATTATTGGGCGTAGGTGTGAATTAACCCAACAAGCTTCCATTACTGCCCTCAACACCATAATGATGTCACTTCCTGTTATCCAAGACGGCACATAAGAACGCGGCTCGGGTTATTATTAGCCATCTATCTTGCCCATCTCGCTGTTCATTGTTTTCCATATTTCATTTTTAGCACTGATCCAAACATAAGCAGTAAACACGTAAGGGAGCTTTTCCCTGTTGTGACTGGGCAAACTGGGTTGTGGTAATAAGGTCAGTGCTGGTATGAGGGGGGAATCGTTAACCTCTTTGTCTCTCCAAGCAGCCACCCATAAATAATTCAGGTGTGGAGTTGGAGTAAGAAGTTTGTATGTCGCTGCAGCTCTCCTCTCTGCACCTTTAGATGACTGTGTGTTTAGAAGCCTGAGGAGGGAGGCTGATGACTGTTCTCCTCTACTTGCAGGTCAGCTCTCCCCCCTCAGGTTACACCATGAAATATTCACCCTGAACCTTTGCATAATTTACCTCATCAACATAATGAGGAAATTACTTGGAGACCTTGGAAGAAGGTGTGTGGTGAGGACAGGAGCGGGTTTTGGGGTATGGCTTTCTAAGTGCTCTGCACTCAAACAGAGTGAATGAAGATGGGAAGAAGTTATTAGGGGCCTTCTTTACCATTTCTGTGAAGAGAGAGATGAGAGAATGGCCTCCCAAGTTTCCTCAATGGTTATGTTGAAAATGTAGACAATAACAAGCAGGCCTACTTTAATACATTAATGTATTTGGTTGTTTCTCTTCAAATACTACATGACTAACCTTTTTCACCCAAATTATTTCCAGAGGTCATGGCAATGCTGCAGGAATCCTGGAATACTATAAAACTTTTACAGAGTTGGAGATCCATAAAGTTTGTGAGGAGGAATGGCATCTAGAAGGTGGATGTCGTATACCAGTGCAGGAACCCTGATGAGGTGTTCTGCTCTTTACTCATTTTAGATCAATGTTTCGGGAAAAAGCTTGATTCAATGGCATCTTGTCTTTGTTCAAAGAAGAAAGAGTATACGTGTCACGCCTGGCCATAGAGAGGCTTTTTATTCTCTATTTTGGTTAGGCCAGGGTGTGACTAGGGTGGGCATTCTATGTTATTTTTTCTATGTTTTTGTATTTCTTTGTTTGGCCGGGTGTGGTTCTCAATCAGAGGAAGCTGTCTATCGTTGTCTCTGATTGAGAAACATAGTTAGGTAGCTCTTGCCCACATGGGTTTTGTGGGTAGTTGTTTTCTGTTTTTGTATTCTGTACCAGACAGAACTGTTTCGGTTTCGTTCATTCTCTTTTTCCCCCCCTTTTTTTCATTCAGTGTTCAATTCATAAATAAAGATGAACACATACCACGCTGCACCTTGGTTCTCACCTTCTTCAACCCACGACAGCCGTTACAATACGTTCCTGCTCTTTTTTTTTGCCAGTCAATGGTTCCCGTCATGTGATCCGGGCTAGGACTTAAGAGTGGCTATCGCTACAGCCCGGGCAGGGAGCACATGGCGGCCCATCCAACAGATGTTTTTCGTTTGTGATGCAGTCTCTCTCTCTGAGCTGGAAGGCACAGAGCCAGAAAGGTGATTCATGACGCGAATTTTTCCTTGTTACACTAAACGAAAAAAATGCGCTCCGTGTGGAGAATAAACATGGGTCCGGTTCTGTTTTACAGATTTTTCTATTATTGTACTATAAACCTTCGGGGAGAGACATTTGGAACTTCTAAATGCTATGACACATTGCCCATGACCAGCCATTCTGGGAGAAAAGGCTAATTTGTCAACCATTTCGTACATCTGTGCAGCATGTACTATCAACTTTCCATCTAAGCATACTGTATACTCCATTTACTATGGCTCTTTCTATGTGGACTTTATTAACTTGAGGTCACTGATAATAACATTGCTATCACTAGTGGGTGAGAAACAATAAACAGAGATTGTCTTATATGTTATTTAATTGAAACCTAAGTTCTCTAACTACTTTAGGGTATTTCTTTAGCCTTGTTTTCAGAAGATGCAGCAAAATCTTAGCATTTGTCTTAGTTCTCAACAAGCCTGGCTGTAGTGTATATGACAGTCTGCTGTTTCTTGGCGTGAAGGAGTGGCAAAACGCAATGGATTGAAATACTGAATCTATAAAACTTCTCTGTTCTCTCTCTTGCCTCCTTACTACACATTGGAAATTGAGGATGAGACCACAGACACTGTGATATAGAATCGATAGGGAGAGCAACGATTATCAGCATTGATTATCTGCCATGGCTGCTATTTATATACACTTTGTGAGAACATGAAACCAGGGACTTCAAGAGATGCAACATTGACTTCATCACTATTTTATTCAGCCAAAAATGAGATTGGTTTTCATAGGGAATGGCAAAGGTGCATGCTGCTGGCCTTCTATGTTGCCCCATTTCCTAAAGGCAAACACAACGCAGATAGGGGTGGTATGGGGATGCATGGCTCCCCATGGTCTCCACCTGTCTCACCTGATTACACTCACCTTGCTAATCAGACGTGTGTGTGTGTGTGTGTGTGTGTGTGTGTGTGTGTGTGTGTGTGTGTGTGTGTGTGTGTGTGTGTGTGTGTGTGTGTGTGTGTGTGTGTGTGTGTGTGTGTGTGTGTGTGTGTGTGTGTGTGTGTGTGTGTGTGTGTGTGTGCATGCATGCATGCGTGCGAGCTCTTCCAGCACTAATTGCGATCGAAGGGGGAGGCTGCAGTTCGATGCACAGTACTATCAAAACATGTTCAGAATCAGGCTGATGTTAACGCTATATGTGTGGAGCCATTCCAATTCGGAATCACTGTAAATGCCAATATCTTTCAGTGAGTGGCTGGAGGCTGGAGGGTTTGCTGCTCCATCCGTCCCCACCCCCACTCTGTATGGAGACAGCCAACACGCTCTGCCGCTACAGCCTGGCAACACCAGCCAGCAGCAGTAGGAGCAAAACTAGCTTAATCGAACTGCACTGAATGAAAATAGGCTTCAGCATGAGCAAACCACAGAAGACTATCATGACATCATCACTACACTACAAAATGCACAAAAAAAAAACATTTATGCTGATATTTTGGATACCATTATTGTATGTTGTAACATTGTAACTCAGCACAGTTCTTTGACAGTGTGTGTTATACAGAGCATGTTCACATCACATTATTAGGCTTTGAAAGAATAGGATACATATGAACTGGATATAGGCTGTTTTGCTTCTAGTAGGCCGGGGTAGGGCAGAGACAGAACTAACTGATTCTTCAAGCTTGTCAAGGACAGTAAACTAGGCTTCAGTGGTATACGGTATATCGGATAATTTTGAAATACAGAAATGAAATACTGTTAAAAATATATATATATATATATTCAACATATGATGATGCTTAGCCAATGCGTATAACTAACCATAAGTTAACAATCTAAGATAGACCAAATAAATTAAATCCAGCTCAGGGCTCCAGCTATCCATTTGGTTTGCTAACTTGCTAGCTAAGTGGCTCGCTTGCGAGATCAATCTTCTTGTTTACAGCAGAGACAATCAACCCCCCCCCCTCCTGGATCAAGATCCCTGCTGGCTATATTGGTTTTGTACTTAAAAATATAAATATAGTAATAATTGCGCCCCTAGGTGTTCACTGCCGGTAATATCGTGTACCCCACAAGAACGGTATAAAGGTATGAACATCTGGATATTGCCCAACCCTATTAAACAGATTTGTATTTTCCCATGACCCTTGGCTTTTATGTCAACTTGTGCAAATGGAAGCATAAGTGTTACAAAGTTGCCAATAATTCCAATTGATAGCAGACAGTTTATAATGATAATAATCGGCATGTATAAACAGAGTAATTCCAAGTCATCACAATCTAACGTTGCCATGGTGGAATGCTTATCACAGAAATGTTGTTTTTGTATTGTTTGCACATCCGAATAGTGCTGTCTGCGAAGGACACTTTCTGCCGTTATTATGCAGAATAAGCTACAACTTTGGGCATGGGCATGGGCATTTGGACACGCCAACGTAGATGCCGAGTCTATTTTATTTTAATGAGTGGCTCGGGCCCCTGTTACTACTAAATGGAGTTTAGGATAGGCTATTTCTATAAATTGTATAATTTGGGTAGCCTATGCCTATTGTAGCTATGTCATCTCCGTAGTGTCATGATTCATCAATGCGCAATGGTCGCTCTGGCACCAAGTTGCACGTAATTCCATCTGCAGCTATGGCTGACTCAATGTTAACATGATGTGGCCTTACCTCTTCCAGTACGTTGACTGTGTTCCTACAGCTCTGCAGGCGGGTGGTGAAGCTGGATGTGGTAGGAGAATTGTAATCCTCTGTTGTCTCCGAGAGAAACTCGGACACCGATATTTGATCCGGCATCCTTCAGCAGGGAATCGCCCAGAAGAGGATTGCAAGAATTGTTGAGAAAATCCTAAATCATGAAAATACAACTGGCGAAGAAAAGTACCAGATGTCTAACTCTGTGACTGGGTCGAAAACTGATAGTTTACAAACTAGAGATAGAATCGAAATGACAAAGACGCGTCTCTTCTCGAATTACTTGGTTGGTTCTCTCCTATGTCTTCACTGTCCCCAAGGGAAAAGGGAATGGACACAATTTCGCCCCCTCCTCTCTTCTCCCCTCGCCCGTATCCCTTGCTTAAATTACCAAAACACAAATGCTTAATTACTGTCCTATGCTGCCTTGCTGTAAAATAGAATAGCGGATTCCATCATAACGTTTTTGCGGATGTTCATTAAGAATGGCTTTTGCCGATAATACTTTCGACAATCAGAAATATTTGTATGTAATCTATCTTAATCCGTGCTCTCTCGAATTGCAGGATTTCCTTTATTTTCTTATCTTCTTTCAGTTCTATTTTTAATGCAGTACGCAGTTTTGACATTCACAACCACTCTCCTCTCCCCCGCTCTCTCGCTCTCTCGCTCACCCACCCACCTCGGATGATGGGGACAAACAAGGAAGAACTCTGCGCATGTCCATGATCTCCGACATAATACCCGATGTAAAAATGCGATGTGAAAAGGAAAATGTAGGCAAGATATAAAATTCCAAGCATCCGGAGCATTAGCCTAGACATAATTATTTATGATCATAATAGCCTATAGCAACTGATATTTACCAATTATATATGTAGATTTAGAAATACAAATTGACTGTACTACTGTGTTCTTTATTTAAATCAAATTAGCTTATTTATTAACATGTACAATAGTTTATATTAATTGGAGCCTAAAGAAATGCATTAAAACATATTTTTTCTGACTGAAAAACCTCAATGGTGTACATTGTAGCTTACTTATTGGACAATTGGTATTATATTTATCAGATCTCTTAAATGTGTTACTGTACTAGGTCTGAAAACATATCCATTCACATTGATGGTAACTTCCATTGCCCATAATAGGGATTTTATTACCTGGTGCTACAAGTGTGTGTCCTGCAGGTGATCAAATTAAGTGCATGCAACCCTGCTGTATGGAATAATTGGAATGTTCTCATTTTGGCGCTCCAACATTGAGAAAAACCTTTGTCAGTGAAGAGAAATGTTTAATCAGATAGGCTAGGCTCCTGGTCAATTTACACAGGCTACTAAACTAGAGAAATACCCACAAATGTTTTTGACTGAATGCTTTTAGATACAATGTATCAAGAGAATAGTCTCTGAATATTATGATGTGACACACTGTTTCACATGAATGCTAGTACCAACAGAATTGAGAGGGTCTTACCTACTCGGATTCCATAAAGAATCTTTAGAAGAGAAACTTGACAGACGGGAAGAGGAGGATCTCATGACTTGACTCATTGACTGTCACCTTATGACCTAAATCAAATCAATAAGAATCACATGAGCAGAGTTCTGTTACTCTCTAGACATCAGATTGTGTGGTATATGGAAAATGAATGAAGACAACTTTTTATAATAATATGCCTATCATAGGCAGCTAGTCTATTCATAAATAATTTTACCACCCTGGAATGTACTCTGATGAGAAAGCATTGTTTTGCATAGATTAATAAATAGCTTTTAATAGGTTCATTGGGTAGCCAACATACAAGTTATAAAACATTTGTATGAAAAAAATGTGATCTCTAACCCTTTCAAGAGCGCTCATATTCGAAAGAAAAATAATATACACTGCCACGCCTAAACTTACCGAAATCGATGCACGTCCAATTTGGAATCTGAACAGAGAGGGAATGTCCACTTGATTGACGCAAAGAAGAATAGGCCTGCTTGCTGCGCGCATCATTTCAGCCTCATTTTTAATCTTCATTCAACAGAGTAAAGAGTTGAGAGAAGGAGAGAGTGATGTCCTCCCGCAAAGGATCTCGTGAAGATCAGTCACAGCGCGGGGCAGGAAGGGAGAAACCAAACCCACCATGTGAGCAGGAAAATAGCCACTTACAATGAACAGGATCTAAGAGCTCATGGCACAGGAACTGAGGAAATACAGAAGGCAGTCAAACAGGAAATGTGGGATCTGGTAAACAGAAGAAGCCAAGAAGTTTCCTTATTCCCTGGAGCTGATTTGAACTACAGCTGGGGGAAAGTTAGGCTATTTGTCATAGATAACCACATACAGTTATTTGTTGAAGTCAATGTTCAATTTTACAATAGCTTCAAGTTTATTGTTGAAAAAAAAGACAAAAGGGTTTGAGGACACTATATTATTCATATTGTTCAACAAAAACATTTGGAATCTTTCCTCTTCTGTCCTCCATTTACCCTCAGACTGAGGCTCCCAGTTGGCACCTCTCCATTACAAAACTATATTTTTTTCCCTGTCAGAAAAAGCCTATACACGTGGTTGTTATGTGTCCAGTAATTTTCCTGTTTTTCACTGTGGTGATTGTCTGAACAGACATCTTCACACAGCCGACTGAGTGACTCAACCCTAAGACACCTCATCTATATAAAAACAATGATGAGATCTCATTATCTGAAAATGTCTTGACTGAAATAAAAGCATAGACTCTGCGTTTGACCTAGCTCATTATGCAGAACTGTTATAGCCTTGTGTATCATCTCAGAGAGAGTTAACCATTTGCAGAGTTGCATTATCTCTGAAATATTTTTTAAATCAACAGCCTAGTGACCCAAGTCCACAAATCCTTTATAGAAGCCTCTGACGACCTTGATCCAATTACACTACTGCTAAGAGAGACTGTCCTTAGGCCATAGGTACCAGTCTATTGCACCTGTCTGTCTGTCTGTCTGTCTGGCTTTCTCACTGAGACACTATGTATGTGATGGGTGTGTAGACCTAAGGGTGGGATCATTTGTCTGCACAAGACTGGGGGAAGAATTTTCTCCATGCGGGACAATATATTATTCTATTCAGTTCTATTCTTTTTTTTATTTCATTCAGTTCTATTCTATTCAGATCAGTTCTATTGAATTCCATTCCATTCGATTCTCTCCAGGAAAAAGTATCACCCAATGGTAACACTGTGGATCATGGTGCATGATGACCTAGGGTCCCCCTGCTGGTTATTCCAAGCAAATGGATGTCCAGTCCTGCCTGTGAGTCTCAATAAAGTTGGGTGACATAACTTCAAACCCCTTTGCAGAATCTGGAAGAATCGTCGGGGCTCGTGCCAACCACAAGACAAGAGATCTCAATTATGTAAGAAGAGGAGACGTTTTATTATGTTTCATTGTGGGAAAAATAAATGCAAACAGTGGCATTTAATCCCCCAACAACAGTAAAAACCTTCGCGTGGGAGAAGAACGTGAGCCACTGCCAACTAACTTGCATCAGCTGGGGTTGAATGGCTGAGTGCTCAGTCACAGGTAAGAAGTAACGTTTGGCTAGCTAGCAGCTAACTTGGCTTGATGGCTAGTTAGCTTGATCCTTTTATTTTTAAAGATAAAAGCTAACGTTAACCCTTTAGTTAGCTCGCATGCTATTTAGCTAAATCATATCAAAGTCAAATGACAGGGTTTGTGTTGAGCGCAGTTGTGAAATTGCACTCTGCATTAGCTTAACTAACGTTACGTTAACTAGTTAACGTTAGCAAGCTAGCGGACTGAGACAAATTCTCTCACTCAGTGACTCACTTCGCTAGTCTTTGGTTGTCAGTGTGGCCACACTGTTAGACGCGTGTTCATTTAACTTTAGATCGAGAAGCTGGCTGGTTAGCTAGTTAGCGACACAGCCTAGGCTAGGTACTGGTGGACTCATGCGGACTTTTAGCAATGGCTATGCCCTTGCTTGTCGAAGGAAAGCCAGTGAGAACCTCTAACAAATAGTGAACGTTGTTGCCTACTTATGTGATGATGGTTGGCAAAGTCTAACTAACTACATGACGTGCTCTAGTATCAAAGTCCAGAAGAGGTGATCTGTCATACTCAGATCCTTGACACGACTCCAAAGACTAGGCGAACGAAGATGTCAACATAAACGCCTCGTCTTTGGAGTCTCGTGTCAAGGATGTACTTGCAGCCTGTTAAGTTTGTTACCGCCTTGGTTGCTACTCATGTTATGCCACTCAGTAACACGTAGGTTATGTCTTTTCATGTATAGACTCTCTGGATTTGAATCCAGATGGGCCTTCATCACGACAGAAACCAAATCAACACCAGTCCAGGAGGGGTCGAGCCAGAGTGGACCACAACCGTACCTGGAGTAGTCCTAATAATTATGGCCCACTGCCGCAGCAGCAGCAAGAACATTTTCATCATGGGGTCAAATCATCTCATGACAATGTCCTAGTAAACTTCCATCCTCCTCCCCACCACAGAGAGGATGTACAGAGGGGTCGAGGAAGAGGGGGTAATGGAAGTTGGGGGGAGGTGGCCGGGGCTCAAGGGGCCGGAATCCGAGGTGGAATAGGCCTGGGGTTGAAATTGGCACTGGGCCCCTTGGCTTACCTGGGGGCCCCCATGGACTTGTTGGTGGAGGCTACAGGCCTGGAACACTCCACATGGAGAGGGGACCCCCCATTGACGGGCCTAGCTGGCGTCGAGACCCTGGGGGCCGGGGGGGAGAGGTGGGGCCTGCCCACGAAGACCACCAGGACACCCGGCCTAAAAAGCCCCGGCGGTTCAGCCAGGAGCCACGGAGAGGAGAGAGGAGCTCTAAAGGACCTCCTCACTCTCTGGACAAGCAGGAGAACCAGGAAAACCATGCTACAGGAGGAGGGGGAGGAGGCTGGGATCCGGTTGAGCCCAGAGAAGAAACCCTATCATTAGAAATTGGAACCAGAAACCGTAAAGGCGGTAGGACTGAGGACAGGAACCCCCATGTTGACCCTCGAAAGAAATTCCAAGAGCCAAAGCGAAGCCAGGGGCCGATCAAAGAATATCCCCAGGAGAGGAAGGAGTCTGAAAGGGGAGCCAGCGGCAGAGACATCCTCCCTGCCCATCATGACAAACTGGGCCCCAGCACTGAAGAAGAGCCCAACTGGAGGGGTCAGGGGAAATGCACCCCCCTGCAGGACAGAGGCCAGAGGAGAACACCCAAATATGACTACAGGCCTGGGCAGAAGAGGGGGGACAACATGCCCAACAAGAGCAAGGAGACACAGACCGGTGAGAGGGCAGTTTCACAGAAAACAAAATAACCAACTAAGCTAAAGAATATGTGAATTTTTTTATTTATTAGATCGGTCATTTGTGAATGAGTTTGCTCTGAGAGTAGTTATCATGTTGAAAGTATGTTCCAAATGGCACCCTTTTCTCTACATAGTGCACTACTTTTAACCAAAGCCCTATGAGCCATGATCAAAAGCAGTGCACTATATAGGGAATAGGATGCCATTTGGGATTGAACCATCATTATTAAGACCTCTCCAGTTATGGTCCACTCTGGCTCTGACCCTCCTGGACTGGTGCTGGTTATGTTTTGGAGTCTCTGGTGACTCTCTCCATCTCTGTCCAGGTTGCCTGATTGAGCAGCTGTCCGAGGAGAAGTATGAGTGCATGGTGTGCTGTGAGGTGATCAGGGTGATGGCACCTGTCTGGAGCTGTCTCAGCTGCTTCCATGTCTTCCATCTCAACTGCATCAAGAAGTGGGCCCGCTCCCCAGCCTCACAGGCAGACGGTAGGCCGAACACAGACAGACCAACAGGCAGACACGTGTGCAATTAAGCACTGCCCAGCAGTCACTCATTCAGCTGTGCATCTATTCATGACTTTTAACACAATAGTCCTCCATAGATAGCACATTGCTGCTCCAGCCAGACAATACAGGAGTGCAAATTCTGCACGACAGATGAGGCTACAATATCCACTGTAGCAAAAATGCGGCCCCAGTGACCTTATCCAAATTGCAGTGGCCTTCTATTATCTTAATTGCAACTAATGTGCGCTGTTACTTCTGTACTAACAATGTCACAATATGTTGTAACTTTATAAGATGTAACTTTATTTAAGATGTAGTGCACATTTTGTGGACAACCATCATTATTAAAGAGATCTGTGAAGGATGCTATATGTGATATTCAAGCTTTTGTTCTAATTTTTAGAAACAAATGATGGGTGGCGGTGTCCAGCTTGTCAGAATGTTGTCTTCCAACCCCCAAACACCTACAAGTGCTTCTGTGGTAAGTGATTAGCTAATAGCCATTATTCCCAGACAGTAGTCCATCCCTAGTCTTCCTCGCTCGTTGAGATGCTTTGCGCATTATGTATGGGATAATCAACAAGGGGTTATGCGTTCTATGTAAAATAATGAATGACTCGCTTCGCATTGGCTTGAAGGGGATTCTGGAGCATGCATTATTTAAGTGATAGGGCCCAAGATTGTCGAGGCCCGGCAAACCATGCTAATATATCCTCCAAACTCTGGCTTTGAGGGCGTTATCACTTTTATACAACGGGTTACCAACATGTTCAAATAATGATTGACATATTTTCATTAAAAATGTTATTTTGATATATTATTCATACTTTTTCTATCCTTTCACAAGCTATAGTCCCAACACAAACCTAGGGTTGCAACTAGGGCTGTTGCGATGACCGTATGACTGCCTCCATGTGACCGATTAGTCACAGTAGTTGGGCTTCTCCAAGCTCTTATGCTGGGTAGCTCTTATCCTGGGCCGGCAGGGTAGCCTAGTGGTTAGAGCGTTGGACTAGTAACCGGAAGATTGCAAGTTCAAACCCCCGAGCTGACAAGGTACAAATCTGCCCCTGAACAGGCAGTTAACCCACTGTTCCTAGGCCGTCATTGAAAATAAGAATTTGTTCTTAACGGACTTGCCTTAAATAAAGGTTAAAAAAAAATGCTGCTGATGGTCATTAGTAGCCTACCAAGCATGCTAACTGCCTCGTGCTCAGCACTGTATTGTCCACTCTAATCAATCTGACATCAATGCAAAGGAAACCAAAATTCTAATCAAACACTTCATGAGAGCCCATGATCTCATGTTGCGCAACATTTCTATAGGCTATGCAATTGTGGGAGAAAACAAGAGTGATGGGTGCAAATAAAGAGGATCCCATCAGCTTTCTATAGGCTAGGCTTACTAGATTTATTTCTCCACTTTCCTAATATTAAGCTTATGTTTACAATAGGACTGACCTGGCTGGCATGAAAATAAACCATGGGGGAAAAGTGGATACCTAGTCAGTTGTGCAACTGACTGCCTTCAACTGAAATGTCTTCCGCATTTAACCCAACCCCTCTGAATCAGAGAGGTGCGGGGGGCTGCCTTAATCGACATCCATGTCTTCTGCGCCAGGGGAACATTCCCATTCCCAGTGGGTCAGAAGTTTACATGCGCTCAATTAGTATTTGGTAGCGTTGCCTTTAAATTGTTAAACTTGGGTCAAACTTTTCAGGTAGCCTTCCACAGGCTTCCCACAATAAGTTGGGTGAATTTTGGCCTATTCCTCCTGACAGAGCTGGTGTAACTGAGTCAGGTTTGTAAGGCCTCCTTGCTTGCACACGCTTTTTCAGTTCTGCCCACACATTTTCTATAGGATTGAGGTCAGGGCTTTGTGATTGCCACTCCAATACCTTGACTTTGTTGTCCTTAAGCCATTTTGCCACAACATTGGAAGTATGCTTGGGGTCATTGTCCATTTGGAAGACCCTCTTGTGACCAAGCTTTAACTTCCTGAATGATGTCTTGAGATGTTGCTTAAATATATCCACCTAATTTTCCTACCTCATGATGCCATCTATTTTGTGAAGTGCACCAGTCCCTCCTGCAGCAAAGCACCCCTACAACATGTTGTTGCCGCCCCCGTGCTTCACGTTTGGGATGGTGTTCTTCGGCTTACAAGCCTCCCTCTTTTTCCTCCAAACATAACAATGGTCATTATGGCCAAATAGTTCTGTTTTTGTTTCATCAGACATTTCTCCAAAAAGTAATTTCTTTGTCCCCATGTGCAGTTGCAAACTGTAATCTGGCTTTTTTTTATGGCGGTTTTAGAGCAGTGGCTTCTTCCTTGCTGAGCTGCCTTTCAGGTTATGTCGATATAGATACTTTTGTACCTGTTTCCTCCAGCATCTTCACAAGGTCCTTTGCGGTGCTGGGATTGATTTGCACTTTTCATACCAAAGTACGTTCATCTGTAGGAGACAGAACGCGTCTCCTTCCTGAGCGGTAAGATGGCTGCATGGTCCCATGGTGTTTATACTTGCGTACTAATGTTTGTACAGATGAACGTGGTACGTTCAGGCGTTTGGAAATTGCTCCCAATGATGAACCAGACTTGTGGAGATCTTGGCTGATTTATTTAGCTTTTCCCATGATGTCAAGCCCTGAGGCACTGAGTTCGAAGGTAGGCCTTGAAATAAATCTACAGGTACACCTCCAATTGACTCAAATGATGTCAATTAGCGTATCAGAAGCTTCTCAAGCCATGACATCATTTTTTTTCTTCCCCCAAGCAGTTTAAAGGCACAGTGTATGCAAACTTCTGACTCACTGGAATGTGATACAGTGAAATAATCTGTCTAAACAATTGTTGGAAAAAATACTTGTCATGCACGAAGTAGATGATCTACCCGACTTGCCAAAACTATAGTTAGTTGACAAGACATTTGTGGAGTGGTTGAAAAATTAGTTTTAATGACTCCAACCTAAGTGTATGTAAACTTCTGACCTCAACTGTAAGTGCATAGATGACATGTTTTTTCCCACTGCCCCTGTTTCGATACAGGTGTATGATAATGGTCCATTCTAAATCGAAACAAATGTCACATTATTAAATCAACTTTTCGGACGCCTCGTGTTGCCTAGCCCATAGCCCTATATGTTTTAATAAGGTTTGTATCACAACTATCACATAGTATTGTGTGCTCCTTCCAAACAACTGTACTTTAGCTTCATCTGTCCAGAGTATTTTGCCAGTAGCACTGTGGAACAGTCAGGTGCTCTTTTGTGAACTTCAGATGTGCAGTAATGTTTTTTGGGGGACAGCAGTGGCTTCATCCGTGGTGTCCTACCATGAACAAGATTCTCGTTCAGTGTTTTACATATTATAGACTCGTCAACAGATGTTGGCATGTTCCAGAGATTTCCTTAAGTCTTTATCTGATACTCTAGGATTCTTCTTAACCTCTTCGAGCATTCTCCTATGTGCTCTTGCCGCCACTCCTAGGGAGAGTAGCAACAGTGGTAAACTTTCTCCATGTATAGACCATTTGTCTTACCATGGACTGAACATCAAGGCTTTTAGGGATACTTTTGTAACCCTGTCTAGCTTTATGCAAGACAACAATTATTCATCTTAGGTCTTCTGAGATTTCTTTTGTTCGAGGCATGGTTCACATCAGGCAATGCTGCTTGTGAATCACAAACTCAAATTTAGTGTTTTTTAAAATATAAAAAAATGAGGCATGGAAGCTCTAACCAAAATCTCCAATCTCGTCTCATTGATTGGACTCCAGGTTAGCTGACTCTTGACTCCATTTAGCTTTTGGAGAAGTCATTAGCCTAGGGCTTCACATACTTTTTCCAACCTACACTGTGAATGTTTTAAATTGTGTATTCAATATATATACAAGAAAAGTACAATAATTGTTATTAGTTGAAGCACACCGTCTATTCTTGTGACTTAAAATCTGATCTTCATCTATGACAAATTTATGCAGAAATTCCAAAGGGTTCACATACTTTTTTGGCCACTGTATAATCAGCGTATGAGTTTCAAGTTTGGGGATGGTAATTTTCACTATAAACATTCACCTTTATAATAAAAGCATTACATGTATAATTGCATTTGCGGTCACTTTTGGTAATGGTGGTTTCCGCTAATGGAACATTTGCGCTTATATCCTACTACCATGTGCGCATTACTGCGCTTATAATGTGAAGAAATAAACTATTAGGCTATCAACATGTTAAGCTAAACATTCTGATCCGTTGCGTCAGCCACATTGCCTAAAAACGTTTTCTTCCATGCTAGTTGTTGTATTAATTTGGGATCTATTGCATCATCAACTGTCTCGGACTGTTTGGAATATTTATTTCTGGCACAGAATATAATAATAATTTTGTACTATGGGGGATAGTAGATTGACATAGGCTAGTGCTTTTGCTGTTTGTTAGGCCTACTCATCTTGTTTTCGTCAGCGCCCAGTTGTGTCCCCGATTACGGCCACAAAGGGGATGCTGCCGAGAAATTCAAGGCATTATCAAGTGCTTGTCAAATTGTGAATGAGTGACAATTGGAGTGTGTATAGCCTGAGCAAAAAACTAAGCAGAACTTAGAACAACTTTTGTACGTTTGTAGAACTACAGTTAATAACTCTAAATTAAGCATATGGGAGTACCTATTTCTTTGTTAACATCTCAACACAGAATAGATGCATGTGCGCACTCCCTCAAATCCTTTAGAGAAAATGTACATTTGATTTTGCTTTGTTTAATTGTATTCTTCATACTATAAAATAATGCCACGGAATTGTAAACCAATCTTATCTGCTAAATGAAAGTGTTTCCCACAGCCATTTGGCCCATCAGGACCTAGGCTATATTACATGGATTTATTACTTTTGAAAATGTGTGGAAGCCAGGAGATACTAAATGTGTTTATGTTCATGGTAAATTACCGCGAGACCGACCAGTTATTTGCTTGACATTCACCGGCTGACAATTTTGTGACCTCCACAGCCCTAGTTGCAACCCAAGCCAACTGGTTGTTCGGTTGCTAGAGACATAACCCAGTCGTGCAGACTTTTTGTTCTGTAACGTTTGTTCTAAATGTTCCATTGCCATACTGACTGGCAATGTTCTTATCCCTTGCTAGCTTGCTAGCCAGTCAACTGTAGCTAACTTAGTCACGTCAAAATGTGCAGCCAGAATAACAGCAAAGTAGCTGCATTTGCTCACGCTGTTTTCCAGAGACATTTATTTTGATACATCCATAACAATGAGCTTATGAGGTGCAATTTTGCTCTCCCGTCAGGACACGGTTGTTCAAAGGAGCTAGCCAACAACACAGCTAACACAATCACTTCAAACTGAAGCTGGAAAGACTGCAAAATGGATGCACTTTGTTTTACCTTTTTTCAATGGACATTTCTTTGTATATATCCAATGCTGTCTGCTTGTTTCATCCCAACTCCTGATGCGTTCATTACTATGGAACAGCTGGGGATTGAATTTGAATGTTGAAACAATGATTCAAATGTCGTAGAGACCGACCGCAAGGTTTTGACAAATCTCCTCTGTTAAACTAAATGTTAGTCTAAAAGAAATGTAAGAATGTCCACATACATTTCTATAGTGGGGATCAAGTTTATAAATTGCCTGGTTGGGCTGATGAGACCGTGGATTGCGCAGTCAGATGGAACAGATTAAATAGTAATTTTAACGTCATAGATTTAGCCGGTGGTAATTTGTGGAATAGACACTGGCTGGAATGAGGTCTTTAACCAATCAGCATTCAGGATTAGATCCACCCGTTGTGTAATTCCCTACGATGCACGGTATAATACAATGGCTAATGCGTGGAGTTGCATCTTCCATGGCGCTGCATTATTTTCCAGAGACCATTTACATGTTATCCCAGGCTATGATTTAACATATTAGAAATGTGTTCAACATCCGCTGAAGTAGCTTGCAAGTGTACTAGATAGCTACAATAGTTGCTTTGGTAACCAAACAGACTTGCTAGTTTAGCTAACCAAACATCAATCCTAGCTTGATATTATAAAAATCGAATTTAACAATGAATGTTTTCAATTCAACTTTTGCTTTCAAAAGCTGCTCAAACATAGAACATGTAAGAATGCACTTCATAGCCATTGAATTCTACCATGCATTACAAGGAAATAATGCACGCTCTCGAACAGCGATTCTGAACTTGAGGGTTTGACCCAAGTGAGTTTTTGAATGGGTCGCAGGTGTCTGAGTAAAAGTAATAATAAATATAAACAAATGTATTAACAAATACTCAGGTCTGAACTTAAACAATTTAAACCAGGTAGAAAGTGTGTAGAAAAGATCATGAACATTTTTTTAATATAATTTAATCCCAGAAAGAAATCTATTTTCAATAGAGCTATTAGTAGTGCTATTTTGGATGATTTAGTGGTCTCATACCAGTGAGTTTTTAACATTCTTCATCAAGAGTATGGGCAAAATGTATTTATTGACAATTAGAGGTGGGCATGTTGGTCCCTTGTTTTATAATTGCTACATTTAGTTTCAATTCAGCATTAAAAATAGTTTTCCAGATTGTATATTGATTATTTTTCACAATGCGAATATTGGTTCATGACTGAGACAGCGTGGTTCAATTTGGGTCCCAAGGCAAAACCAGTTGAGAACCACTGCTCTAGAATGCCCTTCAAGACAATCAAGAGTATTCAACAATGCCATGGTACAAAACGAATAATCATCTTAATGACACTGAACTGATAAAATAAACGAGTAGTAGAAATCAATTTCCTTGTCCAAAGTTCTTTCTCTACTGTGTTTCCTTATTCTGTGATTGACAGGCAAAGTGACCAACCCGGAGTTCCAGCGTAGCGAGATCCCACACAGCTGTGGAGATATGTGTGGGAAGAAGAGGAGCGGAGCAGACTGCAAGCACCCCTGTAACATGTGAGACACAACCCAACCCATACATAACGAACCTCATCCCACCACCACATAACAATCTGTGGTTCAACAACATGAAGAGGTTGTCTTGATTGTGTCGCCTCTGTGGTTCTCTCTGCAGCTTGTGTCACCCCGGACCTTGTCCACCGTGTCCTGCCTTTGTCACCAAAGCCTGCATCTGTGGAAGAACCAGGTACTGTATATCCTCTTGACCTCATGTTTGCGTCCCAAAATGGGCCCATAGGGATCTGGTCAAAAGTAGTGCACTATATAGGGAATAGGGTACCTTTTGGGACTTGGACAAATATCTACATCGTAATAACTTACCCACTGTTTATTGACATACATTTGAAGTCGGAAGTTTACATACACCTTAGCAAAATGCATTTAAACTCAGTTTAACTCAGTTTAACTCACAATTCCTCACATTTAATACATGTAAAAAATTCCCTGTCTTATTTATGTCAGTCACTTTGTTTTAAGAATGTGAAATGTCAGAATAATAGAGAATGATTTATTTAAGCTTTTATTTCTTTGATCATATTCCCAGTGGGTCAGAAGTTAACAAACTCAATTAGTATTTGGTAGCGTTGCCTTTAAATTGTTTAACTTGGGTCAAATGCTTCAGATAGCCTTCCACAACCTCCCCACAATATATTGGGTGAGTTTTGGCCCCTTCCTCCTGACAGAGCTGGTGTAACTGAGTCAGGTTTGTAGGCCTCCTTGCTCGCACATGCTTTTTCAGTTCTGCCCACAAATGTTCTATAGGATTGAGGTCAGGGCTTTGTGATGGCCACTCCAATACCTAGACTTTGTTGTCCTTAAGCCATTTTCCACAACTTTGGAAGTATGCTTGGGGTCATTGTCCATTTGGAAGACCCATTTGCGACCAAGCTTTAACTTCCTGACTGATGTCTTGAGATGTTGCTTCAATATATCCACATAATTCTACTCCCTCATGATGCCATCTATTTTGTGAAGTGCGGAGCAAAGCACCCCCACAACATGATGCTGCCACCTCTGTGCTTCACGGTTGGGATGGTGTTCATCGACTTGCAAGCATCCCCCTTTTTCCTTCAAACATAACGATTGTCTTTATGGCCATTATGGCCATTTTTGTTTTGTCAGACCAGAGGACATTTCTCCAAAAAGTACGATCTTTGTCCCCATGTGCAGTTGCAAACCGTAGTCTGGCTTTTTTATGGCAGTTTTGGAGCAGTGGCTTCTTCCTTGCTGAGCGGCTTATCAGGTTATGTCAATATAGGACTCGTTTTACTGTGAATATAGATACCTTTGTACCTGTTTCCTCCAGCATCTTTACAAGGTCCTTTGCTGTTCTGGGATTGATTTGCACTTTTCGCACCAAAACACGTTCATCTCTAGGAGACAGAACGCGTCTCCTACCTGAGAGGTCAGATGGCTGTGTGGTCCCATAGTGTTTATTCTTGCGTACTATTGTTTGTTCAGATAAACGTGGTACCTTCAGGTGTTTTGAAATTGCTCCCGAGGATGAACCAGACTTGTGGAGGTCTAAAATGTATTTTGAGGTCTTGGCTGATTTCTTTTGATTTCCCCATACTGTCAAGCAAAGAGGCACTTGAGTTTGAAGGTATGCTTTGAAATACATCCACAGGTACACCTCCAATTGACTCAAATGATGTCAATTAGCCTATCGGAAACTTCTATAGCCATTACATAATTTTCTGGAATTTTCCAAGCTGTTTAAAGGCACAGTCAATTTAGTGTATGTAAACTTCTGACTCACTGGAATTGTGATCCAGTGAATTATAAGTGAAATAATCTGTCTGCAAACAATTGTTGGAAACATGCCTTGTCATGCACAAAGTAGATGTCCTAACCAACTTGCAAACTCTACAGTTTGTTAACAAGAACTCTGGAGTGGTTGAAAAATGAGTTTTAATGACTCCAACCTAAGTGTATGTAAACTTCAGACTTCAACTGTACCTTCGCTTAGGCTGCCAAATGTTTGTCATTTCTGTGTCACAATTACTAAGGTTTAACAATTGGTATAGGAAAAACTTTGCACCTCAGCCCAAACACTCACAGTAAAATACATCCGTACTTCTCTCTGCAGTCAGCCAATGCGGTGTGGCCAGGCCACTGCCATCCACTGTGACAAGCAGTGTGACTTGATCCTCAACTGTACCGAACACACCTGCACCCAGGCGTGCCACAGCGGACTGTGCCAGCCATGCCAACTACAGGTCCAGCAGGGTGAGATACAAGAAGAAGTTCCACATAATATAAAAAATAGCGACGACTTTGTCCTGGTCTCAATCTCTTAGCTGTGGTAATGCGTTACACTGATGCAGTCTCCTGTTTTTCTTAACCTCTGACGTGCTATTGCAGTGTGCTTCTGTGGTGTTGTCTATCGGGAGGTGCTGTGTGGGACGGATAAAGACTGCTTTGACGGCTCAGGACACTTCTCCTGTCAGAAAGCATGTGGCAAGTACGTTCTAACCAGCAGATAGGAAATAACTTTTTAGTTTGCTACTTTGAGAATATGATCTCTTTCTGCCTGAAGATTAGTCAGTAATGTCTTAGCCAGATTTGCAGAGCATCCTTTTCCTTGCTTCAATCATGCCTTGTATATTATTGATTGATTTTCTGATTCGCAATATTTTCTCGCTCTCAGGATGTTGGACTGTGAGGCCCACCGATGCAAGCAGGTGTGCCACCGTGGGCCATGCCAGCCGTGCCCACGCTCCCCCAGACTGGTGAGGAATTGCCCCTGTGGGCAGACGGCCTTGGCCAAGCTCCTGGAGCTGGGCTACCCTGAGCGCCGCAGCTGCTCTGACCCAATCCCTTCCTGTGGCAAGACCTGCAACAAGCCCCTGCCCTGTGGATCCAACGGTAAGACCGACAGTGTGTCCACAGGTATGATCTTTCTATGGGATTAAATGTGTTGACTTGTTCCCCCATGTCATTACAGACACTATCCACATCTGTGAGAAGCTGTGCCACGAGGGCTGCTGTGGCCCCTGCACACTCACCTCCACCATCAAATGCAGATGTGGTTCGAAGATCAATGTTAGTCCCCAAAAAGGAGTACTGTACATCTATGGTGTTTGTATCATGCTTGTATCGTGATGGAAAGTCTTCAAATGTAATCAAATTGTATTTGTCACATGTGCCAAATACAACCGGTGTAGACCTTACAGTGAAATGCTTACAAGCCCTTAACCAACAATGCTTTACGAAGTTTTAAGAAAAAATAAGTTAAGGGGGAAAAAATAATAATAATAATATAAAAGTAACAAATAATTAAACAGCAGTAAAATAACAATAGTGAGGCTATATACAGGGGGTACCGGTATAGAGTTGATGTGCGGGGGCACTGGTTAGTTGAGGTTGTTGAAGTAGTCGCTCTGGATAAGAGCGTCTGCTAAATGACTTAAATGTAATGTAAATGTAATATGTACATGTAGGTAGAGTTAGTGACTGCACAGATAATAAACAGAGTAGCAGCAGCGTAAAAGAGGGGTCTGGGTAACCCTTCGATTAGCTGTTCAGGAGTCTTATGGCTTGGGTGTAGAAGTTGTTAAGAAGCCTCTTGGACCTAGACTTGGCGCTCCAGTACCGCTTGCTGTGAGGTAGAAGAGAGAACAGTCAATGACTACGGTGGCTGGAGTCTTTGACAATTTTTTGGGCTTTCCTATGACACAGCTGTGATGCAACCAGTGCTCTTGATGGTGCAGCCGTAGAACCTATTGAGGATCATAGGACCCCAAATCTTTTCAGTCTCCTGAGGGGGAATAGGTTTTGTTGTGCCCTCTTCATGACTCTTAATGTGCTTAGACCATGATAGTTTGTTGATGTGAACACCAAGGAACTTGAAGCTCTCAACCTGCTCTACTACAGCCCCGTCGATGAGCACTCTCCCATTCTGTCTTTTTCCTGTAGTACACAATCAACTCCTTTGTCTTGATCACATTGAGGGAGAGGTTGTTGTCCTGGCACCACATGGCCAGGTCTCTGACCACCTCCCTGTAGGCCGTCTCATTGTCGGTGATCAGGCCTACCACTATTGTGTCATCAGGGAACTTAATGATGGTGTTGGCGTCGTGCCTGGCCATGCAGTCATGAGTGAACAGGGAGTACAGGAGGTGACTGAGCACGCACCCCTGAGGGGCCCCTGTGTTGAGGATCAGCGTGGTGAATGTGTTCTTACCTACCCTTACCAGCTGGTCAGGAATTCCAGGATCCAGTTGCAGAGGGAGGTGTTTAGTCACAGGGTCCTTAGCTTAGTGATGCGCTTTGAGTACTATGGTGTTGAACGCTGAGCTGTAGTCAATGAGTAGCATTCTCACATAGGTGTTCCTTTTGTCCAGGTGGGAAAGGGCAGCTTGGAGTGCAATAGATTGCATCATCTGTGGATCTGTTGGTGTGGTATGCAAATTGAGAGTTGGTCTAGGGTTTCTGGGATAATGGTGTTGATGTGAGCCATGACCAGCCTTTCAAAGCACTTCATTGCTACAGATGTGAGTGCTACGGGTCAGTACTCATTTAGGCAGGTTACCTTAGTGTTCTTGGGCACAGACACTATGGTGGTCTGCATGTTGGTATTACAGACTCAGTCAGGGACAGGTGGAAAATATCAGTGAAGACCATTGCCAGTTGGTCAGCGCATGCTCAGAGTGCACATCCTGGTAAGCAGTCTGGCGCTGCTGCCTTGTGAATGTTGACCTGTTTAAAGGTCTTGCTCACATCGGCAACAGAGAGCGTGATCACACAGTCGTCCGGAACAGCTGATGCTCTCATGCGTGTTTCAGTGTTACTTTCCTAGAAGTGAGCATAAAGTAATTTAGTTATCTGGTAGGCTTGTGTCAATGGGCAGCTCACGACTGTGCTTCCCTTTGTAGTCTGTAATAGTTATTAGCAAGCCTTGCCACTTCCGAAAAGTGTCGGAGCCGGTGTAGTACGATTCAATCTTAGTCCTGTATTGACCCTTTGCCTGTTTGATGGTTCGTCGGAAGGGCATAGCGGGATTTCTTATAAGCTGCCAGGTTAGTCCTGCTCCTTGAAAGCGGCAGCTCTATCCTTTAGCTCATCCTGGATTACAGGATGTTGCCTGTAATCCATGGCTGCTAGTTTGGGTATGGCCGTACGGTCACTGTGGAGACAACGTCATTGATGCACTTATTGATGAAGCCAGTGACTGATGTGGCGTACTCCTCAATGCCATCAGAAGAATCCCTGAATATTTTAGTCTGTGCTTGCAAAACAGTCCTATAGCATCTGCTTCATCTGACCACTTTCTTATTGACCAGGTCACTGGTGCTTCCTACTTTAGTTTTTGCTTGTAAGGAGTCAGGAGGATAGGATGGTCATATTTGCCAAATGGAGGGCGAGGGAGAGTTTGTGTGGAGTGAAGGTGGTCTAGAGTTTTTTTCTTTTTTCTTCTCCCCACCTCCACCACTGGTTGCACATTTAACATGCTGATAGAAATGTGGTAAAACTGATTTAAGTATACATGCATTAAAGTCCCCGGCTACCAGGAGCGCCGCCTCTGGATGAGTGTTTTCCTTTTTGCTTATGGCGGTATACAGCTCTGTGATCTTTGTGCCAGCATCAGTTTGTGTTGGTAAATAGGCAGCTTTCAAGAATTTAGATAAACTCTCTTGGTGAATAGTGTGGTCTACAGCTTATCATGAGTTACTTTACCTCAGGTGAGCAAAACCTCGAGACTTCCTTAGATTTAGTGCACCAGCTGTTACAATA